>NC_081249.1:41059092-41368961 GCF_030490865.1 Poecile atricapillus
TCAAGCATATTTCTTCCAAGGCCTAATACTAGGACTGGTATAGGTTCTTCCTACAATTTCTTTGTATTGCTTCTGGGAGCAGTGCAAAATATTTCATTCTTGCTCTAGCTGTGTCTGCCTCAGACCACTTCCTCTAGAGCAGCAAAGGACTCTATCTTTTACTTTTCCTTCTTGACTCTTAACAATGCTGTTTACCCTGTCAGAAAGCCCAAAGCTGGTGTTTCCTACAGCACATATAGATTAGCTTTCTGGTCTGGATGGTCTTCAGCCTCCTCTTCAATGGGACACTTCATTCATATTCAGAAATCCTTTACCTCTTCAGTTTTCAGGTAGGAATGCATGTTAGATTAAGGTGTGATTCAGTGCAGTGGACACCGTTCTCAGTGTTGTGTCAAACAGAAAGAGAGCCCAGGTTTGTAAAACTGGAGAAGGACAGTAATGTTCTGTCAGTGCTTCTGAATGTTTTAGCCAATTAAGACAACATCACCATGTTTTCCAAGAGTAGTGAGGTGACTGCAGAGATCTGTCTCACACTTCCAAATGGACCAGGTGGAAAGCATATGTGAACAGCTAAAGGTGGGGCAGAGCTCTTTGTTCACTAGTGTTTTCCTAGCTTACCACCCAGCTAGACCTAGGCCCAGCAGCTACAGCCCTTTTCTTAAATCCAACCCTTACTGCTAATTAAAAGCACACCCAGGCAGTCCATCAGCCATGAAACACACCTGACAGAACTGCTAGCCACATTAATGTAATCCAAAATTTTCAGAAGCTGATAAAGCATTATTACAGCCAGCCACAGGTTAAGTCCAGTTTCATCTGCCTTGTATAACCCAGCAGATGAATGCAGCTTCAGGGTAGGCAGGGAGCTGTTCAGTAGGATCTAATCCCTTCTCAGCTCTCTGTTCATAGCAGGGCAAGCACTGAAGAGGAGGGGAATTAATCACAATGCTGCATCTTGCTCATCACTTACTATCTGTCTCTCATATAGATTATTAGCTCTTGATATTGCAGCACCTTAAGGAAAGAAGGAATCCTTAACACATTTCCATCTTTCTGTATGTCACAACATGGGTTAGATTTCAACAATTTCACCTTTTTAGTATGACTAAAGTCTATCTTTGGAGAAGGCATTTGCTTCTGATTTAATGAGTGAAGATGTAGCCAGGAATGTGTTTCTGAGTTTGCTCCAAGGGCAAAATTTGCTTAAAATCTTTAATGTGTCTTCATCAGTCAGTGTCTCGTGTTTTATTAAACAATCTTTTAATAATGGCTGCTCTGGAAATTAACCAGGTTGGATGAGATGATCTTTTGAGCTGCCTTCCATCCTTGAGTGTTCCATGAAATAATTTTATACTGGAGTCCGTGTATGCTCTCAATTATGGTTTTCATAATCTAAGCACATTAAATTCTTTCAGTCCTTTGCATTAAATATTTTCTTGAACTTTCAGATACTTTCTGTGGCTTTTTTACTGGCATGTTTCAATATTCTTGTCAAATTTTGGGCACAAAAAAGGAAAGATCTAGTCTGGTATTGCCTGTTCTATTTTTTATTCAAAATAATCTATTAACTTAATTTTCACAGTATATTGGAAAACAATGTGTTTCTTAGTGCATTGGGAACTCATATTCCATTATGATTCTTCAGAACTTTTTGAAAGCATTATTTTCCAGAACTGGGAATTGAGTAATCACCATATGTTATTTTTTTACAGTTTACTCTCTCAAAAGAAAGTAAAATTTGATGCCACCTATGTCAAAGTAAGGCTTGATCATTCACTGTCCTCAATTAAAAAAAGTCATAAAATATTTAAAAAAAAATAAAGAAGTCTTGACAAAAGTAATAACTTTTGGAAATTAAGAAACTAAGTAATCTTAGACAAATAGCTCTTGCACATGAACAACTGCTTTGACAGAATAAAATCAGTCCATCTGGAAAACAAGTAGCTCAATGACCTTCCAACATTAAAACATATTCCTTCTAAAGATTTTAATTCCTGGTGTCATGCCAGAGGTACCTTTTTTGATTTACTGACCAACCTTTCCTATTCTGTGCTCTGCTTAATTCCACACAAGCAGCCAAATGTCTTTCATGGTGCTTGGAAAGCAAACCATTGGTTTGTTCTTAGAGATTATGATGGAGAATACACAATTGACCTACTTAATTTTGTGGTGCTGTCTTCTTTGGCAGCCAGAGCAAAGTAAGTGCTTTCTTGTAAACAGTGACTTTCATGCTTCTCTATCTGTACTTAATCATATCCCAGCAATGTTTGCATATTTGCCTGAGAAGTTCTCAGGCTGGAAAGCAAAACTCCAGAATACTTGAGGACAAGAACTAAAGCAATTACTCCTGCAATTTCATTACAGAAGTGGTGATGCCTGAGGAAAAACTTTGCTGTTTCTTATAGCAGTGTGGGGTCTGCAGGTTCAGAGAATAAAATAATTTCATTAGCAGGATGATAGTATTTACACATGATTACACATTTTGTAAAAGTTTGTAATTTATTGTTGTTATTTCATTTGGCTTGGGAACAGAAGGATGGGAGTAGGAATGGGAAAAAACATCACTGGGCAGTTTTTGCTTGTGCAGTTGAATACTGATAGTTATGTTGCTCAGAGGCTGAATTTTGGCAGGAATGAACACTGTACTCCTGTGTGAAGCTGGCTTCTCAGGGGCCCAGAAGCAGAGTGCAAGTGAGAAGGTTGTGCCTTCCCCCATTTGATCCTTGGCCCTGGGCTGAGGAAATTCTCCTTTTCCTCCCTCTCACCAGTTCTTTCCTCATGAAACATAAGCTGATGGCAGGACAAGAAAGGGAAAGGAAAAAGAAAGGAAGGGAGGGAAGGAGAGGGGAAGATAGGGGAAAGGATAGCTGCAATCCATCACAGTCACTAGATAGCATTGATCTATTTCTCAATATAGGTGTACTCAGTGGGACAAAGTTTAGGGCTGAAACCTATGCTAAACACATAGTAGGAATAAAAGCGTCTCTCTTACATTCCAAAAGCCTATTACCTGCATTTGTTTTCCTGGACATCCTGAAAGAAACCTGGATCCTCACCCTGGATGACAGCTGACCAGTGCTACAGGTGTGAGTCTGATGGAGCAGCATCCTGGGGAAGAGCTTTCTAAACATTCATATTGTCATCTCCTTGTCTGAATCATCTTTGTTTCATCCTGCATGCATAAATTATCTTTTGTCTCTGTTTAATACTGAATTCTTTATTCACAGCCAAGTGATAATACAATCTGGAAGCTTTCATTTTTCAGGAATGACTATTAAACAGCATCTAAAAGCAATTATATTCAGATTTAAGACTAAATAAGACTGTTGACATGACTGCAGTGAGCACAGAAAAAAAAAAAAAGTTTTCATTTGGGCTGGCAACTAGGATATTTCTGAAAACTCTGTATCTCTTTGGCCCTGCCAAACTTGATAGCTATCTAGATAATTACTTGTAGGAATTTGGAAGGGACTGAGGCACCTTCTGCAGCAGGTATTTTACAGCTCTCTGAATGATGTTGTGTCAAAGCCTCTACCATGTTACACATACATTGCAGATGTTCCAGTGTTTAACCCTGTGCTTTTCAACAGATTTGCATTGGGCTCAGAAAGTAGGGGAATTTGTTTATACAACTAGATATTAGTAAAATCTCTTGATTCCTATGAATAGCTTGTACAGTTCAGTGGTGAATAACATGCCCTTTGCAAAAAAAAAAAAAAAAAAAATTGAATTGCCATTCTGTCCTGATTTTTTTGTTCCAGTCTGACAGCATCCATTATGCTGATTCTTAGAAGAAAATACATTTCTTGACAGGTATATACCCATTGTCTGACTCCTGGCTGATGATTTTTAATCTCCTCAAATCAGTGGTTTATTTGGGATTTGATGGAAGCAAGGGTGTTATGTTTACTGAGAAGGGCAATCATGAGACTACTGAAGGGCAATCATGATAACTACTGAAGTGCCACCTCCTCACTTGTGGAAACTTACAAAATCTCATTCAGAGAAGAGAGACAAAACACATCTTGAAGTGCCAAATTCTTTGTCTACCCACCACTTACAGCTGCACATATTTCACAAATCTCCACCCTAAAGTCCAGCTCCAAGAACAAAGCCTCATTTGGCCAGAGCTGCACTGAGGCGTGTGGGACTGACCTTGGTGTTAACACCTTACACAAAGCTGATGTTACTCACCTGCTTTATTTCCCTTTTATATTTTCCACCCACTTTGGGTGACTGAATTTTATCACTGCTTCCTAAACACAGGTGAACTGAAAGTCATGCTTAAAAAGATGTAGCTTTTATCTCTTTTAAATGAAAGCATGGAATTTGCATCTTTGCCATTGAATGATAAAATTGAGGATGTGACTACATATACAAGCGATGAAACAGAAAGTAAAAGTGAAATATTTATAAAGGGATATATACTGCTCTAGAGAAAGAAAATATGAAGGTGGTTCCTATCACTAATGTGATAAGTATATCATTACTGTGATTCATGTTTCATTATTGTGTTTCTCATATTACTAATATGATCGGATTGCAAGAAATAAGGAAGGAAAATGTGCCTAGGCAAGAAACCATCTAGGTCTAAATGCCTTAAAAGTTGACCTGTTTGGGTAACACAGGTAAAGACCACCTAACTTGATTTTTCAGATGAACAAAAAGCTTGGCAATTGTATTTAAAAGATAAACAGTTCTGATAATTTGGAATCACTGTGATGGAATCCAAAAAGAACATGATGCTTTGGCAACAAATTCCATTGTACTTTCTGCCTGCTCTTGATAAGCCTCTTTTCCTCCCTGTCTCTCTTCTTTGCTGATCATGTTGTGCCAGCTCTTCCTGTTTCTTGACCAGTCCTTTGCTACACGTCCATTCTGTAATACAAAGCCTTGGCAGACATACATGTCTGTAATTGCAAAATGTTAGCTACCTGAGCTTCTTTACTTCTCTTTTGCTCATAAACTTTCCAGATATATATTGAAAACTTATTTCTTCTGTTTCGTTAGTTGCAATAGAGCATATAATTGCTGACTGTGAGAGATGACAGGTTCTTCTCCAAATACTAATTTAAGCACCAGGAACGAATGTAATTTTGAACTTGCTTTTGAAATGTGTGCTTTGTAGTACTCTGGTTCTGGAGTAAAACTTCAAAATAAGTGGTCACAAGATGATTCAATTTAATAGAAAGGGACAAATTCAGGTAGTTTTAAAACTAAGCTCCCTGGTTTTGAAAGAAGCAGTGGTAAATTCATAGGACTTATCTATAACTGCATAAAGTTCAAGAACTTGAATGCAAAGGATGTCTGTAACCTGCAGATATACAGGACAGAAGAAACAGCTTCAAACCTACCGCATGAATAGGGAAAAGTGAGTAACAGACTATTTTAGCCTGCTAAACTACTTCTCTATAGTTCAGACCACAGTGGGACAACATTAGGAATGTCTGAAATCAAAATGACTCAAAGCTCACAGAGGACTTCAAAGGAAATGACAAAAGGCATTGAGATATACAAAGTCAGAGAGGACAGAGAAAGAAAGTGTGTATCCACTTGTATGGAAAGGAGGCACATAATAAATGCTAGGCTGATATGAACCCACAATGAAGCGTTGGAGCCAATAAGGGATGTGGGTTGTGCAAGAGTCAGCACCCAGTCAGGAATGCCCTTGCAGTTGTTATGTGTTGACTGAGAAGATAACAGCACTCCAGTTGGGTGAGACTACCAAAGGGTAGTCTCAAATGCCATTTGTTTCCTGGATTTAAGCACTCTTAAGGGCTACAGGAAGTGCCACAGTGAGACCTGGGTCCATTCTGTGCACATACATCATATATTGGGATGCAGATGACAGGCTCATGGCTTCCTTAGTAAAGATGGGGGAGGAATATATGGAAAAAGGCAACAATCAGTTCCAAAAAATTGTATGTTAACTAAAACAGTTGACAAAGAAGTGGAAGACACATTCCTCAACTTATGTAAATCCAAATCTCCAGATGCTAGGTAAATCCTGCAGACTATGTGATCAGTGGATTTTGGAGCAAGTGGAATGAAGAAACCACTCAGCCTCTGCCTTAGACAGCCAGAGAGCTGCTAATGCAAAATTCACTATGTCAGGAAAGATATCAGACCTTACCCCAGAGCCCAGCAAGTAAAGGATACAGATGGAGTTAACATCATCTCATCTTTCAGTTCTTGTGTATTTTATGCTATCCAGTGTAACAGGATAAAACAGCTGACATCATTTTGGTGTGAGGAACCATCTAAATACAGGCTAATATAGAGAGTCTGTGCTTGTGTTTTCTTTATCCCTCAAAATCAGTAAAGCAGATAAGCTTCCATCTGGTTTCTTCTCCCCTCATTATTGATACCAGCACTTGCTAGGACACTCCTGCAGATTGCAAAATTTTTTGAGATTCTTCAGGATGATATTAAAGCAAAGATGACACAATTTATATAATTTCCACATGACTGAGGAAATTAATACCTCCTGCTATACACTTCAGAAGCAATCTGTGCAGGGTACATTTTCTGGATGCAGATTTGGGCTCTTTCTCCTCTGGCAATGCTTCAGTTCTTCTGTAACATCCAGCTTCCAAAATGTGCCTACAGTGTGACCATGATGCTTGAACTTCTTCTTTCTACCAGTGTCTTGAGGGACTCATTGTCACTGGGCCAGTTTTACAAATTAAAAATTCCTGCATCTCTAATGACTGGTTCATCTGCAAAATACTTCAATCTAATTTACAAATGTTTCAAAGTAACAGAAGTCCCATCCTTTGAGGCAAAAAAAAAAGAACAGCAAGTCTTCCAGCCATCTGTTTCTTGAATAGTTTGAATGGGAGCAGAGCATTTACCTTCCTCAGTCTTAAATCTTTTGACTACCTCAGGATTCAGATGGAGAAATCCCAATACATTTTCTAAGACGTCTGTCTTGTCATGTATTTATAAATTCAGGCTTGGGGTTCAAGAACATGACATCTACTTTAAAATCTCTATCTCTTGCTTTCCATGAAGCTTCAAATTGATAGAGTACTTTAAATTAATGGGCAGTAGTACCACTTTCTTTTGAAAATGCAAACAAAACAATGCCTTTAAAAAGCCCAATTCTTCTTTAAAACTCCGTTATGATGATTTTGTTGAAAAATCTGTAATGGACTCAATTAAGGCACACCACAGATTGAGCCCATGGAGGGTAACATAATAGTACTTAAAATATTTATTGCATCTCACAAAGTATCCTGTTGTCTCTCATGAGGATATGTACTAAGATGTTATTCCTAAAATCCAAACTGATTTTTTTGGCAATTGTTTTTGCTGTGATATCAATTGGCTTGGCTTAATGTGCAAGTGTCATCACTCATCAGTCATTGCTCAGGTTTGCAAAGCCCACAGACTTAGTCATGCAGACATTTATATTATATCACCTAAATTAATGTAGGGCCTAGACACCTACATGTCCCTCAGTCTCAAATCCATGGATCACTGTTCTATTACAGCACTTCTGGCAATGCCTTCAAGGCCAAGGTTCCATAGAAACAAATGCAACAGGAAGATTTAACTTTATTACAAACATATTAATGTCACAAGGATTAGCAGACAAAGTAAAAAAAATTATGGTGTTCATGAAGCAGAGCTGAGCAATGACCTTATGCTGCTCACCAGCCTGTTGGTATGTGTTAGCTGCTGCTGTTAGGCTGATGTCACTTCTAATGCAACAACTAAATCCACATTCTTGGGTATGTGTTTGCCTAGACATTGTCCCTCTTCCACTATTTGTTATACAGCAGCAAGAGGCTCAGCAGAGGCAGCACACCAGGCACCAGAACTGCCTAAGTCTGTTACACAGAAACACATGAGAGAGAGAAGTCAAACATTACCCATTCTGCTCAGGTCCTTTCTGTCTCTTCCCACCTACCCTTGTCTGACTGCATCAGCCAGCCTGTATCACAGTAGTCTCAAAGCTTGGCTCTGCACTCATCTGTTCCAAAAACTGCAGTGATAAAAGGCTTCAGAGGGACAAGATGGCATAAGATGAAACATTTGCTACATTTGCTAGCTGTATTCCCCCTATCTAGTTTCTGGCTAGACTGGACACACAAGAAGAAAACATCATTCAGTGTATTCCGTGTCACCTAGATATCCTCAAACTGTGTCCCTGTCACTGTTTAGTTTGTTAGTACAGAAGTGGTGTTGCCTTATTAAAGACATTCTTAGGAGAACAGCATTAGCAAACAAGGCTTTCAGTGTTGGCTGGACATCCTGCTTCTCCTCTGCAGAGATGCAGCCACCCCCACAGTTGAGCCTGCTTGCTCTGGAGGAAGGAAAAATACTTTCCAGGACATTTAGAAATGCATGCAGCCTGCCAGAGTTGGTGATGTGGAACGGCACCACCTCTGACAGAAAACAAACTTTGCTCTCCCATATCTGAGAAAAAAAGTCTTCATTGGTTTCTCCTGGAAGAATACCAGAGGATGGTTTTGGCAGGGGGATGTGCCTGCAAACAGACTGTGAGCTCCTTCTGCAATGAAGGTAAAAAACAGAAATAGGCCTTGAGGCACTTCAGGGAGACTAGAGAACTTGTTTTGTCCTTAGGGCTTTCTCATTAGATAGTTGTGTGTTGTTCTAACCACATTAACTGGCTGAGCTGCCTGGACTGAACTGCTAAAAGGCACATTTATTTCAGGACTTTTCTGAGAAAGGTATACCCAGGAAAGTTTCATCTGATGTTGTGAAACTTTTCAGACCCCAGTCAGTCAAGGCCAGCCATTCAATCCCAAATTTCTGAGTTTTCTATGGTGGCCTGAGAGCAACAGTCATGCTGTTCTCAGCTGCAGCTGTTATGCTGCTTCAGGAAAACTACAGGGAGCTCAGGATTGCCATTCTTTGGTTGTAAGGGTCTGAATTTGCCCAAGGTTTTTGTGAGGGAAATGAAAATTATTTGTCCTGGATATGAACAAGGGTAACTGGCTTTTGTCGGGTAGCAAACATCTTTTGTTCCAGATTGGCTGTACTACCCAAGGTATTCCCTTCTCCTGACTTCACCTCTGTCAGCCAAAGAGATGCACCATGTGTTTTCCTGCACCTCTTCTGAATCTGGAGCAACCAAAAAGAGGGGGCATCCAGGCATTCTGACAAAAGCCAGAGGCTAAGGGAAGCACATGGTTCACTGTGGGATAAGGCGGGGTGGCAGAAAGGTGCTACCCCATGCCAGCATTTGGGCAGGCTGGGCCTGTGGGAATGGGATCAGGTCAGTGACCCAAGCAGGGCTGCCAGGTATATCCCAGCAAAACCCCTGGGGAACAGTATGGAAAGCTGTCAGCCTGGAGGGTTTGTGGTTAATTTTTACCTCCCATTTTGCTATTAGACCCCAGTGGATAAAGGCATGAGGTAGGAGGGTGACATGGTGCACCTGGGGCATAAGGGTAATATGAGGTACAGGCACCATGTGGGAGAGAGAGAGATGGGGAGCATGGTACAGGTATGACGCTCCAATTCTGGGTTCTGTCCCTGTGAGAGCTCTGCAGCACACACAGTGCTCTCCCAGAGAAAACTGCTTAACTGAATAGTGTTTCCTTTTTGGAACTGGTTGTTTGAGATGTTGTTGGTGCTGCTCATCATTCCTACTATGGTTAAAGCACTTGTGCACGAAGTGTGTATTTATTGTTCAAGACAGTACAGCTAAGGAGAAACTGTAGTTTCAAAGTGTGTTCCCATGGATGTGGTGGTACCCATTAAAATTGGGCAGTTGGTAATAAAGTTCTGCATAAAAAGAAATAATAAAGAGGGCAGGAATAAGTTGTTTCTTATTTCTTTGTAAGTTTCAAAAAATACATTCACACTGCAACATTTTAGGGCTTTTGCAGCATTTTTGTTTCTTCCTGTGATATTTCATATGTCAGATCTATTTTTGGGCAGGAGAAAAGACCAACTGCATGGGGAAAGTTGTGTGTAGCTGTTTAGGAAAGTGTCAGTGTCTGTCTGTGTAAGAATATGTCCAGTGCATGTCTTGATTGCATTCTTTGGCTAACATGGAAATGCATATATGTGACCAGAAAAATCTGCTCATAATAAAAATGAAAATGTTAATTATTCTAGTGCCTGTGCAGGTGTTATTGACAATGCCTTTTATGTGAAAGAACATGAACAAAGCAGACCTGTGACTTTCTAAGAGTCAAAAGAAAGGGAAAAAAAACCTAATACTGTTCCAAATTTTAAAAAGATGAATGTTTTGAGGAAAGAAAAATAAAAAGTTTGAGTGCAGAGTGAAAAAAAGCAAGTATTGAAAACTATGAAAACAATCTTGTCACTGTATTAATGTTTTATAGGATCAGAGGAGTAGAAACATTTAAACCAGATCATGGCTAAACCCAGTAATAAGTATAACATTGTGGGTTTGAAAAGCCATCATCCTATTTGACATTTTATCTTCTGATTCCTCCATGGTTGTTCTGGTTTGCTTGTGGTCCTGCTTGGGGCAGCAACTTGTAGAAGAGCTAGCGGTCCCCAGAGCTGAGAAAAGAAGGAAAGGAGTGCAGAGAGAAAGAGAGAGAGAGAGAGAGAGAGAGAGAGAGAGAGAGAGAGAGAGAGAGAGAAAGAGAAACTGAGAGAAAGAAAGAAAGAGAAAGAGAGAGAAAGAGAGAGAAAGAGAGAGAAAGAGAGAGAAAGAGAGAGAAAGAGAGAGAGAAGAGAGAGAAAGAGAGAGAAAGAGAGGGAGGAAGGGAGGGAGAGAGGGAGGGAGGGAGGGGGGGAAGAAAAATTCCTCAGGTTGTTGTTTTCTTGGCAAGATAATTCACTCTAGATTCACAGAATTCTGTAAAAAATAATCCAAATTGAGAATAACAGCAAAAGACAAGAAAAATATTATATTTTTCTATCCAAAAATAAAGTTTTGATTCTTCAATTTGAAATCACTTGTTCAGTCTATAATTTCTTTTAATATTAAAAATGTAAAGTGTTCAGATTTACAGGCTTAATAAAAAGCTTTCTTCAAGCTGAAATTACCTCTTCTATGAAATTACCATCAAATAATAATAAAAAAGTATCATTCACATAGGTTCATCCATCCATCTAACTGCCAAAAGAGCATCCTTTTTTCCACTTCCCTTACTGCTTTCACTCTCTATCGTCTGATATTTATTATTATTTAATTGTGCTGCCATTCATCCAAGCCAGGGCTGAACTGTGCTTGTTGCTGCATGATTAGGTAGCAAAACCTTTAAATTAACAGTTTCACTAAAGAAACCTTTAGATTAGAGACATAAATAAAACAGTTTTAATCGAATATTTATCCAGTGCAATCAACCAGAAAAAAATGGTTGCCATGGCAGCTAGAATTTCCCTGTATGAATGTTAGGAGCTGTGATAGTTCACTGGTCAAGCAACAAAGTTAGGAACCCCTGCTTCTTCTTTGGCTGTAGAAACGTATCATTGGTATCTCTCTCTGAATTCTTTATTTGTTCAGTTGCCAACAAATTTAGGTGTGCTTTTTTTAATGTTGCTAAAGTCTGCTACCAAAGATAAAGTTTTTGTCCCTCTGCATCAATCCCATTGTTGTCATTCATACAAATTATACTCACCTTAAATGTATTTTGCAAATAGTGCTTTTAGCATCGTGTCTCATTAGGGAGCTAAGGATGTGCTTAGCCAAAGCATTTTGCTTTATGGCTGTCTAGGTCTCAGCTAGAAGTAAAACTCTAAGCTTCTCTACTGGTTACTGTAAGGGAGCAGAGACCAAAATGCAGATTTGTATCACCTTGGCATTTGTGGTATTAGACTGTATTATATCACCACTGAATTACCGTTTGTTTTTTTCTCTTGTGGCAAAGACAATGAGAACTGCAGTTCCATGTTTCTTTTGTAAGGTTCTCATACTCATACTTCTCTTTAGAGAGAAGTACGTTACCACAAGTGGTGCCTAATTCAAATAGAATGTTAGCTATTTCACAGAGAAGGGACAACATCACTTTACATCTCTGGACTCCAAGCAGCTTATATATTTCTGAATAATTAAGGCCTGCAGGGATGTTTAGGGATGTATCTCATATTTGGACTTACCTGAGGGGTAGTGCAATGAATGGGAACAGGCTTTGGAGCCCACTTGGAGTTCAGTAGGATGCTAGATTGATTTTAATTCCCAAAAGTCCTATTTACTCCTGTTTACCTGTTCGGATGCTGTCAATCTAATTTATGTGCAGATATGTCCAAGGAAATGGCTGAGTTTACTGAATCACTCCTGCTGAATAGAAACTGTGCAGGAGGAAGTGGAAAGCACTCAGCCAGTTCATCTACTCACAAATGTTTCAAAGCAGAACTTACTAATGCCATGGTTGTCTTATGCTGGGTGGGCCTTTTTCCTTCAAATAATGACCTTCCTATAAGGAAATATCATTCTTACAGAATTACTTAAGGAAAATATTTTTTAAAATTTGTCAGGCTAAATGACTCATTCAAAAGGGTCATTATATAAAATGTAGAACAAAAGCTGGCAAAATTACTCTAATTCTTTTTCTGTGATAATGTAACTCCTGGGAATCCTGGTCCTGAGGAAGAAGCTCTACGCCAGTGCTGGACAATTAAAGAATGAAAATGACTGTCAATCCTCAAAGGAGCTCAGCTTTAATATATGAAAACAGTGCTTTATCCAATCCCCTTGAAACCCTGTATTATAAAGGTTACCTGGTAGGAAAATGAGGAAAATGAGTTCACTGAGTTTTTTTTACTCTTCATTTTCCTGTTGAGAAGAGCAGGCAGGAAAAGTCATCAGCACAGGTGACATGGTTAGCAGCATGATGGGATTGTGGAAAACTTATTCTTGTTGTGAAAGGATAATCATGGTGCTGCCTGCCTTTAGGAGGTGTAAAGCTTTTGGATATCCAGAGAGAGGGCTGATACTTTTGTGCAACTCTCTGATGGCTGGTCATCTCCTTTGAAGATGATCTGGAGAAGAATGGAGCACAGAGAGTGGCACCAGCTTTCTCTGGCAAGAGGGATGACAGTGTAACTTTGCTGCAGTGACATGCATTTTGAAGGCTATGAAATGTGTTTATTTAGAGAAATAGAATTACAGCTATGATTTCTGACACATCCCAAAGCCATTTCGTGCAGAAAGATATAATTTTATATATACACACAAATTTATTCCACCTATTCCTGCCTATCCCTGGTCGCAATTGAGGAGATTTGTAAAGAAGTTTTCTCTCACTTTGGTTTGTTGTCAGGTGTGATGCACACATTTGGCTTGCTGGACAAGCAGCCATTCCACACATTACCATCTTCTGGTCATCTTAGTACCTGCCATAATTATCCTCCTTCCCTGTCCCCCTTTCATGGTTAACCTCACTTTTTTAAAATTATGCTCAGTTTTCCATCCTTTTACTTCATTTTCCTTCCTTCTTGCTTTGGCCCCAGCTTGGATCCACCTTCTCCCCAAGCCTTGGATAATACCTCCCTCCAGCCCTTCTTCACTGAATCTCTGAGCTTCATGTAGTAGTCCTTACTGCCACAGCAGTTGTTCTTACACTGACTTTTCTAACTTCATGGTTGTTTCTCCTACTTATGCTATGTCTGGAACCACCACTCCTCTTCTGAAAATATCTGCAGTCTTTTTATAACTCTCTGACAGAGAGTATAAAGGTTGAAAGGTCATCAGGTGAATTTGCAGGCCAGAGGACTCGGTCAGGAAGCAGGTAGATGCAAACAAAGAAAAAATATTAAAATGTAACAAATGCAAACATGGCCACAGGATTCCCAGGAATGCTCTGCAGCTTCAAAGCAAGAGGAAGAAGTGGGTATGTGTAGGTTTACATCTGGCCAGTTCAAGTCATGGCATGGGAGTACTCCTGAATTTTTCACCAATGCTCACAATTGTGTGTATTTTGTGCAAACATAAGTAGCCCTTTCTATTATCTCCCACAGAACATGTGACTATGTTGGAGTTTAGTGGTCTGTATCCGAAGCCATGACATTCTTGTTTTAACAACACACCTGCCTGTTCCCTCAGGACTATACACACTCTTTGCACTTGGACATAGGAAATACAGTGAAGTTCAGAAGACAACGTGCGCATCCCTGAGGTAACATGGAGTACTATAAGCACATCTGGTTTTTATTCTCTTCTGTGTTTCCATAAACTATTGTTAAATAAAAGATCTCAGTTCTTGCCCTCCAAGTGCACTGTTGCCTCTTCTCGGAGATCTAAATAAATGCTGCAGCAACCAAGGTAAACATCTTTCCATGACAGACGAACTAGAACATCCTCACTGTAAGAGTAAGACTCCCTCTGTGGGAGACAAAATTTTCCACCTTGGTTTGTCTGAGGCTGAGAAAAATAGTCATGGAATGGGAGCACTAAGGAAGACTTTCCTCTAATGGCAATATACATTACACCAACCTTTTTTCTCTAACATAAACACAGCTGTGAGCATATTAGCTTGAAGCTGCACAAACCAAAACAGATTAAGAGCAAGAATAAACATGGCATTTAACATGTTGCTAGAAGACACCTAGATGCAAGTAGTGATTAAGGTGTTGTAAGAGTCTACACAAAGGAATAGATATGCTTGGTGCCTGTGAGTCAGTATTTATAAGCATTTGAGTCACAGAAACATTGAATTGTTTAGGTTGGCAAAGACCTTTAAGATCATTTAGTCCAGCTATTATCTAACATTGACAAGGCCATCACTAAACCATGTCCCCAAGTGCCACATCTACACACCTTTTACATATCTCCAGGCATGATGACTCAACCACTCCCCTAGGCAGCCTGTTCCAGTGCTTGGCACCTCTTTCTCTAAAGAAATTTTTCCCAACAGCCAAAGTAAACCTCTCCTGGTGCAACATGAGGTCATTTCCTCTTGTCCTATCACTTGGTAGGAGAGACTAATGTCCACCTCACTGTAGCCTTCTGTCAGGTAGTTGTGGAGAGCTGTAAGGTCTCCCCCAAGCCTTCTTTTCTTCAGACAAAACACTTTGTAGTGTTTGGGCTTAAATTTACCATTTTAAAGTAAACTAGATAAAGGAAGATTTTAGCATTAATTATTATATTAGAAGTCTTGTAAAACTCTGACTCACAAAATGCATTCCTGGTATGCAGTCCACCTGTGCTTGCAATACCCCAGAGAAGTGTCAGGCTGCCAAGAAAGAATTAAGGAACAAGGGCCTCACCCAGTGGTGTGTGGATAGGAGTGAGGATGCCAAGGATATGTGGGCAAAAGAAATTGCCTTTTGGGACCTCTGCATTGGCAGGTAATTGGTGGGCTGCTGACAGCTGTGCCCAGAAGTGTCAGAGACACCTTTTGTTAGTTACTTCCCAAACTGTGGGTGCCCCAGAAAAACGTGGGAACTCCATGTGACCCAGCCAAAAAGTCAGGCCATGGATCTACATGCGCTAGATCCTGGTGAAACAGCCAAGATCTAAGGAAGGCCAAGTGATAACAGTGTTGACAGACCGTGTTGGTCATGGCTGAGAGTAAATGTGTTTGCTGTCATTTTACATGGGTTGTGTTCTGATTTGACAGTCTGTATTTGCTGGGAAGTGCCTCACACCCAGGTCAGATGTTACTTGACATACATTGAAGATGTCTCTGTTGGCCTTAGCTTATTTCTTTTAGAACAGAATTGCCTTTTCCACTTTCCATGTGTCACTAGCTTTCCAGGAAAGTATTGAAAACTGAGTAAACTATCCTCTCCTTTCTCACCAGAAAAATAAAGAAAAACTGAAAATTTTTGAAATAATAATTTTAATTTTTTTCCTTTTTTTTTTTTTTTTTTTTTTACTTTCCTGTCCTTAGCATCTTGTTAGAATGCCTGGTCACTTTCTTTGCCTTCTGTTTTCCAAAGGCAATGGTGTACACACATACAGACTTGTATTTGACTTTGCCTTGTGAGGTTCCTATTAAAGTTAGAAATCAAGAGTGCAGTGTGTTTCATTTCCTACTGAAACTTACCTGATTTTATTATCTCTAAATATTATTGACTTTGCAGTATTCTAGCTTTTTTCCATCTTCATCCAGGATGCTGGACAACATCAGGCTTTCGGTTAGTCCATTGATGGCAGCAAATTCTCCCAAGGTGTCTCAGAAAAGGTGAAAAAATAGTTAACATATATTTTAGGTTCATTCATATTTGAAGAAAATGTATAGACTGAGGATCTCTTCTGGAAACATTTGCAGTTCCTATTGTGAGGTCAGAATTCTTGCCATATAACAAGAGAAGTTACTTTAATCATGTCCAAAATCCCATCATAGTTGGTAACCCCCAGAAGGGAAAAAGCCACACTTTGCCACTCAAGATAACTAAGGTTTCCTGTTTGGCTCTGTGTTACAGAAAGAAAAAAAGACCTATGCAGTAATTTATGACTTTTTCTGTGTTGTCTTCTGTCCTCTTTTGGCTATTGCCAAAAATCATTTTATCAAACTTCAGTCTGGCAATGACAAATGAAACAATCAGGATCCAGATGATCTTGAGAGTGATGTTTCATTCTGAAAAGCGACCTTTTTCCTCTGGAGCTTATTGCTTACTCATGTAATTTTCTTCCTTTCCAGAAGAAAATAATTCTTCTTTTTCCTGATTTTGGCATGTAAATAGAGTGGCTTCAACAAAAAACAGAAATATCTGGGCTGTAATGGTGGAGCTGCTGACTATTTGCTCTGTGGCTTATAAATTTGTGAGTGCTCACTATTTCCCTTTTCCTTCCTAAGGTAAAGGAGAACATCCATGCTTCCACTTCTGATGTCTCCTCTCTCCCTTTTGCCCATTTAGGTTAACAACAAATGAAAGAGAACATGCAATGGAAAATACATTTATACAAATAAATGTGGAAAATGCAAAAGGATGCTGTAATCAAGAAAAGCTTTGAAAAAAGCACAGATTTTAATCACTCAAGTCAAAGAATGTTATTTGCTGGTAGTTTGTTACATGTTTTCATAGCCACCTTTGAAAATAGAGCTTTCTTATCAAAGCCATTTGAATTCTATGTTTTACAGTGTCCCAAGTTTGCTTTAGAAAATCAATATAAAACTCTTAGGCATAAGATCCTCATCCATATAGCAAGAGCACAGTATTGCTGGAATCAGACCTACATGAACTGAAATTAACCATTCAAGTCCAGGCTGAGACGAGGTTTTAAAAAGGAGATTTCCCCTCCATTTTCTGGATGTCATGGTAACACCCTGGCAATCTTGCCCAGTCACAGAAAGTGCAGAAGTCAGAATGTGAGGCAATCCACTCCCTACCCTCAGACTAGGTTGCCTATGCTGAGCAAACATCTTGACAGAGATCATAGAATCACTGAATCACAGAGCATCTCAAGTTGGAAGGAACTCACAAGATAATTGAGCCCAACTCCCTGCTCCTTGCAGAAGCAATCTCGTGTTTAAAAGTCAGGGATGGAAAGTCTTCATTTCCCTAGGCCATCAGTCACGGTCTGCACAATAATTGCAGTAGGTTGGGTTTTGTTTGCTGACTCACCTTTGCCCTGAAACTACTTGAACTTAATTTTTTTGTTACTGTAATTCACTGTTGCTTGGAGATTATCCCTGGCTGCGTGCATTAGTATTAAGCTAGAAAACCAAGAGATCAGGAGAGGAAGCAGGCAAATAAAGGGCAAGATTTGCTGTAACGTATCAGTCGATAGAGAATGGAAGGAAAGACTTTTCAGAAACTGTATTATCAATATTATAAACATGGTTCAAAAAATAGAATACTTGAAAATGTAACGAATAGTAGCAGGAAGATTAATGCCTGTTACCTGGTGAGAGCAGAACAGTGAAATGAGCTCTTAGCTGCTTAGGAATGGTGAAGGGAGGGCTATGTAGCTCAGGACTGCAATATTGTAAACACACAAGTCTGTGTTTTCACTAATAATGCAGGGAGCTGCTGCTGAAAGCCTGATGCAACCTCATCTAAATCATCATACAAAATATCAGTCTCTAAGTGCATGAAATACAAGAGATGAAATTGTTAGGGGCAACTGAACAGGTGGTAGGTGAGTCAAGTTTAACTTTATTACAATCTTTTCTGTTACTTTTCTACTGCATCAAATGTTCAATTTAATATAAAGTAACTGGTTTGAATCTTATCATAGCAGATAATCAGTAGAAACTATTTGCTATAGATAAATGATTTCAACACAGTTTTGTGTAAGGCAAAAAAGTGTATCTGCAGCTACAGTCATCTATAAGGCATCAGAGATATCACCATGGGATAGACATGTAAAACACCATTAAAGGAAGGTTAAAAACTTCTGGAGTGGTAACTTGTGGCTGCATGGAATATCCTACCATGTTTAAAGGTAAGTGGGCACCGATGTGCACACACCTGATTTGCATCATAATTCAAGGAGGATGAAAACGTCAGCACAAATAAGAAACCATGACATGTAGAAGACTGATATGGAGACATAGAAAAAGATACAGGGAATATAGAAATGGCTAGTGGGGTAACAAGGAGAAATTGGAAAAGCATCCAGGAAAGACTGTTGGCATTACATACTGATGTTCAGGTTGCAATAACAAAAATTACAGCCTGGTTCTGCAGCACTGACATTTCCGTTCTGCAGCTGAACAAGAACAGACCAGTATGTCTGTACTGCAGAAGGACAAGCACCATTCCCCAGTGGATACATCAGCCAGATGATGAGTCAGGCCACTGGGTAGTGACAAGCTGGGCTCCCAGCCAGCGGGACAGCCTGCTTTCCTGCCAGCAGCGTGGTGAAATACAACGCTGCCTGTTTGGTTTGTCAGGCAGGCATATGGGCTGCCTTTCTGCCTGGCTTCAGTCAAAAACATTAAACTCAAACAATGCATGGTTGTAAAGCCTTCTCATTCTGCTATCATAGCTTGCCTTTGGAACACTAATCCCTGCAACATCTTTCAAACAGCTTTGAATTTGATTCTGTCCCTAATACTGCCTCAGAAATACCACGTAATGGTGAGCAAATCTTTTATATAGACTTTTCAAACACACTCATCCACAGCTTCTTGGTTTTCTAGGTTCTCATCTCAAAGCCCTGGGGTATGACATGGAAAAGCTCTCCAACCCTGAAATCAATGGTTGCTTGCTTGAAAGGGAAAGGTTACAGTGCTACATTCTCCAAAAAACTAAGCTTTAGGTTCCTTTTGCATAACAGGGATCAGTGCTTAAAGTTCACCTCAAGACCCACATGCTTTATTTGCCATCTGGACATCAGTGGAAACTGCCCAGTAATCTTCTAAGAGTTTTGAGAAGAGTGGATATTTATGAACTCCTTAATGATAAATGCCCTGAAAGTGCAGATGAAGAAACTTGTTAGTCTGACTGTATTCAAACTGAAAAGACAGTAAAGAAGGCATAAGACCATACATCATAAAATCCTTACTTAGTGAATAGTGTCTTTCTTGTGCACTGAATAAATATTATTTCCCCAAGACAATGTATATGCATAACAAGTTTAACTCAGTAGCCACTGCCTTAATTTGGCTATTGCCCTATTTGAATATCTGGCTTTGCTAGATTATTATCGATATGACTACGATAATTTAGATTTACTAAGTCACACATTGATTAGTTTGTTACATATCTTGTTCTCTCCACATGAAAATAGTGTTACCATAGCAAAATGTTCAATGCATAAAATGGCACTTGCTTTTTCTGACTCCTAAAATAGAAAGAAGATCATTAAATTCATTACTGTGCTCTTTTCCCTTCCCTTTCCTCTCCATGGGTAGTCCCAGGTTTTCATGAGCACTTCTTTGGCCAATTGCTTCACACTTCTTTATATCTGCATTAGCTTCTAATTGCAGTCTCAGCAGACAGAATTACAGGTTAGTTTGGCTTTCAGGATTTTTAAGAAAATGTTATGTTCCCTTTTCCTTTTAGTTTTTTCTACTCCAAAACTTTTTAGTATTTTGTTTTGGACTTAGGAGTAAACACTAGTATGTATTTAAAAATTAAGTAGTGTCAACATTCATCAATCATAATGATGGCCAACAAAAAATGTATTTCTTGAGGATTGCTTTTTGTCCTTTTCCCATCATCACAATAATACTGAAAAAAAAGTTATTTGAATATTTTGCTTTAATACTTTTATCTGCATTCTGAAAATAAATTACTATTCACGAATCGTCTACTACTTCCTTCCCCAAACTAAGAAATGCTTGGGTAATCTTTCATTGCACAACTACTTCACAAAGCTAAAGTCAGCCTTAAGATTTACATTTTCCTTTCTCCCTCTCCCTGACCCAAACTTTATCATCATTTTGGGACTTGCACTATGCTGTCATACCTTTTAATTCACTTTTGAGTATCTAGTTAGAGAAATCCGTCTCACAGAAATCTAAACCTGTCAAATTTTGCTGATGGGCAGAGCTTTTCTTCACAAATTTTGGGATATTATTTAAATTTATTATCCAGGCTATGGAATATATAAGCAGTATTTTGTTAAAGCCTTCCCTTTCAAACCACTACGCCCTTTCCACAAGTTTTTTTCCCTTGTTTTTATAGGGATTTATCTAGAGAAAGCTGTTGACAGGTGTACTACTTACTGTTCACAAAATTCTGTGGCACACCACATATGCACAAGCAGTGCATGCTGTTTCCAGCCCCATCAGTGTCCACTGACAGCAAGGTTAAGCTGGATTTTTCTGACATATGGTTATAACATTCCTTCACGCATTAACTGATGCTATTTATTCAATAATATAGTGTAGCCCCAACCCTCTTTTATCTCAACAACATGTCAACTCTGGTGTGTAAAATTAAAGTCAGATGCCAGCCCTGTCAATAGTTTCACTGTCAATACATTTAAGCAAGAAGAGATAGGGCTGGCTGCTCCTGGGGACATGAATGAAATGAATACACAGAACATAAGAATGGTGTTTGTTTTGCAGCTGGCTTGGAGTGGGAAGTTTAGGAGATCAGGGTTGTAGATCAAAATCTAGCTAGAAGTCAGTAACTGGTAGTGTACATCAGGTGTCACCCTGAAAACTCAGCTTCTGAGCTTGCTAACATAGTTTTCTAAAGACTTTCCCAGGACAGTAGCTGTAAGCATAGATATGTGTACATTCTTTCTGTTACACGTCTTGTGATGGGCATCTCTCATGGCCAGTGCAGTGAGAAAGTGTTATCCTGACCATCCAATCCCTGGCCGTGGTAAGAAGCCTATAAATCCTGGGAGGAAAAATAAACTCTTATTTTCGCCACACCTCGACCTGTGTCCGTGTGATCTGTTCATCTTCAGTGGCAACAATCAGGTGTTACATTAGATCCAAAACTATCTGACATCTCTATAAATGATCCATATGAAGCAGAGGGCTGCCTCAGCAAGTTTACTGATGATCACAGAATCACAGATCCATTAAACTGGAAAAGACCTCTGATATCATTGAGTCCACCATACGATCTAACACCACCTTGTCAACTAGACTGTGGCATCAAGTGGCACATCCAGTCTTTCCTTAAAGACCACCAGGGACCATGACATGTAACTGGGAGGAGTGGCCGATCAGTGACTGATAACACTCCACAGACTTGTGCTGCCATCCAGAGGAACCTCAAAAGGCTAGAGAAATGGGCTGACAGGAACTCAAAAAGTTCAAAAAAGTTCCCTTTGAGTAAAGTCCTGCACCTGGGGAGAAACAACACCAGGCACTGGTATGGGCTGGAGGCCACCCCAGCTTGGGGTCCTGGTGGAGACCAAGTTGAACATAAGCTACGAATGTGACCTTGTGGCAAAGAAGACTAATGATATGCTAGGATGCATGAGAATGAATATTTACCAGAAAGTTGAGGGAGGTGATCTTTCCTCTCTACTCATAAGTGAGGCCACTGCCGGAATCCTGAATTAAGTTCTGGGCTCCCCAGTCCAAGAGGGACATGGGCATACTGGAGAGACTGCAGTGAAAGGTCACAAGGATGATGAAGGGATTCTGGTTACCTTTCCTATGAGGAACGGCTGGGAGAGCTGTTCAGGCTGAGAGGTACCATTCAGCCTGGAGAAGGCTCAGAGGGGTCTCATTAGTGTGTATACTGATGAAAAGGGGACGGAGCCAGGCTCTGCCCTGCAGTGCCCAGTGACTGGACCAGGAGCAACAGGCACAAGCTGAAACACAGCAGGTTCCACCTGAACACCAGGAAACACTTCTTCATTGTGGGGGTGGCCGAGCACTAGCACAGGTTGCCTGGAGAGGCTGTGGAGTCTCCATCCTTGGAGGCACCCAGAAGCTGCCTGGACATGGCACTTGAGCAGCAGGGGTTGGACCAGGTGACCTCCAGAGGTCTCTTGCAATCTCCGCCATCCTGGATTTCAGAGACTGAGGAAAAAATAACAGCATGGCAGGGCACCATTCAGGCCACAGAGATAAACAGTTCTTTGGTTACTTCAGATACATCTCCTGCATTTCTGTCTTCCCAGGTCTCTTGCAGTTTCTGCAACTCCTTTTATTCAGGGTCGCTTTGGCAGGCCGTGGGCGACACGACTGGAGAGGAGTTTGGTGATCACTTGCTGAACCTTTGAAAACTGCCAATTTCAGTTCTGCACCGTGTTCTGAAATTAATTAGCTCCTTTAGTTTGTATCGCCAACCTCTCCTAAACACTGTTCTTTTGGTTCGGTTTTCGTTTTCGACTAGAAGAACATGCAACATCTGGGAAGCAGCGCTGACATCAAGCGTTTCTGATGGCGTTTGGTCCCGCTAAGCCTGACTTGCCCGACTCGCGACGGATTTTTCTGTCCAAAAAAGCCGGGTGGGCACCTCGCTTGGCGCTGCGTGCACCGAGGAGATGCTTTCCATCAGCAAAGGGCACGTACAGGCGCGAAACCGGGCGAGCGGAGCAGAGCACCCCGGCCGGAGGCTCGGCCCGCACCGAGCCAGCCGCAGCGGAGCTGCTCCCGGCGACAGCCGGCACCTCCTCAGGCTCCGCGGGGAAGCCGGGCCGGCAGGAGGCGTCCTGCGGCGACTGGCAGGAGTAGGAGGAGGAAGAGGAGGAGGAGGAGGGCCGAGGCGGGGGTGCCGGCTCTCCCGGAAACAGCGCCGGCCGGCGGCAGAGCGGCGGCGGCTGCCAGCGGTGGGAAGTCGCTCCTGGTCCTGCGCCCTCGCCGCACGCTGGGCGGCTCGGGGCGGCGTGGCGGGCGGCATGGAGCGGGTGCCCCGCGAGGAGAAGCCTAACCCGCTGCAGGATGCCAACCTCTGCTCCCGGCTCTTTTTCTGGTGAGCGCCAGGGCAGGGGGAAGGGCAGCGCCGGAGGTGCGGCGCCGGGGTGTACGCCGGCGAGGAAGGCGCCGGGCTTAGCGCCGCTGCCTTTACCTTGCCCGGCCGCTCAGGAATGCCGAGCCCCGGCTAAGGGTGCCCGGCTCGCACTCGAGCACGGCTCCCGGAGCGCCCCGGCGGCGGGCGGGCGGGAGGAGGGGAGGCAGCGAGCGGGGAAGGGAAGCGGCGGCCGGCGCTGCCCCGCTGGCAGTGATTGTACAGCCGCGGCTCGGGCGCGACCTGCCCGCCCCCGCGGGCCCGGCTGTCAGCGCTGCCCGCCGGGGCAGCCCCGGCTCGCAGGTGGGCTGAGGTCTCCTGAGGTGAACCCGGCAGCCCGCGA
The DNA here is from genome assembly GCF_030490865.1 of Poecile atricapillus. Lineage (NCBI taxonomy): Eukaryota > Metazoa > Chordata > Aves > Passeriformes > Paridae > Poecile > Poecile atricapillus. Next base: position 41,082,653 of record NC_081249.1, read on the forward strand.
TAATCTCCGGCTGCGCTCCGGGGGCCTGCCTATCTCGGGCACGGCAGCGCTCAGCCGGGCGGGCGCGGCCCCGTCGCCCCCTCCGAGCACGTGTTCGGCTCCCTCGGTAGCTGCGGGGAGGACGGGACCGTGTTCTGCTTCCTGGCCCGGGTACCCCTGCCCGGGACTGGCTGCAGGGGTGCTCCCAGGCATTGTTCTGCTTCCCCATTTGAATAACGGGTCGCGGGCAGGGATTGCTCATCCCGCCGAGGCGTGCTGGGCTTTCCCCTCCAGCAGTGAGGTGGTTTCTGACCCGCATGGCTAGGTGGGAACTTCCTGGCTTAAGGAATGGCTGGGCAGCATCCTGGCTGCTCTCATCCACGCATCTGCTGCCTCCGCTCCGGAGAGGTTTGGGGTGTTACAGAGCGAAGGCTGGCGGTGTTGCCACAAACTTTATGGGGCCACATGGCTACCAGTCCGGAGTTAGTGCTTGGTCTCTTATTAGTGGGGATCTCGGCGTGGGTAGACATCTGTACTCGAAGAGGTGAGGAACTGCAGCTCAACATTTTAGCTACTTTGAAATGTAGTAGGAAAACACGTGCAAAGTAAAACGGGAGAGCGCCAAGCTTGTTTGTCCCAGCCGATCCCATTTGGAAGAGCACGTACAGAGACAGCCCTTATCCTACTTCACCTGCTGTAGCCTGAACCAGGGTGCACATGTTGTGTGGTGGAGGAGGGGGAAGGAAGGGAGGGCATGGCAGGTGAAGCTCTTTTTTTGGAAGCCTCTGAAACACAAATAAAAAATTCTTTGATTCTATAAGCAGCTCTGAGCAGGTGCAGAAGTTCCCTTTGGAAGATAGGGGAATTTTAAAAACCCTGACAAATTTTAGCTAAACATATTTTTCAGTCAAGGATAAGTCCTCAGAGGTACTATGTGCAAAAAGAAAGAAAATAAATAAGTAATAATAAAAAAGGCAGGTTGTATACTTGTAAAGAACTCCCTGTGTCCAGCATTTTGGCTTTTACTCTGACACCAGGGATGCCCGAGTTGGAAACAGCTTTGTTGTGAAATCCAGGCAGAATGGGATGAACCTAAGTTGGCCCTGTTGCATTCCAGGACTGCTTCTAGACTGTTCCCTTACCCTTGCTGGGACCTTGTGGTGTTCCTGGTAGTTCTGCCAAATCCAATCCAGCTAGATGTGAAAAAGAAGCATGCAGTGCTCGTAGCCAGCTTTCTGACTGCTCATATCGTACCTTTTTTTAGGCCTTCTGTATCACTCTGCAAGTATTGCAGAGAAGTGTTCACTAGCAACAGTGAAGTACCTTAAATTTCCCTAGCTTTAGGCAAGCACCTGAAAGGCTCCTTTTACCTCACATGTGTTTTTAGGTTCTTACTTTGCAAAGGGAAAAATAGGTGGAAGGCTGTGCTTAGGGGATGACAGGTCTGCTAAAAATCCAGAGATCAACTGGGACTTGAGACTTCACAGTAAATGCTGTGTACAACCATAGGGCTTCTTCTTTGGAAAAGGGTTTAGTGGAGCCTGGAAAGCTTTAGAATTTTCCCAATGTCCTGTTTCTCAGGCTTTTATAGCACTGTAATTCACAGCAGTGAAAACAGCCTTCTAAATGGTGTGTGTGATCACTAGTAGCATCAGCCAACATGCAGTAGTATTTTCTGGGTGAAAATTTCAGCTGAAATGATACCTTCAGTGGGTAAAATTGAATAAGCAGAGGCTATCAGCTTTCTGCAAGTTAATACCATTTTGCATAAAATTCAGGAAGTGTTAAAACACTCTCTCATTTAGCTATAAAGCTAATATTGCCTGGTGCAAATAGGATCAAACTCATGGGAGGAAAAAAAGTCATGTTTTCATTGAGTTATAAAACTCAGGTAATGAGTGTGTAGGCTGAAGAGACATTCTTCTACCATTGTTCAAAGCTTGTCTTCTTACTTTTGGGTTGTGACTTTGGCAAGTATGAGCTTGATGAACATTAAACACTCCAGCAGTGCATTCATGGGAAAGAGGAGCATCTGGATTGTGTGTTAATATTGTTACTTTTATAATGTGTCCCTTGTGTAATGTTACAAGAATGAAAACTATTTATGACAGAAGTGTGAAGATCAGGGAAGTTGCAAAATATTCTTGTTTTTCTGTGTCTCTCACTGAATTATCTATATTAACAGAAGTTTATCAAAGCCCAAACTGGTCTTCTGGATGTTTCAGATATTATTCGGATATATCCTGACTTTCAAGAGTCACAATTTCCATGCTCACCAAACTTTTTGAAGCCCTGGCTGGTATTTCAGTTATAGTTTAGAATGCTTGAATTTCTGATTTACGTCATCTATGTTGTTAGGTTGTTGGTTTTTTTATTGCTGGCTCAGTTTGCTGGTGAGAATGAGGATTCTGAAGGATGGGTAGGAGGGTTTGCTTTCTTTTTAAGGTTTGTCCAAGGAAGAGAGGATTCAATTGTGGTTTTCATGTTTAAACAGCTATTCAGTTGTAGCAAGTTTGGGAACTGAAAAAGCCTTATAGCCCCCCATGCAGTTGAGAATTGCACTTTTTGCATATTTTTGTTTTCTGATGTGGATGGTGGGGATTATTAAATTAATAACATTAGAGAATAAGAATATTTCTCATTTCTAGCTATGAACCCATCTTTGAGCTTGCATGTTCATTAAGTAGTAATTGTATCTTTATTTGCTCAGACCACTTGTTCCCTTGAGTTAATAAAGATGTTTTTCTGTATAGTAGGTGAATTTTTATGCATTCTGCTATTTGGACATCAAATCCACTTCAGTGGAAAGTTGCAAAACATAGACTGTGATTAAATTTTTGACAGACTGGGTAATTTTATGCTGTTAACAATATGAGGAGGGCAAGCTGGAACACCCTGGAAAGAGTATCCAGAGTTGTTATGCAGAGAAGTAAAAGAAGTTAAAGTTCTTCTAGATTTCATACAAATGTGTTACTTCATTTTAATAATAATAGTAATTACTTATCTGTCACAGACTTATCATGATTATGACAAGTGTTTGTTTTTATTGGAGTACTGAACGCTGTCATCATCCCCGGGCTGGATGCCTTTTCACATCATGACTTGACATGTGGCAATTGTGATTACATTAACAGCATTAAAACGTGATCTGAAAGCTTGCACCAAGGCATCTACAGAGTTGTTACTCCAAGAAATAAGTCAATGATTGATTTATCATTACATTTTAGTGTCTGGCAGCATTTTTTTTGACTTGCTACACGTGTGCTTTGGGGAGAATGACAAAACCACTTAATCTTCATGGTTGTGATATGCAGTGGCAGAGAAGAGTAAAAAATAATCTTCATTTTTGGGTTTAAGTGTGAATTGAATGGGGTAAACAAATATGTAAGTCCCAGGATTTTGAGTGAGGACTGTGCAATATGTAGCTGCTTGTCTGGCCAAATGTAGTCAAGTCACAGATTTCTCTTGTAGTAGTGTAAATAGTTACACACCTTACTTAACTTCCTCCTCTCTCTTCCCTGTGGCTTAGAATTGGAAAGGCCACTGACTGATTTCACTGGATTTCTCAGGCAGCCTAAGTATTGCCTGCTTGTCTGTCTTCAAGTGTTTCTTGCCTTGTATTGAAAGAAGCTGGAAAGAATTCATCGTTGTTCTTGGATATTTGAACTGGACTTCAGTGGTGCCACCAATAAAGTTGGCTTGTGTTCTTTAATGTGTCAGTGAACAGATTAGACTGAGGATTTTACATTTACTTACCATCAAAATATCAGGCTTTGTGACTTGCCTGGGATCTTGTCTGATGTTCCGTGAATTCCTGTGGTCAATGCCGGAAATTGATCATGGTAATACCACTTTATAAAGATCTCTGAGGTATGCAAGTTTAATTATTGACTTACTGGTGCAGAACAGTTGTGGTACTATAAGAAACTCTGAAGAAAATGAAAGCGTTCTCACTATAGATAAACAGAAAATTCATTTTCTGCCCCCAGAGGTTGAAATCACGTTTGCTTCTCATTTTCTCCTGGATGAAAGAAGACTGAGGATCATATATACAACTTTTTTTGAAAGATAGTGCCTTGTTTGTTCATTTATCAGATATTTAATGTCCTGCTGTCAAATCTAAATAATTTGTCTCTGGAACTATTGCATTAATTTTCAAGTTTTGCGTGCTTATTTACAATATGTCTGTATTGTGCAAAAGAAAATACTTGAAAATTATTGTTTATGAGCTAGTGAAGTTAAAATATGTGAATAAAGAGTGCTAAATAGATTGTATGGGTTACAACAAGTGTGTATAAACTGTTGAAATGTTAGCATTTGCTATCTACTGTAAATATCTGTGCTTAGATATGCAGTTTGATGAACTGTTAAGAGTATAACGAAACACAGACTATTTGCCTTTGGAATGCTTATGTAAAGCCTGCTATATCATTGATGAGAAAAAAATGGCTTCTAATTCCTGCAGAACCTCAAAATTAAGATTATTTTCATGGTGTTGTTTTTTTTATTTTTCCAAAAATAGTTTCCTATCCTGCTTCTAGAAAACTAGGCAATATGTAGGGTAGAGGAGGGAGATAACCCAATTAGATTTTGGGAGTGGAAGGTTAAAAAGACCAGTCATCTATTTTATGTAATTTGTTTAGTATCCCTGGCACCGTACCACTTGTAATAACAGTGGGAACTCACAGGGCACTTTAATTCTCCCTATTTCCATTGCTTGTCAGAAAGGATGTTAATACAGAAATTCCCACCGTGAGGTCCTTCTTTAGTGAGGAATTACTGAAGTTTTTTTTTTTTATAAGTCACAATCTTCAGACCTTTACATCAAATCTTTAGTACCTTGATATTTTTCTTGGCCTGTGGTTGTTGCATTTGGAATTGATATTTTAATGATAGTCTTTGAAATGCCACAGGTACAGGTGATGCCAGCCCTCTCTTCCCTGCTTCTGGTCCTGCAGAATGTGTTAGTTTGCAGTATGCTCCCTCCATTCTTCTTGCCATGTCTGTGCTTCTTGCTGTCTGAAATACTAGGAGTATGCTAGATGAATAAGGTAATTTTGTACCTGGCTGATGAACAGCATGAAAGCAGCCTGCAATAAAAGTAGTCAAGTACCAGTTGTGTTACTGTCAGTATCAGAAAGTGGGTGTTCAGGAGCTTAGCTGCTCACACTGTGCTGTGAAAAAGCAGCAGCTGGGAAGATGAGATGGAGCTGGGTATCAAAGGTTAATACAGTTCGTATTGAAACTGGAAGCCTGAAGGGCGTTTTTGAGTTAATATAGCTTTGAAGTAATTTCATTGTATTCCTATTTTTTCCTTCTGTAAGCAATGAGAAAAGCTGCCCTTAAAGCCACGTTAAGCTGGGGAGGGAAGTTGCAACCAAAACACCAGTTGAAAAGCATCTGAAGAAATACCAGGCTTACTCTGTTTATTCTTGTGGACGACTGCATTTGTAAGGGGAAGTGGGAGAAGGCAGCTTGCTAATGAAAATGGATGAACATGCGAAATGGAGGGGTTTAAAAGAAAATCACATGTTGACTACAAACTGTTGCTAGAATATTTATGAATTCTTGCAGAATAACTCTGGGGACTGTCAGTGTGTGTGTCCTTCTTTCTGTACATCCCATGCCACCAGTGATCCCCTGGACTGAGAGCAAGCACATAGCAGTGCTGAATTGCAGTGCTGGTGTAGAGTGTCAGATTGCAAAGGTAGGTAATGCAAAGGTACAGTGAGGCAAGCAGGCTCCTGAGGTCTGGAACCAGGAGGAATAAGCAATTTGCATTATTATCCAAAGGGCCTGTGAGGAAACCCCATTTATTTTATCAAAAAAGCCATCTCCAAAGTAGGTGATTAAAGAGAAAGAAACATGTGTTACTTTGCAGCTTAGTTGTTGAAGTAGTGCTTCCAAGCTGCTCAAGGGAGACAAAATCCTAGTGTTACGGAAGAATTTGGGTAAACAAAGACTCTCCTGTGCAACTGTTGAAAAATAACTGGACATTGAGTGTAAACAGGTGATGGTTGTAATGTAGTGCACAAATAAGCTTAAGAGGAACGGGGAAAATACAGTTCGTAAACCACCTCTTTAAGGAATTAGTTGATGAGGGTGTACCGGATGTAGCTTTGACTGGGTGCTGTAAAATTATCCAGAAATTAAACTTCTGCTTATTATTACAAATAAAGAAAATATTTTCCTAACCAGGCAAGCAGTCTTGTGTAGTCTGATTTTTCTTATTTGTCCTGGGATAAAGCAGGAGCTCTTGTGAAACTGGTGAGAAAGAAATTTTGCACTTTTGCAGAGGAAGGTACTGTAATATGCAAGTGGCTGACTGTGGGATCATAGTTGTGGAGCTGGTCCAGGCAATTGAGACTTGTGGGTGTACCCAAGGCCCTTTCAGACACATCCTTTGATCTTACATTTTTTATTTGTGTCGGCTTTGTAATGTAATTGCAAATGCTTCTTGCCTGATGTTTTTTTTAGACTTTATCGGTTCATGAAGAACTTACAATATATGCTTGGGTTTCTAGAAAGCTCTGCAAGCCTGCTCTGCAGTGTGGGAATGGTACTTCTTTGAGTATTTGCAAGCAGGACATGATACAAATCCAGAGGTACAGCAGGTCCCATCCCTGGGTTAATGAACCCATTTGAGCTGGACACTGCTATTAGTTTCATATACCTATCTGTAATGTATTTCTTCTTTTGCTGATTTTGGGATGATAGGAAATCTAATATACAAGCTTTCTTGTTTAGGAAATGTTATTTCATGTATGTAGCAGAATAGCATGACTAGCCTTAATGATGCTGCCTTTTGGATAGCAGGGCCTGTTTCTCTTTCATGCTGTCTTTGAAGAAGGGAATGGCATGTCTTAGGAGAGTAAGCAAATACTGTCTTAGCTTTTTCTGCAGATCATAGAGGCTTTCCAGTATATTGGTGGAGTTGCTGTCAGAACAATTGGAAAAAATTGAACTTTCCTGAGCAACCAAGTAAATTGTGGTTGGTTGACTGTGTTGTAATCTTAAAGGGTGTGTAACGTCAGGGCCCAGGAGTAGGGAAATGCAGGAAGTGAATGTTTATATTGTGGTCGTTGTGTATCTACTAGTTCAGAAATGAATCACTTTCTTTTTTTATCATTGCCCAGGATACTGATGCAGAGGTGAAAAGCCTTTTGGGGTCAAAACACTGATTTACTGCTTTGCAGTTGGCTATCTCTGGGTTTGCAGCAGGTTATAGAGTGATTTTTTTTAATTTGTTTTTTTTAATCTTTATTCCAAGTGACATCAGTTTTTTGGCAGTAACAGGGCATGTTTCCAGACTGACGTCTTTGATCAGCTAATCGGTTTGATAGAACAGAGGCATTCCCAGCAGAGCACAAGGTACTCAGGATTCTTACAGATACTCATATGTAGGTCATGCTAGGAAGAGTTTGGGCTAAGCTCTTTGAAAGGCATCATGTGAACCTTGTGTTCTGAAAGAGTAACTAAAATGAGGCAATATGTAAGAAAAAAAAATAAATTCAAAATTCTTAGCAAACAGGAAAGTACCTGGGGAAAAATAAGGAGAGTTACTAAGCAGTCCTCTTTTTGTTTAAGTTGAACAGCTTCTTCAGAAGGAAATACAGAAAGGGAGTGTGAGTCTTATCTCCTCAGCACATTGTTCCTTTCTTTCTTGTGGTAAAATAGATTGGTATTGAGCCCATCATTGGGGTGGGAGAAGGGGCTTAGATGACTGTCTATATTTATCCTCAGTCTCTTTAATTTTGGTTATTATTTTAGCTTTTTTATTAAAGAATAATGCAATTTGCACAGGTTCTGTTTTCATAACAAATGCTATTATTTTTTTTGTTTTGTTTTTAGTACTCCTTGAAGAGATCTGTGGTAGCTGATCTCTGTTCTGACAAAAGACATACCACTCTAATGAGTAGTCTTCCTTTAGGGCTACGTTGGGGTTTCAGGGATGTTCTTTATTTATATAGGCCTTTGCTGTATTCATCAGCCTCCTCTAACAGTCCTCTGACAGCGCTCTAATTTAACTGAGCCTTCAGGCAAGAGGAGTCTTGGTTGGTTTGCATGTTACAAGTGTGTGACTTGAGTAACAGCAGGCTGTGTGAAATAGGTTGGTCTCAGTTCTGCTGTGAGTGCAGAGAATTCCACAGGGCATCATCTGCATGGGGCATTCAGGTAGAAACTTTTACTTTAATAACTGAATGTGAACATGTGCTAAGTCTTCTGTCTGGAAGTAGACCTTCCAGCATAAAGTTCTGGATGCATCAGTGAAATGGTGATGCTCAAACTCTTCTTGCTGTACTTAGAGTTTGCAGAAGACCTCATTCTTGGGATAAAAGCCCTTCAGGTACTAAGCATCATTTGAAAAGAAAAATGTTTAATCTTCTTCTAAAGGTCTTTATACAACATAATGTTAAAAGCTTTTTTACTCTTGAGAACTCTGTAGCAGTAGCTCTTGAAGATGGGTATTTTGGGAGGACACTAATCAGAAAGGTCAACAATGGGTGATTTTTTAAATTTTTTGAGTTTTTTATACAATTTTTTCCCTCACCTTACAGAAATGTGGACTTGTGCTGAGTCTTTGCTATGTTGTCCATTATAATAAATGAGTCACAAAATGAAATACTACAGTTTTCTGCTTACTCTGGATGGGTTATCCTTGCCTTCTTTAATGTCAACATAGAGGTTGTAGTGCAATATATTACTATTTTCAATGTTATGGTTTTAACTAACGGAAGAAAGGGAGAAGCCCTGAAGTTGCACCAGGTCTCACTGGAACTATTAGTCTGACAGCCTTGAGACTTCTGGCAGTTTTTTACCTTGCACTATCATCTCTCATCTGCTCCTTAAATGTTTTTCAAATTCACTCCCACTGTAGGTACAGTGTGGAGATGGGGGGACAAGGGATTTACTGCAAACTGTAAGAACTCCTCAGTGGTGGTGGGCATCAGTGAGTTGTTTTGAGTTGTTCTGAGAGTTTAAGGACAAAGGCTAAACTAGATGGCTCTTACAGTCCTGACACTTGAGAGTGTTGTCTTTCAGTTGGTTACTTTTCAGTGGACTGCACATCTGTGGTCAGCACTTGCTGCTCTTGGCTGTAGTGTGGAATCAAATACTATCAGGATTGAACAGTTGCCTTCAGAAGCGTTGTTCCCTTATTCTTTTTGTTGCCTGCTTGCTTTTTTGAAAAATGTGTGTTCCACTGAGTAAAATTAATAGGACTGTTTTTATTTTTTAAGACTGTATATTTAAGTCTGATTCTAAAGTGTCTTTTGTTTTCCTCTGCTGCATGCAGTACTATTCAGCACTGCTGAGGCCACAGCTGGGGCCCTGAATCCAGTTCTGGGGTCCCCAGTACAAGAGAGACATGGACATACTGGAAAGAGTGCAGTGAAGGGTCACAAGAATGATTAAGGGTTTGGAGCATCTCCTCTGGGAGAAAAGGCTGAGAGAGCTGGACCTCTTTATCCTGGTGAGGAGATCAGAGGGATATCATCAATGTAGATGAATTCTTGAGAGGAGGGTGCAAGGTGAGCAGACCAGGCTCTTCTCAGTAGTGTCCAGGAGTAGGAGCAGAGGCTATAAACTGAGTAAAAAGAGGTTCCTCTGAACATCAGGAAACACTTCTTTGCTGTAAGGGTGATTGAGCACTGTCTGAGGTTGCTTGGAAGAGGATATGAATTGTGGAGATCTTCAAAAGCTGTCTGGATGTTGTCCTGTACAACCAGCTCTAGGTGGCCCTCTGCTTGAGGCCCAGCTGACCTCTGGGTGTCCCTTGTGACATAACCCCAGCCTTTCTGTGATTCTGTAATAAATATCCTATTTATGTTCCTTGTTAAACGTCAGAACCGGTTTTGTTTTCACCACTTGGCAGCAGTAGCCAGTGAAATCTCATGACCATTTCCACAGATGGGAGAGGGATTTATCCCTTATATTATTTTCCTGAAAGGGCTGCCTCATCCTGATTCTCATGCTAGGAGAAAGATAACTTCAGCCTCTGTCTGAAAGGAGATCTGACTTGTTTATGGATCCATCATAGGCTAATACTGATGTTGCAAGAAAAGGAGCACTGAGTATCCATCGGCCTCAGGAATGGACTGAAGTCTGCAGATCATTCCCTTAGCTGCTTGTCCTGGAGCAAACAGAGGCTATCTCATCCAGCAGGCAGAAATTACTTGAATGGCTTTGAGGTTATTTGCCTCATATCTGCTTTTCACCTGTGGTCAGCTGCAAGAACTGAGGCGAAAGAAGACGTGTCTCAATGGAACAGGTTCCTTGTGTCAAACCAGGCAGAAGTTCTGCTGCTGGTTGGAGCAGTTGGTCTATGAGACCTTTTATCAGGACCTTTTGTGGGGAAATTGTGATAATGACTTGGGCCTTGATGCTATTTAACCATAAAGTACAAGCAGCAGAGTTGTCTGACAAGTACTTTGTTTCTAATTGTACTTTTAACATACTTTAAGAAGTTAACAGCTCACATAAACAAATCTTCAGTACTCACTCCAGGAGTTTAAAAAGGGCTGTTAGGCATCAAAGGTGCTACTCTAGGGATAGAGACTTACTTTTTTTGAGTGAGTCACGAAAACACTGTGCTAACATGCTAAGTAGTGAAGGAAAAACACTCTATAATCCCATTTGTTACTTGCAGTTGTGCCATGGAGCCTGGGAAAAAGGTTTTTACAACAGTGCTATCTTTGAAGAAACTTTCTGAGCCTCCTCTAAGGTTCTGCCTGCCCACCCACCCTCTATAAAACTAGCCAACAACCTTCTTGTAAGCCAGTGTATACGCACTTCAACTGGAACATGCCCTAGCAAGAAATGTAGAGCAAGTTGATGAGGATTCATAACCACTGTTGTGGTTGTGAATAAATAAATACCCTCATTGTAAACCAACTCAGTTTTGAAATCTCACATGTAGGTCTTCCAGAAAATAATACATTTCATCTGGCACACCACGCATTCTTCTAAGAACTGTGTTGGTGAAGTTGGGGAATAATTAAGTATCAGAAATGAAGCAGCAGTTAAGAACTTTCACAGGCAATTGAGATGAGACAGATAGCTTGCCTTGAGTGCAAGAGTATTTTTTCCAAAACATCCCTGACTTCTTGATTTTGATGGTGTTAACCAGTTGAGAAAGTACTTGTAGAAAAAGCCTTGGAGCCAAAATCCATGTCTCCTGGAAACAAAATACCACAAATTCAGTAGAGAGACAAACTAAATGGAAAACTGCAAGTTCCCTAACTCCATTGTTCCCACTAAGCCATGCCTGTTTTGCATTTGTCATTCCCTTTTTCTCCATCTGATTGACAACTGTAATATCCATTATTTTCCCATTTTTACATTTCATGGATTATGTTTAAATTACTACCTTTAATACTTGTCAGTTGAACAGCAGCTACTTTTATCCTCAAGTAAATGTTACCAAAAAAGGCCTTTTAGTGTGCATTACAATTTTATTTACAGCTGTCAATATTTTAACCGTTGGGTTAAGTTCTGTTTTTTTCCTTAATATTTAAAGAAATGCTATTTTTGCTTGAGTGTAAGGAAACACCTTAAAGAAAACAATTCCCTTAGGACCAAGAATGGTTATGGTGGCTGTCTGGATGCCTGGGGGTAAGGTGCTGAGGGCATAAAGAGATTTAGGAAGTGGGAAGTGCTTTACCATTTGCGAGATAATGGTTGACTTAATTCTTAGATAAAAGTGCAGTGAAATTCGTAGATCTTGAATGATTCAGGAGGAGGAAGGAACAAGGTAAAAGACTTAAATTATTATGTAAAGAAATTACTTTTTGGTCCGCTGATCACTTTACTAATAATTTGTATTTAACTAGGTGGTTGAATCCCTTATTTATTATTGGCCATAAACGGAAGCTTGAAGAAGATGATATGTATAAAGTGATGCCAGAAGATTCCTCAGAGAAGCTTGGAGAGGAGTTGCAGTGGTAAGGAGAAAAACTGCAAATTACTTTGTGTTGGAAGGTACAGTTGTTCTCTTTTATTGTATTAATGCTGGAGAAGGTAAAAATCTTATTTCTATTCTAAAATTAAAATATGTTATTGTAAAGTTTAACAAGGTTAAAAATACTGAATAATTTATGGTAATAAGAACTATGATAATTTGTTTACCATAGAAGCTTTTTTAATTTTTTTCAAGTTACACATAATGGAACTGGGTTAGAGTATTTCTCTTATGTTATTTAGAATTAACTTGACACTTTGCAGAATGCTTGCGAAAGACAACTTCTGATCAACTGTAAGGGTAGTAATCCTTAATAAATGTGTGAATCTTCTGTCCTGTGGTAAAATAGCTGTGGAAACTTCAAATTGCTTTGTGTAAAAGTGGAGAAAAAAGTTTTATACTTTATTTCTTTTTGATTGTTTGTTTGTTTGTTTTGTGCCAGTTGAATTAAGTGACCCTTCAAATATATGGGTGTATATATGTATGTTGAAAATCTGCCACTCACTGGTAAAATGGGAAAGATGCCTTGGACAGCTAAAAGCATGTATCTAGGAGGTGTTTTTACTTGTTTTTAAGTACCTTTTCATAGACTGTGTACTGGTTTGTAGTGTTACAGACTCAGGGGGATCTATCTTTTAGTAGGAAAATATCTTCAAATAATTACTATTTATATAAATTGTTGTGAACCTTGCAATAGAGAGGATTTTTGTCTTCAAATAATCTTCTACTAAATATAGTTAGAGGAAAAGATGCCTCTTAGTGAAAGGTAGCCTTGCTGTTTCTTGCCTTTACACTGCAGGCAGAGCAGATGGACTTTCCCAATAGTTTGATTGGAATGAGTGACTCCTCAAGAAGCAAAAAAAATCCAGAAGCAAAAGGTTATGGCTAAGTCTGACATCACCCTGCTCTGGATAAGTTAACTGAAGAAAGAGGGTTGGTGATAAGCTTGTAGGAGTTGCTGCTTTTAATGTCTTTGTAGCTGGAGAGCTTTGCCGAATTCCATGGTTGTGTCTTGAAGCAGTTCGGGGACTTGGCTGTAGGGGAAGATGGACTTTTTCCAATGATTTTTATAGTAAAAGCACACACTTGCAGGAGTCAGGAAATGATAGAAATAAAAAATGAGTGGTTTCTAATTCTTTAGTGTACTTGACCAAGAAGCAGAGAATATAATTCATAAGTAGCTGCCTCTGGAAGCAGTCTTTTCTCTTGAGCCAAGAAATCCCATGGAACCTACACAGTTTGTGTTTTCAAAGCATGTAGACAATAACTCTGTAATTCTTGTAACAAAAAAAAGAGGGGTAAAAAAAAAGTTCTTATCTGTATGCTTTGAACTTTTGTGCCTTGTTGCAAAATAGTTGGTTTTCATGCTTTAGATTCATTTCAACCGTCAGACTATCAAGGTCAGAGGTTTGGCAGAAAACACTTAGCCTTCAGAAGAAAGGGGGAGGATCCTGTCTGACAGCAGTGTGTTTTAAGGAGTCTGCTTGAATTGTGATACTTTTTTGTTAAAATCATGCTGGCTATTACTGTCTTTGGTTTTTATGTGAACAGATTGTGTCCTCCTTGTGGGCAGACATGTGGTAATGGGAAGGTCTTTGCTGCTCTGCTGAGGAATACTCACCTTCAGAGAGGTGTGGAGAGGGTTGGGTGACAAAATCCTCATCCTCTGATGTGGTAGAAAAAAGATAGGGCCAGACATGGGAAAGGGTTGAGCATCAAAACCTCTCTGGGGAAGCACAGAGCATATGGATAAAGTCACTGCTGCCTCAGTTTAGTCCTTGGTCAGGAGATCATATGATAGTGGGCTCATAAGTAAGGTGAGTGGTGACTGAACTGAGAGGAGAAGAAATAAAGGGAGGGTTCCTCAACAGCAAATATGTCAAGGTCGATAATAGTCAAGAGTGGTGAATTGTTTTTCATTGACCAAAAGCAAATAGGCCTAAGTGCCAAATGTTTATGTGAATGAGAAGACATTATTATCTTTAATTCCTTTTGTTTTATTAGATTGTATTAAGGTGATCAGGACAATCTGGCTGTTAGTCTGAAAGTGTTTTGTTTTAGGTAATTGCCTTGTGATTTTACTTTTGTTCTCCAACATATTTGCACTTTGTTTGTCAGGTACTGGGATAAAGAGGTGCAAAAAGCAAAAAAGAGAGGAAAAACACCACATTTAACAAAAGCCATTATTCTGTGTTACTGGAAATCGTATTTAGTTTTTGGAATTTTCACAATGATTGAGGTAAGTGGTGTAAAATGTCACAGGACCTACTTCTTGGCTAACAGCAATGTGAAACTTCTCCTCTTAGATTGCATGACACGTACTGGTAACTTGACTGCTCAGAGAACCTGGTAGTGTTCTTGGAAAGGTAAAAGAGAGCTATAGCCCTGCAGAGACTGAAAAAACTGAGTCATAACTGCAGGATTATGGAACAGAGAGCTCATTTGAATGCATTATTTTTGAGACATCACAAACAATTGACTTGCTTTGTAAGGCTTATCTGTATTTTATGTGTCTGAGTGGGGTGCCCAATAGAGGGTTTTTTGCTCTCTCTGTAAGTGGCTCTAAAGGACACATGACATTTTAAAAAATGGAAGTGTAATACATACTCGTGCAATTTTTATAACATCAAAGGGTTTTTTGGTAATTGAGAAAGTTCTCTTTGAAGTTCCAGCTACATTTTAATGTGGAACATGTTTCTTTTGGATTATGTGTTGATAAAAATTGGCTTGACACTTTAGAGCACAATAAAGACAAAATAATAAAGGATATGACTTGCGGCAGTACTTGGCTCTTCCTTGCCTGTTTACAGACTTTGTTAGCACAGTATGATATGAAGTTACTAATACTTTCCCCTCTTCCTTCTCTTTCAGGAAACCCTCAAAATAGTTCAACCAATTCTTTTGGGAAAAATTATTGAATTTTTTGAAAATTCTCAAAAAGAGGAAGATTTGACTTATGCATATTACTGCGCAGGTGCTCTGTCTGTGTGCACGCTTATTCTGGCTATAATGCACCACTTATACTTCTATCATGTACAGCGGGCTGGCATGAAGCTGAGGGTAGCTATGTGCCACATGATTTATCGGAAGGTAAGCAGACCTGGTCACAGCTGTATTTTGTATTTGGCAGCTGCTCTGTTAAGGGAGTTTAAAAATGCACTTATTTATTATGCTCGTGCCTGCAATTCCGTTGAAGTTACTCATTTGTAGAGACCTAATGCATGCGGAATATGTCGGGCCTTAGATGTACACATGTGGCTTTGCTTTCTCTTTTTGCTGAGGTGTCTGGATGACACCTTCAGGCCTGCCTAGTGAAGGTGGTGAGTCAAATAGCCCTAAAGTGTTGGAGAAGCTGCTTTTTTTGCCTCCTGCTGCTGTTGGGGAGGAGCCCCCCCATTTCTTTTGGACGTGTTGCGTGCAGCGTAGAGCAGGAGAGAGCTCCCAGGAAATGCTGGCAGCTACTCAGCCTTGCAGTTTGATCTCAGGGGAGGACGTGGTGCTTGGATGTCACCATATGCTGCAGCACTCTCAGTCTCCTGGGAACTGCTTCGTTGTCCAGGTTTCTTCCCACCCCTGCTGTGGTTAATGGCAGGAGTTATTTATATTTTATTCCGTCAGTGCTGTAGAACTAGTAGTAGGTTGTCTCCTTTGCAGATCAGAGGCTGCTCCCCTCCCTTGGGGCATCCATCAGGTTCCCTCAGGGAGTGGCAGGAGGTCTGTGAAGTGCTACTTCACCTTCCAGGCAGGCTTGGCATCTTCACCTTTAGTATCCCTCATGTTTGAGGGGGAAGAGAGAGAGGAGCAGACAAAAGAGAATCAAAAGCTCAGAATCAAGTGGAATCCTAAAGGCAGGGAGATAGAGTTTTGTATTACCATTTACTGATTTTACTGTGGGAGTACTGAAGCCCTCCACTAAAACCAGTGAAATGTGAGAAGGGGTGAGCTGTGGCTTCCATGCTGTCACTGTCCTGATCAAGAAATAGCTGTCCTGAACTACAGATGGAGTTGAGGCTGCTGTCAGAGAGAAAATGGAGCAACAGGAGTTGAGTTTTACCTATAGGAGGGATGAAATGCTCTCTTTGATGTGCTCTGGGCAGCAAGCAACTGAGCAGTGAGCCCTAGTTCACTCTTCTGAAGCTGTTGCCAATACCCAAACCGTGAGTCTGTCTGCTTCCAAGCAGGAAATCTACTGAGAATGCTGAAAGGGAAAATGCCCCGTCTTTCTATCTTCAGTGCTGCTGGAATAGTGACCCTCAATTTCAGACCTCAGCAAAGAAGTTTAATTGACGAATCAAGACTACAGTTTCTTTGGAACGTTAAGAAATCCACATTATTTTAACCATTAAACATAGGTTCCATTAACTTAACACCAACATTTGTGCCACTGGCGTAGGTCATGTGAAGTTTTTGGACAAAGCAGTAAATTGAGGAGAGTAAAAATGTCCTCATTTTAAGTGGTGATTACTTTTCATATACACATTTCTTCTCTTCCTCTTTTAATACTTTGGAAAGGATCCTCTGGGAACTTGGCTTTAACATGGCACAATGTTTTCTTGTACATAATCATCTCTCTAAGGTATTAATTTACCAAACAGATTATCAAAACTAAATTAATGCAAAACGTATATAGTGATGGTGTTTGTTGCTGGGTTGATAGTGGCTTAGAAGCTTGGAAAACAAATATTTGTAATATGCAGGCTTGTTTCTAGAGATGGGATTAAATGGAAAATTAATCTGCCCTCGTGTTTACTTCTGAGAGTGAGAGTTGAGGTAACAGCAGAACACTGACAAACCTTTCTAATAATTTGTCTTCATTATGTGCTACTTATAAAAAGGTCATATTTTCTCTTTAACCTCATACAGGATTTCGAAAGAAACCTGGGTGTTTATTTACCAGCACTTTAGCAGAGTTTGTTAATTGCTGTAGAAAATAAAATCTTGGATTTGTAAGGATAAATAGATTGGATATGAGAGCATTCTTAACACAGAACTTCAAGTGTTCATAATTAAATTTTAGACCCTTTTTCATTTACTGGAAAGTTCAAATCTAATTTGCAAAGACCCTGTATTCAAACTCTTAAGAAGTTTTGTTACCAGTAAGAAGTATTAGTGATGCACATAGAAAACTTGTAACAAAAATGAAAATGAAATCTGTCTCGTGTGGACTTGGAACTTAGTTTTTAAATCAAAGGCTACTTTTGGGAAACTGGTTTTTGTTGTTGTTGTATTTTTTTTAAGACTTAGCTTTTGGAAGTTCTTTGAGGTCAGTGTTCTGACTTTAGCTGGGATGGAGTTAGTTTTCCTCAGCTCATATGGGGCTGTGTATAGATGTAGTAAAAAGAGGAAGGTACCAAACCAGGACTTTTTGGTAGAAATTGGTTATGAAAGTAAAACTGCTACTTTGCAGTCTAGGCAGATCCATTCAGCCAGGAAAATACAAGGCTTATTTCACTTCAAAACAAAAGAAAAACAATCAAAACCAAGAAGGAAGCAAGGAAATACTAAAACTGCGTTGCCACTGACAATGGGAATGGCTGCCTCTTCCCTGAGAAGACAAATCAGTCACAGATGAGCACGCTCCTTTTGGCTCAGATGCTTGTGTGGTTCCTCCTGAGACTGTCTTGGTCAAAATGACGTGGACTCATAGAATCATATTAAAACTGATTTTGCTGCTTATGTAGAAATAGCTAGGAAGAAGTCTGGAAGGTGATTGTGTGGTAGGTCCAGGACAGACCCCAGCCACGGGCCACGAGCAAGACACTGGCCTGGTCTTCTGATGGTTCAGGTGAACCTCAGGCAGCAAAGATGTTGTACAAGAGGCGCTGTAAACACATCCTGATGGGAAATGTCTCCAAACATGCATCATGTGAACTCCTGTTCTTATGATCTGTGGATTTCTAGCAGCTTTTCTCAGAGCTTACCAACCTCAATGTGTGGTGTGAAGCAAACATGACAGCAGCAGGCAGCTACCTGGGGGATTTCAGGTGTATGAGAGACACGTGGCTGAAGACAGGGAGTGAAGCAATAATTTTCTCAAATAACTAAATCTGATCTTTCAGATAAGATTCAGGATAAACCCAGTATCCTAGATTTATTTTTTGGAATGTCGGAGGAATTTCATAGTGGAGTTTTAATTTCTGCCTGCTGGTTTCAATGAAGTTAGAGTTGGGATTTTCTCTGTGATTAACAATACCTTTCTAACACAAAAGTAAGGTTCAAAAAATGTAAGGAACTTTGTTTGAAATTATGCTTTGAATAGTACTTTGATGGCTGATGTTCTTCTACTTGTTTCAAAATACTGGAGCAATTTTTGAAACAATCAGTGCTCTTCAGGTATGATTATTGGTCAGAAAGGAACCCTAATAATGTTTGGAGAGGGAGAAGTAGATGTGCACTGCCTAAAAATGTGCAATGTTTTTGAGGAGTGAACCATTTCTGGACAGAAAAACATCTAACATGCTTTATATATATTTTTTTTAGCTTGTGCTGCAAACCTGTGTTTACCTTCTAGTAGGTGTCGAAGGAAGCTGGGTGTGTTATCAGTGTTTTTGAGGAATTTCAGTTTGGATCTTTACAGTAAGGTTCAGACTGCATATTTCCAGATGTGATTTTTTGGGCGGGGATATTTTATAAGCACATATTATTTTCTACTAATTTCTTTATTAATGTATAAAAATACTTGATATTTAATGTTGTTTTCCATAGCATGTGCTAAACTTGATTTTATATAATTCATATACGATTTTTCAAGAGTTAGTGATTTGTAAAGGGACACTGATTGACAAAGATTAATAATTTTATTGATAACTTGAGGGGTTTTTGCCTTCTATCAGATAACACGTTTAAAACAGAATGCTTGCAATTGGCCTGTTCTGACTTTAATCTGGCCTTCAGGTGGAATTTTCTGTTCCTGTTTTGTACAGATGCTCACAGTGAGGGGGAGAACAGTGCACATGGAAATTTACAGCTCTTTTGCTTAGTGACTTGCTGTTTTGGTCTTTTCATATTTTTAATCACTTCAGACATGAAGATAGGGTGTTTTTATTCTCACAGTCCTTCCCTTGACCTTTTTTTTTAATACTCTTTTCTTTGGGACTTTGTTTAGGATATTTAGTCTAACCCTTATTTTATCTAAGCCCCCAGTGCTCTCAGGCAAAAGCTGAGATGTGCTTTCAGCTTTAGCCCTGGTACTGTATTTATGTATTGAATCTTGTGTGTACAGGTGTACTGTGCTTTATAAGCTGTGATAATTTGAGGCTGTTCTGAATTTTTTAGGCACTTCGTCTCAGTAATGTAGCTATGGCGAAAACTACCACTGGTCAAATAGTAAACCTGCTGTCAAACGATGTGAACAAATTTGATCAAGTAAGAAGTATTTTACAGATCTTTTCAAGGGGCTGGAGAAATTGTGGGGTTGGAATTAAGAAAGTTTTGTTTAAAATTGGTGATTAAATATTTATAATGAACATTTCTTCTAGTTGTTTCTTAAACATAGAATATTTTGTCTTGGAAGGGATCTTAAAGACCATCTAATTTCAGCTTGCCACAGGCAGAAATACTTCCTAAGTGTTACTAGGGGTTTAGTTTGGTTAGATAAGGTCAAAAGCTAATTTTTGATTCTTAACTTTTGATTTGTTTAGGTAACAATTTTCTTGCATTTCTTGTGGGCTGGACCACTTCAGGCTGTAGCAGTAACAGTACTTCTCTGGACACAAATAGGCCCATCATGTCTCGCAGGAATGGCAGTTCTGATTATTCTTCTTCCTGTGCAGACCTGCATTGGGAGGCTTTTTTCTTCCCTCAGGTAAGGCTGCATGTTTTGGGTTGTAGCTATTTTCTGTGCTGGGTTTTAAAATGTGCATATTGGGTGGAGGCAGAGTATCAGCTTGTGTCTGGGGGTATTTTTTGCAGTGTCTTTTATCTTTGCTAATGCTTTTTATAGTTGCTAATGTGAGATGTCTGAATTCCAGATTATGGACTTGAAGTGGTCTGTCTTCCAAACATGCTGAAAATATCTGCTACTCATTAGCTGTCTAGTACATTGAAAGAGTCTGATTATTTCTGTAGCTACCTTGCTGTAGATTGTGGCACAGAATTGTGAAACCTGAGCTTTGCCTTCCTGCAGTGATTCTTGTGGGGTGGTTACTCCACAGGGCATGTAATCAGCCCTTCTCTGTGTGGCTTACTGGGGTGATACAGGAGTAGCAGCAGAAAGCTCTGGAAGTTTCTTGTTCAAAGATCTTGCTCTCCTGCATGACTAAGATTCAGAGAGAAAAAAGGGGAAGGAACTGAGAGACAAGGGAAAAAAAATTGATCATGGTGGTTTTGATAGCAGCTATGAGGTTTCCAGCTGCAAGGTTCTAGGCTGTAGAGATAAGAGTTTGAAGTAATTTTTCATTATCAGACAAATTTAACTTGTTTTTCTGTAACTTTGTCCTAAAAAAACCCAGCAAGAATTGCTTCTGATGGGATTGTTGAGACAAGTTCTTGCATCCGAGTTTTCTGTTTCTTGTGTAATTAGCCATGCTTAACTTACATTATGACTTTATCAAAGGCTTTTACATCTAATTGGAAATATTTTGATGTTCTTTTACTCTGTACACATATGCTTAGGAGCGTTGGGCATCTTGCTTTACGTCTATTGCTGAATGGGTTCCTCTCAGCTCTTTGGATAAGTAAAATTTCTTTAAGTGAGTTACTGTTTGTTTTTTTTCAAGTTTTATTTCAAGACAAATTTTCTAGACATACTAAGCCTGGCATTGCTGTTGTATGGCCAAGTATGAAGAGAGAGATGAGAATTATGAAATGAAAACAACTCATAGACCTCTTCATTTGTAACCAGTGTGGTAGTCTTCAGTCATTACATTCGTGTGCTGTTTCTCAAATAATGTTCAAGGGCTGTTTCTCAAATGATCCATTCAGAGTTTTCTGTCAAATTCTAAGGGCTTTTCTTTTTATGGTAAAGCGTGTTTGTAGAACACTTACCATAGGTTCTTAGATGCGTATTTTTACTGCATGTGAAATATGTATACATAAGTATCTAGTTACCTAATTGTTGTTTTTCATTAGTTCTAAGTTTTTGAGGTTTGAGTCAATAATTAAAATACCTAGTGCTCAGCTGGTGCTTTATCTGTGGTGGCAGGCTTTAATATCCCAGTTTTACAGATGGGAAACTGAGGCAGAGATAAGTGGACTTGTCCAGGGTCAGACAGTAGGGTGACAAAAATCTCTTTCTTGAAGGTACATATTTTAAAAATTAATCAGTGGCAGTGTAACAGTGTTTGAGGTTTTTTACCCATTCAGTTACAGCCATTTGTTTGGATGCAGTGCAAGGGAAAGAATTTGTTCACTAGAAAAGCTTCTGCTTGTGTCCATGTGCACTGATCTTTTTCTTTGTGAACAGACATGTGGAATGAACAGAAGGAGTTAATGGTAAAACTGGAATAGATTTTAGCTCTGCAATGATGAGTGTATTCATGTGGCAGTTGCTGGGAATCTGCATGGATTTGAGGAGAGCAGCCTATGAAGAAGTAATTTAAGGATTAAAGCTTTTGCTAAAATCCAAGCATGCTCGGTGTGGCAGTTAATTTGTGCTATTATTCAGCATTATTCTTGTGACTCAGTCGTGTAAACACGCATTCACACCAGTTCATGATGCAGCCATTGGCCTCAGTGCTCTGGGAGTCTGCAGATATGGATTCAGTATTCTGTGGAATGGCATCCACTGTACTCTGCAGGATTGCTTTTACTTGCACAAGTACAAGAAATTTTGCAAAATACATGACCTAATATATTATTTGGGAAACAGTTCAGTTATTGGACTCAAGACCATTTTATATGTATTTAATTCACGAGAGCTGGATGCTTTCATTGCTTAGTCATGCAACTGGAGTATTATTATTATTTCAAGTCCTTTTTCTTAAAGATAAAAACTGTGTCTAACTGCTGTGTCAGACATAATTAAAACCCACCAAATATGCCTTGTGAAAGCAAAAAGGAATTTTGTAGCATGCTTAATTTAGAATGGTTTTTAGTATCACAGAGGAGTCTACTCAGACAAAAATTTTTCAGGTCCTTTCTTATTGCACTCTTGACATGCTATGTGAGCATGTATTGGACTGATCTGTTTGTACTCTGAAGTTAGTATTTTTAATACCAGGGGCATGTTTTTCTCTGTGGTAATTTACCATCAGTGCAGTGGATATCTGTGTACTTGATTTGATATCACTGTGTCTGTGGCTTCTGGTATGTATGTACAAAATATGCTTATTGTAAAGAAGGGGAGTGTAACTTAAAAAAAGTATAAAAAAGACCACTCCCCCAACCTCTTGAGCATTTTAAAGCAATTTGAAATAGGATGGTTACTATGATGACATTTCAGCAGGAAAGCTGCAAAATTCATTTGTGAGAACTGCAGCCTTTTTTGATTCACACCATTTTAAAAAAAGAAACCTCTGTTAACTTTATTATTTTCTGTCATTGTCAACTTTCTATTATGTGGAGACCAAGCCTGGAAGTTAGGTGACTTCCAGGATTGTAGGCGAGAATTGTTTGCTGATGCAGAGACATGAGCAACACATACTAATTTTGCCTTTTCTAGTGGTGGTGTGTGTATGGGGAAGAAATGATCTATTACATTCTTTAAGAAATTGTTTTTCTGTTACTGTTTCTGTTGGAAAAAGGAAAAGATGAAGTAGCAAAGGTAATCTCATTCCACATTGGTGTGGTTGGTTTAGGCTACGTTATTTTCCTCAGTGTTATTAAGAATACGTGATTGCACTAGGGCCAAGTTTCTAAATGCCTTCTGTCAGTTCCCTTGTATAAATATTTTTTAATACCCTGCTTCAGCCATCCTAGCATTTATGGAACGCTGGTGCTGAGAAGTTTTTTTAAAATCACGAGTAGGTGCTTGAAATTCTTTCAACTTGCGTTGTATAATTACGGTGATTTCTTCCAGTGTGTGAGAGAAATCTTATAGGGGACAGGTTAAGCTGAGAAAGCCCTTCTAAAAAGATTTGATTTTTTTTTTAATGATCTCTGAAACGTAACTTTCATTAGTATATGCAAAAATAAGTAATTTGACAGGTAAAGGTATGTTTTAACAAAAGTAAGGTCATAGCTCTCCATGTGCAAACTGTCTACATGAATGAATTCAGAATTATAATGGGATCTATTAGCATGATTTATGCATTCATTTTGTGGCTTCTAACTTTCAATGTTTTTTCCCTAATTAAAACTGTGACCTTATTATTTAATAATACATATTTTCCATTTTTTCCATCAGTGCAAACATAGTGTGGGTCTAAAGTAGATATACTTAAATTAGTGTTAATTATAATTAATGCTTAAATAATATTTTTTTAAGAAACCATATCTAGATTATCTAATGAATTATAGCTCATGTGCTAAGTAATCTCTCTTTCAACTGCACTTAATCCTAAAAAGTCACAAATGAGGCCAGTTTCTTTGACAACATCAAAAGAACTTTATGACAAGGGTAGTTGTTTTCACATTTTGAAATATTTTTAAAGTAATTTTCTGGTTTTTGTTTAGTTCTAAATGCAATAAACAACAGATATGTTGTTTAATACTGTGTGTTTGCACAAACCGACACATAGTTCTGAACACTGAATCAACTCTCAGTTCCCTGAGAACTAAGAATGCAAACATACCAAGTCTGCCTGCTGTGTGCCAGCTTTAAGATCTTCAGGAAAATCCTTTAATGCAATTACAGTTTTGTGAATCGTCTTTGTAAATAAAAGCAAAAACTTTGTAAATATGTTATGTGATCATAAATGGTCTTTTTTGGGGAATCTGAGAATTTTTCCTTTGTCCTATTTTCAGAAGCAAGACAGCTGCCTTAACAGATGTCAGGATTAGGACCATGAATGAAGTGATAAGCGGTATGAAGATAATAAAGATGTACGCTTGGGAGAAGTCATTTGCGGAACTTGTGAATGGTTTAAGAAGGTAATCTTGGAAAGAGACATCTTGATATATGACCACTGTAATTTTCCATTTTTTACATGTGAATAAGTGCTTTATTTGGTGCTTTAAAATGCAGTTTCCTTGCACTTCTTGGGGTGTTTTTTTTTTAAATTTTATGTGGCAGGAGTGGAGGAATGAAGATACATTCTAAGGGAATAAAAAATTCAAAAAATCCTCAAAAACTTGAATAATTCAGGCTTTTTTATGCTTCCTTTAACATTTGTGCTCAAAACAAGCAGCTAATAAGCTGTAGCAGTTGTAATGCAGCAGTTTCATCCTCCTTTTTTGCATTTTATTACTCAAGCCACCTGGGAAAGGTAGAAGGGAGAGAGACAGTAGATCAGAAATTCCCTTGTTATTCAACTGGCAAGGCCAGCTGAGTTTGGTATCCTTAGACATTCATTTCAGAGTTTATTTGACATCAGATTAAAACATATTAATACGTTTGATTTTCAGTCGGTATTTTCCCTTTTACTTGACACTAACAGCATTCAGTGCTAAAGGGTAACTGTAGGGTGCATATTTCTTATAAACTGATTTTCATGTCATGTCCCTCTCCAACATATGAATAGAAAAGTGTTATCCTCCTGCAGATTATCTGACTTTTGATTTAAATGTTTTATTTTGAAAATCCTTTTCTTAAAAGGAGTTTTCTTCCTTTTCATCCATGTGCAGGCTTGAAAAATTGCAAATGTTCCCTGAGATGTTTCTTCACACACAGATAATTGTTGGATTCTATTATCTGTTGGATTATAGGATAATGTGCTCATTGAATGTTCATGACTGATGGGAAGCTTTAGTGTCTTGCATGGAGCCAGAGAGGATATTTCTTCATCGAGAGCTTCCTCAGTGGGTGTATTCACATCACTAAATTTTAGATTTCCATCTTCAACACCTCATTAGGATTAGAGGCTTCCTTTCTAATGTTGGGAAGAAGTAAGATCTTCCAGAACACATCTTGAGCCCTCTTTCCTTTCCTGAACTGTGTTGTGGAAAACTACTTAAAACTCCTAAATTTAGTCAGATGCTTTATTGTCCACTATTTCCACATTGCCTCTTGACAGTGGCTATGATGCCATCTGAACTCCTCCACCGCTCTTTTTTCTTGTGTCTGTCTGTATTAGTTTCCTTTTATGTAAGTTTGTGCCTCAAGACAATGTAATATATTATATGCAGCCTGCAGGTAGGCTGTAATTTATCTGGTATTTATGGAGAGCAGCACAAAAAACTTGCCGATGAGACACAGATAATGAGCGGATTATTAAGGATTATTAAAGGGTGGGAAAAGAGTTTCATCCAGGCTTGTAGAAGTAATTCAATTAGACCAAATTCAAATAGTTTACATACAAATGTTCCTTCTCTGTACTCTGGAGGAGATCAGAGATTGTGAACCCTTAAGCTGAAAAAATAAGTCTTTGAAACTCTTTAAAAGTCTGTCACTTCAGCCAATTTGGCAAGTGTAGTGGGAAAGTTGCTTAACTAGTTTTCCAGTAGTGCATCCTGCATCCTTTTCTTCATTTAGTGATTGCTTAATTTACTTCAAATTGTATAATCACAACCCGAGCTTCTAATCTTAATGTATAGTTCCAAGTGGAAAGTGATCAAAATTATTAAGATTTTCCCGAAGAATTGCCAGAATATGTTGAAAGAGAAATCAGGAATTGTTTTGGGATTTTATATTTGATAGTATTAAGCAGACAAAAAGTAGACTATATGGGGAAGGAGTAAGTTGTGGTTCTCTTGATAAAGAAGAATGATTATATTAGTAAGGAGATATTCCTGATAGCATCTACATCATAGTAGATGATAGTGCAGTAACATTTTGAGGATTAGACTTGTTGAGTCATTTAGAAGTGGAAACTGCAGTTTAACTGAAATGGAAATTGAGAACAAACGCATCAGCAGCTTTTCAGTTGCTGGAGGGAGACTTAAGTGTCTGTGCAGTACTTCAATCGCTATTCAGTTTGGGCAATGACTGGCAGAACAATTGGCCTCACAGATCAGTATTTTCTTAATTTATGAACCAGAATTCCGAGAGCAAAAGAAGCCAGGAGCAGGGTCCAAACTGGGAAGGATTTAGACTGAGATGAAAGGAAGTACTCTAAATCCTGTGATATAGTTTGAGGAGCAGCAGCTGAATAATGACAGATACTTTGGCCATGGGCAAACTCTTGATCTTCTGGAAATTGCCCTGTTTTTTTCGACTGCAGAGTATGTGTTGGTCTTGTCATAAGTTTTGTGACTGAACTCTACTGGATTTTGATATTGGAAGGATAAGGAGTTGGTGTGTGCTTGGCCTTTATACAGGCTTTTTTCTCCTCTTTGCATGCAGCCCAAAAATATTTGAAGCAGATTAGAATCTGAATTAAAAAACTGGATTGACTAGAGAAGAAAAAAATAGTGTGATAGTTTTCTGACTCTGAGAAATAGTTGTTTTCTATAGCTGTTAAGATATTAAATATAATGAATTTCTCCTCTGAATTTCCAAGCCTCTTAAATTATGGTTGTTTTTTTTGTTTTTTTTTGTGTTGGTTTTGTTTTTTTTGTTTGTTTGTTTGTTTTTGTTATTTACCATATAACACGTCTTATTCACAGTTGTTTGCATAGGAGTTGGGGTGGTGCAAGGGGAGGAGAAAGGATATGAACGTAAAATCCTGAGAGGGGGCATCCATCATCGTATTGTTGAGGGTAGAAGTAATGAGATTGATGTGATTTATTTATATTTTGCATTTTTAGGAAGGAGATTGCCATGGTTATGAAAAGCTCCTACCTCCGAGGACTGAACTTAGCCTCGTTCTTTGTGGCAAGCAAAATAACAGTGTTCATGACTTTCATGGCATATGTACTACTTGGCGAATTTATCTCTGCAAGCAAGGTGTTTGTGGCAGTGTCCCTCTACGGAGCAGTGAGACTCACAGTGACCCTGTTCTTCCCTTCAGCTGTGGAGAGAGTGTCCGAGTCGGTGATCAGCATCCGACGAATCAAGGTAGCCTTACTGACTAGGAGGGGGTGTGGATTCCTTTTCTTACCCTGCCTTTGTTTTAACGTCACTGACAGCCTTACTATGGTTTTGCAGTTTGGGATTTGTAATGAAATAACCTGTTTTGGAAACGGGACGTGGTGTGAGTATGCGGGTACAAAAAGTATGACATGCACTGTAGGGTAGGCTGAGATGTAGGAGAAAAGTGTGCATGGCAAAGAGGTGTGCAAATGTTTCTGAAGTAAGAGGAACATGTGTACAGATAGGCAGGCATGCTGGGATTGGAATTTGAAGAACAAAGCAGGCAGATGGGAGCTATAGGATTCATAATTCACACTGCAGTACTGTCTCATCCGTGGAGGACAGATGGGAGCCCCAGCTTCTGTCTTGTGGCTGCTTTCAGTGCTGGAGTGAAGACTCAAATTCAGTAAGAATGAGCATTGGTAGTGCTGATGGCTGGTGCTAACAGAGCAAGAGTGTGTTGTACACCATGGACTGCCATGTTAAAATGCTTGGCTTCTCACTGCCCTCTGTAACAATGCGCACCAGCTGGAGTCTGAGCAGTACCTCTGTGCCTGTAAAAGCCTAGCAGTAATCTCCCTGCCCTCATACGGCTCCTGACATCCTCATCCTGCTTCCTCTTAGTTACTGCTTTCCGTGAGTATTCAGCAGCTATCTCACATCTGCAAACTCTTACCTAAGTACTTGTTAACTAGTCTTGGCTTTTATGATCAAGACATTCCTTCTCTTCCCAAAATATTGTCTGCTGCTGCCTATTTAAGGTCCTTAGACTCTGTGAGTCAAAGGATAAAAGAATTTCTTGGGTTTTGTCATAAAACTGTGATAGCTGTTATCCTGGAAAGTTTTCTGTGGAAATAGCTCCTTTCCTTTCTAAATGTGTTTGGGATATTTATAATCTAGCATCAGGCAAGGTGTGGTAGAAGTGTGGCTATGGTACAAAGTGCATGCTTATGCAAATTGAAGGAATAATTTGCTGACTGGGATGTAATGTAGAAGTGCAGTAGTGAAAATGCAGTGAGCCAGTTATGCAGATGTAAGCAGGTTTCCTTTTTTGTTAATATCCTGGGCTTTGAAATAAGGAAACATTCAGATAGTGTTCTGTCTTCTATTGGTCACTTGAAGAATGCTTAATAGAGGCAGAGGACAGCTGCTTACCGTGACCTCGTTACTCTTCCGATGAAATAACATAAGTCTTTGCCATCAAAGCAGTGGAATGAGAAGGTGTGGCAGTGAGGGTTTCACTTCTTCTGCATGGAAAGGAGGTGTTAAACGATTTCAAAAGTTGTCAGTGATTCAAGGAAAGGACAGGACAGGTTTTCAAGATCCATTTCTTTCTGGAATTCTTTATTGAGCAGGTGATTGTTAGAGTCCTTTCCTATTAAATCTGGACTTCTGGATGTTTTTTGGGAGCAAGTGTTAGCTAGTTAGAGGTACACTGTTGTAGTTGTGCATTGCTTTGGAAATGTAATTCTTCGATCAGTTTGTAGTTGTTTTTCCCAGTCCCATGATTAATGTTCTGTATGCTGCTTTCAAAAACCATGTTTGGGTTCCTTTCCCATTCTCAGTCTCACTTTAACCAAGATCCTCTGCTTCTCTTCTATTGCAGAACTTTCTGATGCTTGATGAAGTCTCACACTTCAAGCCACAACTGCATGACAGTAATGAAAATATCATTCTTCATGTTCAAGATTTGACTTGCTATTGGGATAAGGTAAATTTACTTACATGTTAAGTATATTGGTGCTACTGGCATTTGAAATCTTAAAATGCAGTGTGTGTATGTATAGTGTGCTGATATGTTGTACTCCATCCTTTGAGCTTGAGAATCTTGTCAGTATGTTAAGCTAACTGTAGAATAGTACTGAAAACACTATCAAGTGCATCTTAAAAGCAGCTATTTCTTAATACTATACTAAATGAAAAACTTTGCGTTTCTCTGGGAAAATATCCTTTTTTATTAAGCAGGACTGTATTGTGGCTGAGGTACTTAATTTGGAATTAAGGACACACCACACAGCAAGGTGGGCCTGATCATGTGGGGGGTTTTTTTGTGAACTGAATGCTTGATCAGTCTATTAGTCTAGAACCAGTACAATATTATACTTCTCAAAACAGATTAGAAAGTTTTAGAGACAAGTCAGCACATATTTTTAGCTCTGTATTTTGGGACTGTTCAGCTGCACATTTTTTCTGCTTAAAATGCACCAAACTCGCCAAAATGGCTAGAAAAATGGACAGTAAACATGTGATAAATTTATTTTATGTCTCTTTTATGGAAGAAAGGCAAAGGTTGACTGTTCCTCTTTTAAAACTTTAATTTCTGTGGTAAGTCAGCAATTTGTGATGAATTGCACTATTGCAACCTGTCAGTATTCTCACACTAGAGAGATTTCAGTCTCCATTACAAGTGCTGGAAGCTCTAAAAATGACTTTTGCATATAAATGTAATGCAAGTAAGACATCAAGTATTTCCCTTTCTAAACCTTTTTCCCCTACCTGTGCTGTGTTCCAAGGAAGATCAGGTGTGAAAATGTATTTGAGGGTCTACTTGCAGCTACTCAGCTGCAAAAGAAAATTGCTATTTTATTCTGCTTTACTTTCTCAGACTTCTCTGTGACATCAATATTTCTGAGGCATTGATCAGTTTTTAACAATTAATTAATATGAAAGACTTGATTGTGAATACATTGAAATGCAAAATGTAGTGTATTGCTTAGTCTTCATTTTCTTCTCAAACTGACTTTGGTACTGCCATTAACAATTTATAGGAAATGTTTACATAAAGTGCCCATAAAACACTTTTTTTTTTTTTTTTTAATGAGTTGGATAAAGCAGGGTGGCATAACTGGAATTACTGGTTTCTTTCAGTTAAAAAAACCCCAAAACCCAAACCAACAAGGCATCCACAAAACTGTTAATGTAACTTTCATTTTGATATTTAGTTGCAGTGTGCATGGGAGAAGAACAGTTAAGATCTGCTGAGAAAGTTTCTATAATATACTCTTAAAATGATGCAAGATAATAGATTTGCTCATTGAAAAAAGGGATAAATTCTGATAGACATGAGTTATGAAAGGAGTAATATAAATATGTTGTCCTTTGTCAAGTAGCAGGCTTAGCTTGCTACCCTGACTAGGTTTCTCAAGACACTTTGGATGTCTGTACAGACACTCTACAGCAGGATAATAATTCTCTTATTATTATTTTTTAGAGATTGTTTCCCAAAAGTGATACTAAAAAAAAAGAACCAAGTAGCAGCCCATGAATCCAAAATCACTTGAAGTAGAAAAGGGATTATTAGCCACACTTTTAGGAAAACAGCCTAACGTGGTGTATTACAGTTTCTGAAAAGATAAACAAAACCAATTAATTCCTGGTCACACTTCTGTTTTACTTAGGGAAGTATTATCTTGAGTACCACAGGCTAGTCTGATGCCAGCATGGAACTAGGGATTCTTCAGTACAGCTTTTTACTGTTGTTCCTTGAATTTACAGAACAGTCTGTCTGCTCAACTGAGCAACTTCAGATTTACAGTCAGCATTTGAACAGAGGCCAAATTTATCCCCTGCAATTTTAGTCCTTACATGAGAAACCTAAGTAGCATAGTACTTCTATGCAATATATGATTTCTGTATCCCTTAGGTGAGCAGAACTATTTCGTTTTCTTGTCTGTAGGGCGTGTAAGGTCTGCCCAAGCTCACCTAAGGAGTTGCTGCCCCTGAAGGGATCATTCTTGTGTCCTCTTGCCTTTGCAACTCTGTCTGTTGCCTCCCTTATTCCTGTTGTTAGTGCTGGTTTGTATGACCTTGTGGTGAAGCAGTTTGGAGGGATGAAGCACTAGAAAATGAATCACTTTTAATGAGATTACCTTTCTGGTAGCTGAGTCCCATGAACAGCACATGCAAGGTTAGGCAGAAGGAGGAAAGTTGGAGACACAGCAAGTTGATGGGGCACAGGGGAGCTGGGACATTTGTGATAGTGAGCTGTCAGGTGAACTTAACTGCAATATTAGTCTGTGCACTAATTTAAGTTTCTCAGTTTAGTGCTAAAAATAGGTGTGATGAATTCAGGACAAATTGTCTTTAATTATAAGGAATACTATTTTGCAAAAATATCGTTGCCCCTTAGGTGTGTGTTGCTGTGCTGTTGCTTGAATTACTACTTTTATGTAGGCTCTATGATAGCTTCCAGTATTGCTTTGATGTTTAGTGTGGCAGTAATAGTGTAGGAACTTTTTAAAAATCTTTCTGTAATGTTTTTTTGGCTCTTACATTATGGTTTTTTTAAATTTTTGATGTGGGTGGAAATGTCTTTGCACTTCTGTGAATACAGAAGCACTGCCCCAAGAGGTCTGAAGAGGAGCCTGTGTGTCTGAGAGCTTATTTATTTTTTCCATCTAGACATTGATTTAATAAGAGATATTTTCTCTTCCTACAAACTCCGTATTAAAAAAAAAATTAGAAAATCTTTGGCTGCCATAAATTTGTAGGGTTCTCCTGACCTTAGCATTAGGTGAGCACCTGAGCTGTGTGCTCTGGACAGAAGAATCAACTTCGGTGTCAGACGCTGCTTGGAGTGGGTGGTGGGGTTGTGCAGAGAAAAGGAAAAAAGTCCCGTTGGTGCCACCTCGTGGAAGTTTCCAGTGGCAGCAAAAGTGGTTTAGCAGAGCTGCCCTCGGAGCCTGAGTTCAGCTTCTGGCAGCCTGAGCATCTCATGCAAACCCTGCAGTGAGTCCGAGAGCCCTGGCAGCGGGGCTGCCTGCCGGGGATTTCTCCCGGCACGAGTGAGCACGTGTGTGCTATCCCAGCCATCGTAGATGTGGGTTTGTTTCTTCCCAAATAATTTGAAATGAATTGCAGGCTTCCTCCTTATGCAGTCCCAGAACGTTTTTCTTGTGTCGTCTTTTGTATGGGGTTAAGCTGATGGTCTTTTCAGCTACTTGAACTGCAAAAAGTGGCTGGAGATATTGAGGTATTCTTAACCTTGCTCTTCTGTTTCTGGAGCTTAAGGCTGTGTTTTTGGATGGCTCTTTAATCGAAGTACTTGTTTGGGGTTTGTTTAATGCTTATGTTTTACTGCTTGCATGTTAGTGTCAGTCATGCTTAGTGTGGGTGAAGTTGCATGTAAAGGCAGATTCTCTTACAAAGGTGTTTTGCTTTAATGAGAGGGAGCTGCACCAGGTCCTTAGAAATTGCTGTTTAGCATAGCTGTTAAAGACATGAGCATCCTTTTTTTCCACATTTTTGCATTTTTGCAACCTTGATAGAAGAGGTGCAAAATATGTTGGGGAATAAGCTCATCCATAACGTAAAGGATAGGCATAGTGGAAAGGAATGTTAAACAGACTGTCCAAGGGCAGTATGAATGAATATCCCGTGTGCAAGATGAAGTTGTGTGAAATCAAATAGCACGTTTCTGGTTTTACTTTGGATAGAGCCTTGACTAGAGCAAACACAGCCCTGGCTTTCCTGAGGCTCTGAGAGCCTCAGCCCTCCATTTGCCTGTGTGCTTGGAGTCGCTGAGTCTTGTGCTGGGGCTGGGAATGCCAGTGTGGTGGCCAGCGTCGAGCTCGTGTTTCCGAGGCTGCCACTCAGATGTGTGGGCTCTGAGGAAGCTCTGCTTCTGCTGTCTTTGGCCTCCTTCTTCCTTGAGTGCTATTTTAGCTGTGTTGCATGTTCGTGGTGAAGGATGAGGGTCTTTCAAAAGTGTTTGTGAATTACTGAAGAGGCAAAAACCATATGCCTGAAGATACGGTGGGCATATGGACTGGTAGTTTATAGTGATGTATGCACATTGTTTTCTGTTTCTAAGTATTTCTTTTGATGGTTTATGTTTCATTACTGAGAAATCCTGACTTTTTCTCAATCCCCAGAGTTTAGAAACCCCAGCACTTCAACAAATTTCATTTACTGTCAGACGAGGGGAATTACTGGCTGTGATTGGTCCTGTAGGAGCTGGAAAAGTAAGTCTTAATATTTACACCATTTCACGAGGCTTTTGAGTCTATTAAATGTGAAAACTAGAAACCTGAAAATATACAGTTCCTTTATGTATGTAATCACACATTCCACATCAGGATACTGGCATTCAAGACAGGCCAATGTCCTTCAGGGTTGGGAGGAGGTGATGTGGAACTAAACAGTATTTTTTGTGTTGCTTCAAGACTGCATGAAAAGGGTACTAGTGCTTTTCTACTGTTAGCAGTAGTTTGAGACACAAGGTGAAATAGACCATCGTGCCAGTAAACACTGCTCAATCTCTGTGATGTCTTTAATGCAACCAAACTTTTTAATTTTTACTTTATTTTCTTTTAAATCTTTTCCAGTCTTCGCTCTTAAGTGCCGTGCTTGGTGAACTGCCTAAAGACAAAGGTTTGATAAATGTTACTGGAAGAATTGCCTATGTTTCACAGCAACCTTGGGTGTTTTCTGGCACTGTAAGAAGTAATATACTGTTTGACAAGGAATATGAGAAAGAAAAATACGAAAATGTTTTAAAAGTCTGTGCTCTTAAAAAGGTAAGGCTTTCTCTTAGTGTATTTTCTTTCCATGAAGTTTATTTTTATTTTAGTGTTCTTTCAGACCTGTGGTGCATGATGCAATGTACAGAATATGGAATTGATATAAGTAGCTTGTGAAATAACTCCTGTTACTTATCAGAAATTTGCAGTTATTTTTGCCATCCTTGTGTAAGGCATCCTCTTCTGATTCCCAAAACTTCCACTAGGGGGAGATATAGCATGTGTGGAGTGCTGACAGATTTGGGAAAAGCTGTTCCCTATTATTTTGTTTCATAATTACATTTTAGCCCTTTTCATGCGTATTGTGGTAGGGGTGTGTGCAAATGCAATAAGAGGCAGAACACAAATGATCAAGCTAGCACTCTCTGTGACTTTCATTTTGTAAATAACCTATATGCTTTCCTCTGAAATAAATGTCATGTTTGCTGTGTGTTATGCATTGCCAACAGCTATCAAAAGAACCTTAGGGCTATGTATTGGAGAACTTGCTGAACCCAAGTAGTTATATGAAGAAATATATTTGAAAGGTTTGTGTGCAAAGGAGTTTGTGACATGAGATAGAGAAGAGGATTAAGCCAGATTTGTCAAGAAACAGACATTTTGCTTGGCAGCTAAAAAGGTTTTGTGCAGCATGTTATGATATTTCTGTCAGCAGTGACACAGGTGAAAAGCAGATGGTTACTGTAATGAACATTTTTGCAAGATTTTTACACTTGGCAGATAGAGTTTTAGTATCTCCTGCTGATATTCAGTCATGTTGTTGTCTAAACTTAAGGTTTTAATGACTTTAAAAGACAGCAAACAGCATTAAAAAAAATCCCCACTTCATATTGATGGTAGATTTGCTTTCATATTTTTCTTGCAAACTTATGTGTCTTATAAAAGCTGTGAATAAGCTTTAAGAATATATTTTGTAGCTTAATGTAAAACTTCTGTATTTCCTGAGTAGAAAATACAGTAATATGACGTGGAACACTATAATTTTGTTGTTATCCACAGTCCTGAGGTCTCAAATGAACCAAATCAGTGTGATGAATGTTGTAGTTATTTTTCCTGAATACACTGAAGTAAGAATAAAAACAATGCAGTTTTTAAGGAGATTGACAAGATAATTTACTGATAATAGTTACTTCAGTTTTTATTTTTTGTGACAGCTAATTTTGTTCTAATAAAAATGAACAAATTTACTGTTAGACTTTTTAGTATTTTATTGAATTTTCTGAATCAACAATAAATATTCCTTGTAAGACTAAGGATAGTAGTGGACTTTCCTCTGGCACAGCTGTAGAGAAAGTGAACTTTAGGATCTCATCTATTTTTTTTGCTTTCTCAATTACCTTTTGCTGAAAGTATAGAGTCAAAAAGTAACAACAGATATTACATTTAGTATGAAACCGTATATTTTAATGTGTTACATTAATACTTTTCAAATAAGAAGTGAAACAGCTTTGCCAGTCTTTGAAGTTAAAATGACTTTAAAAAAAATGTATCTGTTTTTTCACATTCACAGGACTTGGAATTACTGGCAAATGGGGACCTAACAGTAATAGGAGATCGTGGAGCCACTCTGAGTGGGGGACAGAAGGCCCGTGTAAATCTGGCCAGGCTAGTGTTTCTTGCTATTTCTAAAATTTATAAATTGTCAGACTCCAATGACTAAAGTAAACTAATGTAAGACTTTGTGATACCGACATTTCTTTAAACCTTTTAGAGCCGTGTATCAAGATGCAGACATCTATCTTTTGGATGATCCACTGAGTGCAGTAGATGCTGAAGTTGGAAGACATTTGTTTGAAAAGTATGTTACTGCTTTATTTTAATTTAAAATGCAACTGTAATATTGTAATTCCTTATCAAAAAACTTGAGAAAGCAGTAGATGCTGAAGTTCGAAGACATTCGTTTGAAAAGTTACTGCTTTATTTTAATTTAAAATGCAACTGTAATATTGTAATTCCTTATCGAAAAACTTGAGAAAGCATTTCTAGGGGGATGGATTTCTTCATGAAACTTAGTACATTCATTTTATGATTGGTTTCTCCCCTACTTTATGTAATTGAAAGATACTGGGTTTTTTTCTTCCCCTCTGTGTTTTGTTGATTTTGTTTTTAAAAGTCCTGTAAAAATCTGTTTTGATGATATAAATAGAAATATTCTTAAGGGAATATATGCCATTTTCTTAAGGAATGTCGAGTTTCATACATGAATGTTGCTGTTTATAAATAATGGGGTTTATGAATATTAGTACTGAGTGAAGAATAAAATGGGGTGGGATTTCAAGTCGCTTCTTAGTTTGCTACAACTTTACTTGCTAGTAATAAGCACTTCATTCAACTGGCTAAAGGAGAGGACAGAACTCTCTTAGATTCCTGAATAACTTTTCATTTTGGTTCTTGAAATTTCTCTTGGCTGTGTGAAGCAGGGCATGTGGCCTGCAGAGTAGGCTGCAGAGAGCAAAAATAGAGGGAAAGAGAATGTACAAGTTTGCTATATAAGAGAGGGATACTGGACCTTCCCCCATTTCCAAAGAAACAGGAGAGTGCCCATTAAAAGTCAGGCTCCCTTTTCAGTGAGTTTCTTCTTCCCCATCCCCCTGAAACTGTCTAGCCTAAGGCACAGAGGTATCAGAATAATTTGGTTAGTCCCAGCCAGTGTTTTGTCCTTACTTCTTCACAGCTTGCAACTCTCTATGTTAAGAGGCTTAACCTTGAATTTACTAGAAGGAAAAGCTCTGTTGATGGAATTCAGTGGGTTTTGGTTGAGGCCTTAAATAAATGCATTTTGCTTAACATATTTGCATCCTTTGAATTCCATGCTCCAAATACATGAATTAATTTGGTTTTACTATTGTTCTCTCCTGTCCACTCCTAGATGATCATAAAAACTTGCAGAAACCTTGCAGAAGTGGTCTTAGAAACTGCACTGAGTAGTAGTGGCGTGCAGATTCTTTTTTCCCATACAGGGAAGCTTTTAGTATCTGAATTTGTAAATTTTACATCCTGTTGATGTTTGCAGTTTCAAATCTGGATCCTCTGAAACCCCATTAACATTTTGCTTTATTTTATTGATGTTTTTAAAAGGCTATTGTTTGTTTCTGTCAGCTAGTATGGAGTAAGAGTTTTATGATGCATAGGGTTTATGTTCATTTTTTAGCTGCCACAGCTGATTGATGGAGTTCATCACCTCTAGTTCACATACACTATCAAATTCCTTTAATGCCTGCTTAAGCTTTCTAGGCTTCAGCTGCTGCTTTTCTGTTTCTGCACAAGATCTCCCTGCAACTCCAGCATCTGACTGTATCAGTGCCTGAGTTCTGAAAGTGCACCCACCTGAGCTGCTAACCTGTCTTTCCCTGAAGTCTTAAGGTCTCTTAATGAAGAGGGAGACAGGAAAGTAGTGTGGTGCCTTGTGAAGGAGGTCAGGCTGCCTCTTCAACTAACTCTGCTTTTCATGTGAGCTGTGACATTGGCAGCATCTACATTCTACTGCAAGCCTGGAAGTGTGGATTTTTGTATGTGCAAAACCATAAAGGAGATAGAAGCCATTGCACTGTGAGCACAGCATGTGTTTTGCTGATAAGTGTGTGACGATGAGGAGGTATAAGGAGGTTATCTGAGAGAATTTGAAACTCAGACAAGTAACTGGGGTTGTTTCTGTACTTTCATTTTTTCTCTGCAACTTCAGATCAGAGTGAGCAAAACACAAACAAGTAGAATGAAAGCATTTTTAAGAAAATGGACTGGGTGGAGTAGTAGTGGGAAGGAAAACCAAGCAATGCCTCCCTGCACAAGATTTTAAGAGAGGGATTTTTACGAACAGAAGTTGTCTTCTGAGGCCTTCATGGAATCTGTAAAGGTACTGGGGGTAGTGGGAAGAGTGTTATGTTCAGGAAGATGCTTTGAAAAACAAGGCAAAGCATGTACTTTAGTGCTTCCTGGATAGTACTAAAAATGTGGAGAAGACAGAGAGCACTTGGGCAAGAATGATTTCTTAGAACATGGTGCTGAGGAATGTCCAAAACACCACTTCATGCAGGCTGCTCCCCCAGGAGTCCAAACCACGAGGCTTAAAACAATGGATGAGATGGAAGAAACAGGGGATTTTTTAATGAGAATCTGAAGTGGATATTGTTCAGTTCACTCGCCCTTTCTTTTCTTGTAATTTTATGTTAAAGTTTATTTTTTTTACAAGTGTCTAGTCCATGGATTTACATCAAAGATAGGTTATGTTGCTAGTAATTCCCCAAAACTATGGCATGTGGATGGCTGGTTCATTACATTTGCTGCTTTTTTTGTGTTCTCTTCAGCTACTGCAGTAAGCAGTTTAAAATTTATAAATAATTTTCAAATGAGAAAGAATGCAAGTAGCACAGCTCCAGTGGGAAAACAGACCATGATATTATTAATAAGGGACTGTGGCTCTTAAGAATTTCTTTGTGATACAGACAAGTTGTTCTGTGGATGATGGAGTAGATAAAGCCAGATTTTCAATTAGTTCCTCTTTCTTGTTCAGATTCCTTGGTACCTAGGAAGGTATAA
This sequence comes from Poecile atricapillus, assembly GCF_030490865.1. NCBI lineage: Eukaryota > Metazoa > Chordata > Aves > Passeriformes > Paridae > Poecile > Poecile atricapillus. The sequence continues at coordinate 41,120,637 of NC_081249.1, forward strand.
ACTGAAGCTTTCCTATTTGTGTTATTTGTTGCCTTTTTTCGTGTGAGTTCTTTTGATAGTTAATAGTAAGCATGCTTCTGCCTTTCTGCAGTGGGGGGTTACTAGTATAGTTATATGGTTTTTTTGCATATTTGTATGTGGATATGAAAAGGTGCCTTTATTTTTTATTTATTTTTTAAAAAGTGGCATTTAATTTTAATTAACTTTTAAGAAATCCAGTATTTTGAGGCCTCGGGTTTCAAAATGGGGAATGGCCATCACAGATCCAGTAGCACATTTCTTTGTATGGTGAAGTTTGGAGCAGACTGAGATTTCTAAGAAAATCATGCAATTGCACTTGGATCCCAAGGAATTTCCTACTCTCCCTGTTTATCTATGTATTGCTATAAATTATATAGTTTCAGATCACCTTTAGGTAGAAATTAAATTGTGTTCCAGCAGTGGTATTGAATCAAAAATCATGTTTTTAAGAGTGAGATTTATATTTCATCAGTCTATTTGGGCATGCCTTTCTCTAGGTATTGTTCCTTCCCATGTATCTTTTCCAGTGACAGGAGCTGTGTAGCAGTGTCAGCTGATGATCAGCCTGATTTCTTTCTGTTTCTCCTCTGTGCTTGTGAGAGTAGTCAGAGTTGCAGGACAGGTTAGGAATCTTTTAAAATCAGACCTAAAGTTGTGATGGTTCTTGGGAGTGGCATGCACATTATTCCTAGTATCAGACAGAATTCACATAGAAAAAGTTCACAAAGACCTACTTGAACACCGGGATCTCTGGCTCAAAAAAGTTCCTAATATAAGGACTCCGGAAGCTGTAAATGTGTGCCAGAGGAGGCATGTCCCTATGTTTGCTTATATACTTTCTCCAGCCATCCAGTGCTACCTGGTGCATAGAACAATTAGTGCTTAGGTCAATTACTTTTGTGGACCAGTCATATTTATGTGTGACTGGGACTGGTCATGAGATGGACATAAATGATTACCAAGGTAGATATAGAAACAGATGCAGCAGAGTAGAACTAGAGACAGCAGAGCAGAATGTGTAGGGTGTGTGGGTTTTTTGTCTCTGGCAAGCATAGCACACTTTTTAAAAAAATTTTGTAAACTTTGAAATGTGCAAAACTAACTGGGGGATTGTTCTCAAACTACTTAAATTTAAACGGAAGGGAGTGGAAAACAAATATAGGAAGTAAATGAATATAACAAAGGCTTTATGCCTGTGAGCACTTCTGCATGTGTTTTAATTTCATTTCAGTGGTTATTTTCATTGAAATGAATGTAAGTATTAACTAGAGTAAAGTTAAACTTGCATGTGAACTTCCAAAAAGGAGAAGGAGAAAGAGTGGTAAGGAAGAAAGTAGAATCATTAAAGAAGAGACATTTTGCAGAGGTGAAAGAAAGCTGGTTCTTGGAGATAAAAACTTAAAAAAGATTGAAGGAAAAACTCATCTCAAAGAAAAGCAGACCTGATAGGGAAGGAAGAACAAAGGAGGATTTGTATGCACGAGGTGCGAAGACTCTGCCTTTGTGCAGGGGAGCACTGTGTTGTTGTAGTGTAGGCCCCCTTCTCAGTGTCTCCTGCTTCATGCTCTGCACTATCAAAGCAGAAGCTAATTATTTTTTAATCATGTAGCAGTTTGCTACAGTCAAAGTGCAGTGGGTTTTTCAAATGGATTAAAGTATCCTGTTACTTAAGTTTGTTAGCTTAAAATACTCTTTGCTTATTTGTGTTGAATTGGAAGGGTGTAATTTCTGGAGAGGTCTGTCTTTATTCCGGTATTTCTGATGATGTAGGAAGGTCATTGATGGTACATACTCAGGTGATAGAAAACGAGGCAACTGTAAAGGCACTTCTGCAAACAGACAGGTATTTGTCAAGTCTTGGCTATGGGATGTGAATTAGGTGCATGCAGCAGGGAAAAGTGTGAAGTGTTGAGTCAGTGAATGTACAATAGCAGGGATCAATAGTGTGGTAGTTACATGGAAAAGGAGGTGTAGAGTGTAGGTAGGTCACAAACCAAGTATGACTCAGCAATGTCATCTTCTTTTTAAGGAAATGGCACCCTGGGATTTATGACCAGTACTGTATGTGGCAAATCATACTCCTGTTACATTTTGTACATAATATAGTACATAGAGATAGTACATACATATAGTAAAATAATACTCCTATTATGATTTGTACATGTAAGGTCTCAGCTGAAATAATGTTTTGATTCTGTGCCCTTCAAAAAATGTATAGACCAGTTTCATACTCCAGTGTAGGTGGTCAGGAACATTCAGGTGTCCACGGCAGGGAGGCATAAAAGAAAGAAGTTGCCTATCTGCAACTTAAAAGTCTGTTTGGGACACTTCTTTATTACTTTATTTGTTTTTCTTTCATGTCTGGAGGAGAAGGACTTCAAGTATGAAGGGACTTTGTACACAGGAATTAACTGGTCTAGGGGCCTTTGGCCATTTAATGGATTGAAATTGCACCAAAGGATGTAAACTTGAACTTCAGAGAAAGATTTTGTAATGGCGAGGGTAGCTTGTCCCTGGAATACATTTTCAAGGATGTTGAAATTTCTATTTAGCTTAAACATGAAGAAGAACCCATTTAACTTCTGCCAGGAACATTTTTACGTTTAAATTGATTCTTAGTTGGGGAAGAGGATGAAGCTTTCACAGCCTCTTAATCTCACTTTTTCTTGTACTCAAGAAAGCTGAAGAACCTTTGGGTGTTTTCTATCTGGATCTTGTGTGACTGTGTGCTTGTGTATTTAATATATGTGACGGTGGTGACTTCAGTTTGTGCAGCAGTTTGTCCTGTTGTCATGCATTAAGTGTGCTCACAGTCTAACAAAGTGTGCCTCTTGAGAGTGCTGGACAGTCTCAGGGAAGGTGAGCTCCGTGGGGCTTTAAAAGGCAGATAGAAAGGTCATGGCAGTGCTGGGCAGGCTCCAGCAGATGTCTGAGCTCTTGGACCAGCTACATCCCCTGCTGAGAAGGCTTTCCCTGGGTTCTCTGTATCATCGGTGAGAAAGGGCATGATTCACTTAGAACTGGGCTTTTCCCCTAGTTCTTCTTCAGTTATACAGAGCAGTACTTCTAAAAATAGATGGATGATGATACCTTAAGTCTCAGTGAGCCAGTTGGAAAAATAAACACTTATGGACTTGTCGTGGTTTTAAACCAGTAACTAAAAAAATTACTTATTTCTTGCTGTGAGATATGGATTAGAACAAGAGCAAAACAGGCTTAAAACTTAAAAGGAATAAAGACAGTTTATTAACAAACTACAAGAATAAGAACACCAGAATAAACTTCCAGAAAACCCTTTTATCTCTCACTACTTGACTATTTCTTTGTACACATGATAACATAGAGACAAAAAAAACTTTAGAACTTTGGTGGTCAAAAACAGTCCCAATTCTTGCTAGAGTCTTTTCATCAGTCTTTGTAGAGAAACAGAAGTCTCTTCCTGCCAATTTATGGAGTTTCTCACAAGAAAACTATTTTTGTTATAGTTTTCTATTTCCTTAATGCCAGCTGCCCGGAAATCTGTCATCAGAGTTCACTCCTCCCATTCCACATCACTCCGAGGTGTGTATGGGCCATGAGTCTAGGGATGTCATTTTAAGGATGAGTTATTCAAAGGCAGAAGTCCTCTTCATCTGTCTCTGTGAGCCTTCCTGGAAAACAGTTTTCTCTTTGCCCCCCAAGGCTTCAAAATCTTCACTCTACCCATTTCCAGCAACCCACAGTATCACAATTACTCTCTCTTTTCTCAAAAGTCCACACTTTGAACACTCTATTCCTCCCATACTCTAGTCATGAATTAAAGGAGTCTTTTTAAACTACTATTGTCCATCTCCATAGCTTTAATAGAAAGATATTTCAGCTGTAAAGCATCTCCTTATTCCCTCTTTCTTATTTAAACTTAACTCTTCCTCACTGTTTTTGGTGGTTCTATGATGTCTTCTTCATGTTGATTGTCTCTCTTTCCCTGTCTTTCTGGGAAAAATCTGTACGTTTATCCAGGTAATAAAAGAATTAAAAGCTTTAGAAAGCTGCAAGAGTTCCTGGTGTCAGGTTTCAGTTTAGCAGCAGCAGTAACTGAGCAGCTCTGCTTTCTTTTCCTCCCCCCCCCCCCCCTTCGTCTTCTGCGGCCTTGTCCGGCCGGGGGGGGGAAGAGGAGGATACAACAGGACCTTGTTACCTTCTCAAAAGCCGGAAACAAAAGAGGGCAAGAGAACTCTGACTGTACTTCTTAAGGGGGTGTTCACAAGTTGAATTCATTTTTTAGTGGTCAGAACTGCTGTTAGTTCTTAGAAATGCTTGATAATTGGTCAGGAGAAAGGACTCCCATCAGCCACCAGCAGCCTCAACTTCTTTAGCTCTCAAAACTACCTTAAAGGTAAAGCTACCCCATGACAGGACCATTTTGGAATGTTTTGGGGTTTTTTTCTTTAATCAGTAGTACTATTTAATTCTCCAGAAGTCTCTGTGGCTCAGTGTTACAGCTGGTCTGAAAGCTTCTCTCAAAAAGTTACTTTTACTGGCTGTATTTCTCCATTTCTCCATAATTTTCCACAGTATCTTGCCCTTCTTTCTCTTCCCTTTAGTATAATTTTTTAAAAATACTATCTTTGCAGTTCAGCTTATGACATGTACATTTGTTACAAGAACGTTTAGGACAATTTTAGTGAAATGTCTTATTGCCTCCTCTTTTATCCCAGACCAGAAATAATTCTATTTCTTTTCCCTACCTTGAAAACTTAAAAAGTTAAATAAGGAGCATACTTGTTAATCTATGTATAATCATTTTTTGTAAATCTAGTAAACATGGTCATCTTCTGATTTTAAAAACTGAGTAACTGAATAGCTTTTACAGAAATAATTAAAATCTTTTAGGACTTTTAATTAATCTTTCCATCTCTTTGCAGATGTATTTGTCAGGCCTTACATCAGAAGATTTCTGTTTTGGTCACTCACCAGTTGCAATATCTCCGTGCTGCAAATCAGATTCTAATTTTAAAGGATGTAAGTGCTTCCAATGTCTATACTTATACTTTGTAATTATCCTTTTTAATCTAAGAAAGGAAAAAAATAAAAGTCAGATTTTAATTTTTAGTTTGTAAATGTATTTTCTGTCTACTTATGACTACATATGGTTTTTAAGTTATTAGTAAGTTGATTTTTCTTGGAATACCTTTCCTGAAAAATCTTCTTCTATCATGCATATAAATAATCTTGAATTAATAATACTTATTTCTTCAAACACTTTGTCTAGTTTTGAAATAAAGTTTCAGCCTTCCCTTGCTTCAAATTTAATATAATGTAAGACTGTGTAAATGTTTTGCTTTTGTTCTTGTTTCTTACACTTCTGTGTGAATTAAGAACTGTGTTAATTTTGCAACAAACATGTTTTTAAATTGAGGCTGAGAAATAGTCTCAGATCCTTTGAGAATGAGCAGTGCATTCAGTGCAGCTGGTTCCTTCCCATCTTGGTTGTACCAGAGGCAGAGGGGAAGTGCAAGGCCTACAATTGGGGCCTTTTTTCTTGTTTTTTTTTTTTAAGGCTGGGTAGTGAAATATTTGAAATTACTTTTGATGCATTGTGATGGTGCAAAAAAGGACACTGTCCCTCTTTTTTTTTCCATTCAGATTGCTTTAGAAGTTACAGTAGCTCTTGAGAAATGAGTTTGTGGTAGAGCTGAAAGGAATGTGGACATGGTGTGTGTTGCTCCTTGTAAGGTTCTATAAGGATCAGAAAATGAAGATGGTGTTTACCCCTGGGATGGAGCAATATAAAAAGACTGATGGTTGTGTATGTGGTTTAACAGGTTGTCCTAAAGCTGAATGGCTTGGCTGTCTCCCACAACTTCTCCAGGGAGATGGTTCTCCCGTGGCTGTAGCTTGGGCTGTTCTCATCCTGTTTGTTTGTTGGCCCTGTTAGCTGCTCCAAGGTGACTGGTCAGAGCCCAAAGAGCTTGTTTCTTCTCCTCTAAGTGAGCCTCACAGAGGCTTCAGCTCAGTTACTTCAGTGGGATTTGTGCCCAGCAACTGCAGCACCCCAGAGGTAGCAAGGACAGGTCAGAAAAATTGTCCTTTATGGAAAGTGTATAATGAAAGTACTAAAAGTTTATATTGATTGTAGGGTAAAATGGTGGGGAAAGGTACCTATGCAGAGTTCCTGAGATCTGGCATCGACTTTGCTTCCCTTTTGAAAAAAGATGAGGAGGTGATAGAACAGCCATCAGTTCCAGGAACACCCAACCTGAAGGCTGCCCGGAACCGAACCTTCTCGGAGTCCTCTGTCTTGTCCCAGGATTCATCTGTCCACTCACAGAAAGATGGAGCCGTGGAACAACCACCTGTGAGTGCTCAAAGGATAGAAGTGTCTTGGTTCTTGTCTGGCTGGTTTTGAACTTAAGTTTCGATGTGGGCTTTCCCTGCAGCATTGGGATTTCAGGGATTACTGAATTGCGTTATCAGGTGAGATCAGCTTGCCTCTGGAGGAGCTGCCCAGCTGGGCTTGGCTGGCAGCTCACAGCTCAGCGTGGTGCTGTTCAAACCCTGCAGAGTCGGTCTGTGCAGTTCAACATCAGCTCTGCTGGGTGCTGGGAGCATTCCTTGCACGTGTCCAGAGCCACCACACTATGCTTCTTTCAGTCTGTCCTCTGACAGCAGTACTTTAAAGTCCCACTGTATTGGGGGGGTTCACTGTGGAGTGTTGAACTGAAATGAACACTTCCCCTGAAATCCTGAGCTCTGAGAAGGGCATGTAGAAGCTGTGGCTTTATGCAAAGTCTGTGTTTGCATGGCTGGCATCAACATACCCATAAACATACCCACATGATCTTGAGCTGGCCCTGCGGGGGTAATCCTGGGACATCACTGCCTTGCTCTCTCCAGCCGTTTTGTTGGTGAAAACAGAAGGCTTTATATGGTGCCAGTGTGACTTCCAGGTGCCTCCTTATCTCTTGGCCTGCCCAGTGCAAAAGCAACCCTAAAGTTTCTCTACCAGAGGTTGCCTTCTGCTGGTGTGTTTGCATTCACATTGAACAGTGCAGGCTCCCTGTAACACTGCTAGGCTTGTGCTAGCACTGCATCCATGGAACAAGCAATCCCTGTATGTCCCTGATGACTGACACCTTTGTGCTGTGGGTATCTATTATTTCTATTCCTTCTCTATGATGAAAAGCAGTGAGATTATAAAAAGGAAAAAAAAAAAAAAAAAGCTATGAACTTTTTAGTACCTTTCTGAGGAATGTTTTTTTGTTGCTCCAAAGCGCAGTAAACTTAAATTATTAATGTCCCAATGGCAACTCCAGTCTTAAATTCTCATAAATTTGTGGATGTGTACCAAACTTCTTAGCAGCATTAAGACTGTTGGATGGGGATGGGGAGAACTGGGAAGGGGGGGTGGCTGGAGAAACAAAAAGCCGAGATAGGCTTCTCACCTTTTATGGATGAGTAGGTTGGATTTCTCTTTTCACGTCTGTCAGGTGTCTTGATTCGACTGCTCTTGTACAGGCATGTCTTGTGGCAACAAAATCAACTGTTACATGTCCACTGAACTGACACTAGTTTTTATATTGAGTACACTGTAAAAATTTAAAAGAAAAAATCCTGAGTTTATTAATTTGTATAGTTCTTTCACCTTCTTTATGCTTGTATAATTTTTTTCCTTCTCTGTTTTTCAGTGTTCCCCATCCATTGTTTGCTTAGTATGACTTCTCATTTGTCATTTTACTTGTCTTCCCTATTAACAGATGCTTTGTTGGTATTTACAAGAAGATGATTAGAACTTTATGGATAATTTTTAAGTCTTGGGTATATGTTGGATCATTTTGGTACATACTCGTAGAAGAGCATTTACCTTAAATGCTTTTCTGGAAGGGAAAGGTTGCCCACATTTGTATTCTGAAAACGGAATCTTCTCCAAATAAAGGCCTTAGTTTCTGGAGCTGTTACAAGTGAAGGTGGTATATAAGAAAAGAAGAACCTGAATAGTGGTCAGAGTAAATATTCCTGGCTATATATGTTGTTGTGTTATATTTGGTGATGCAGTGCCAAATAAAATCCTTGAAGTGTTGCTTTGCAGAGTAGATTTTTCAGTATTAGTGCACTGAGACTAATTTTTTTTGTCATAGCTGTAGTTCTGTATTTAAAATATAAAATTTTTATACGCATAATCACTTTATCTCCTTGTTTAATTGTTTGCTAAATCTGAACCATGACTTTCAAGTGGCATAATCTGAGTCTGTAACTACGAGGTTGATGGGGTTTATTCTGTGGATTTTTTCTTCCAGGGTGAAAATGCACTGGCTGCAGTGCCAGAGGAGAGTCGCCATGAGGGAAAAATAGGATTTAAAATTTACAGAAAATATTTCACTGCAGGAGCAAACTACTTTGTGATTTTTATACTCTTAGTACTTAATATTTTGGCACAGGTAAGTCGTTGGAAGCCACAAATAATACTGAAAGTATTTTGGGTTTGTGAGGATTGCCCCCTCCCCTGCCTTTATTTTCTTCTTTATTTTCTTCTTTATTTTCTTCTTTATTTTCTTCTTTATTTTCTTCTTTATTTTCTTCTTTATTTTCTTCTTTATTTTCTTCTTTATTTTCTTCTTTATTTTCTTCTTTATTTTCTTCTTTATTTTCTTCTTTATTTTCTTCTTTTTTTTCTTCTTTTTTTTTCTTCTTTTTTTTCTTCTTTCTTTTTTTAAAATATAGTGCATACTTGTTGCTGTAATGTTTCATCTAAAATGTTTGGGTGTTCTTCAATAATTTTGTAGTGTACCCAGGTGTCAGCATGGAATTGTTGGTACAGCATTGAGAGGTCTTGCACTTATTCTTATTTCAACAATTTTAATACCTCACTAAAATAATTAGTTTGATGGCAACATGGCACAAAAATGATAAGCCAGAGTAGTTTGTTTAGAAAGAGAAGAAAATCATAAGGTGTATAAAAGCGCTATAAAAGTTTAACAAGCCTAAACAGTCAGAATGTTTCCAGTTGAGGAGGGTAAAGAGTTTTACTGGGTGTGGGAGGACAGAGTCTGACAGAAGTGTTCAAAGAACAGCTCACCTCTTGATAAGTCCAGATTATGAAGAAAGTTTAGATGGAGGATCCCTGTTTAGCAGAGTGAGAAAGTGAGGAGGAATATAGGCAAATACCTTGTGTGATGCAGACTGTAGCAGGTATATAAAAGATTTTTTTAAACAAGGAAAGTTATTTACAAACTTACTGAAAGCAATGGTGAGCTGAGGAAGCTGAGTGAAAATACCTTGTTGCCTTTTTCTCTGTTTCTTGCTGAGAATTCAGATTTGTTTCATGGAAGTTATTTTTCTTTGCTGTAAAAAAATAATCTATATATTTTAACATCTTGCTTGTCCTTGAATTGAGTCTGTTGGAAAGGTAGCTAAGCAAGATCAAATCTCTGTAGTAGACTGCCCACAACTTCAAATTCACATGAACAGAAGTGTATTTTGAGATAATAACCCTGTTACATGTTTGTAGTCACCTCTTGTCACAGAAGGAAGGTGGCAGAAGGAGTTTTTCCCTCCCTCTCCTCTCTCATCCTCCTTCAACCCTGTTTCTGGTAATTATCTCATGTAAACACAAATTTCTGGACTGGTAACATCAGAAAGTTTGTTAATCAAAAAGAATTTTGGAATATCTCTTGTAGCAAATTTAGGAACTGAGAAAATGAGTTCTTTAATGTTCAATTAACATACATTAGGAAGAGCTACTATATTTTGTTTGCTAAAGTGTATTGCTTTCCTTTAGTTTGCTAACATGTAAGGTAATTTAAGGTAACTTCTTTCTTTGTAGAGCACCTTCTAATGTGCTTGGCAAATTGCTGCTGGTCTTGAAAGACTGGATGGCATACTTTTCTGAATATGTGATGTTTTCCCAGAGAGCTTGAAAGAATAGCAAGGAAATTTAATTTTCTAATTTTTTTTTAATTTTGTAAGATGATTCTTGTATTTGCCTCTTTTGCTCAAGGTGGCCTATGTGCTCCAGGACTGGTGGCTTTCTTACTGGTAAGTTGATGATAACAATTGGCTGGTGGTTTCTGCCTTTTCAGTTAAGTGCTGTTTGTTTAATTGAAAAGGAATGGAACCTGTTCTAGAATAGTTCAGATCTTCCTCTGATTTCCACTTCTTTTGTGGGGGAAAAAAATTTAAACTTTATGCTGAGTGTGGACTCTAATTGCATCTATTCATGTTGTGATGCATGACAGCATGAGATCTTTTCGACTAAAGATTTCAACAAAGTTGAATCTAGAAACAGCTAAACACACTTATTTGATGATGGTTACCTTCTGTGTGCATTTCCACAGGGCAAATAATCAAAAACAGTTGGATCTCTCAACAAATGGAAGTAATGGAACGAATGCGACTGGACCTCTAGACCTTAACTTTTATTTGGGAATTTATGCAGGTAATTGCACATGCACCTGTGTGTGTCTTAAGAACTATTTATTATCTGATAGAGAGTTTTGAGAGGTGCAAAGCAATGTGTGGGGAAATGTGTTTTCTAGCAGTAACTGAGCAGTCTTCTAACAGCTTAGAAGCCCGAGTCTTGCTTTTTGATTAACTAGGTTGCAATAAATAAATCTGACAGAAGAAATAGGCAGAATGCAGAGTCTTTAATTGCTTTGCCTGGATTTTGGAGAGTAAATCAGGAATTGAGTGTTTGTAAAGTCAGTCACATTAAGGTTGTGCTTATTGTCTATATATTAGTAAGTCATTGAGCTAAATCTTCAGTCATTATATGGATGGCAAGAGGGATTAGAAATGGATGTTTGTTCTGTGCAGTTCTAAAACTTGGCATGGCTATGTTTCTTCTGAAGTGCCATAGCAAAAGAACAAGTTTCTAAAAGCCATACTAGATGGGTATGCAAAGCAGGTTGTTAAAAAACATTTCAATATATTTCAATAGGTAGCATTATGCTTCTGAATATTCAGAAAAGGGCGTTGATCCTTGCATTCAGGCATCCAAACATCTTGAAAAACTGCTCTGAGATGTAGTAAAAATTGCCACAGAAAAATCATGTGCATGCTCTCAGATTCTGCTATTTAACACTCCTAGTGATGTATGGTTTTGTATGGAATGGTAATTTCTTCATGGAGATGTAAATGACTGGTGTGAGAAAACAGGTGGAATGCCAGAGGAATATGCATTGACTGCATTCAGAAACATCTCCATGGCTGAGAGAATAGGTGCAGGATTTTTTGTTTAGTTTGTTTTCTGGAATCCACGTGACCTTAGTGGCTGACAGAAAACATTGTGTTTGGCCTGGAAAGCAGCAATTTAGGAGCCAGATAAACCTGGCTCTTATTTCCTCTGTGTAATGTCTTATTTCGTGAACTGTTCCAGTGGACTGCACAGTATGATTAAATGTGGCAAATTTCACTTTCTCTGACCAGATAGCCTAAAACACATTAGTGAAAATTTTATCCTTTAAGGAATATTTTGCTCTAGATAGCAGAACAACAAAAGCTATCCTTATATTGAAGTGTTTAGATGACTTAGTGAGATATTTACTATGGTTGAACAGACAGCATTGACTTACAAACACAAAATTGTAAGTGAAGTTGACAAAGTTATAAAAATATAGTATTTTATGTGAAATATGCAATAATCCAATTTACCTTTTTCTGTAATCTCTTAAACAGTATAAAACAATTTACCATTTTTACTTCTGATTTTGAATGTTTGATAAAACAAAAAAACCCACTGTAGTATTTCCTTCTTAGGACATTAGTCCTTGTTGCTTTTGTGAAACAAAGGTTTTGAAGAGTAAAATTGCTGTTAATAGGGAACACTATTGTTGGCCAGAACTGAGGTACCAATTCTACACCTCTTCTATAAGGATAACATTCAAAGGGCTCTTGTCTCTCTCATACGGAGCTTCTGAGCTCATGAGCAGGAAAGCAAAGAGTGAAGGACTCAGAAGCGTGTCTTGTTCCTCCTTCTCTCCAGCTGTTAGGTCTTTTCAGGAGTTTTGTTCTGGGAGGCTCTTACCAACAGCTGCTTCCAGGCCTGAGTAAAGTTGTACAGAAAAGTAGGGTTCTCAGGATGTGGTCCCTTTCCTCGTGTCACTCCCACAGACTGCTGTTAGGAGTGGGCTGTGCCCTGGCCTCCTGCTTTGTGCCTCTCCTGCTCCCTTGCATGACCCAGCTTTCCTGTTCGGGTATATACAGTTACTCTTGGAAAAATTGTCTTCTCCTACCTGGTCTGGAATACAGCAGCTGGGACAAGGCAAACAGACTCTTGTCCCAGCCACCATCTTTTTTCTTGAAAGCAGCACCTCAGAGAATGTAAGCAATTAACTGCAAGCAGACAAATTAAATAGTGATGATACATACTTTTTTTTGCTCCCTGGGAGAACAGAGAAGGAAACAGGATGGCATAGCTTAACCGTGTCACATAATTTAAAACCTCCCTCTTTCCTGCTGTTACTGTAGCTGTTCCTGAATTGTGCATGATTTTAACCTGCCCTTAGAATAGGCAAGTTTTTCTGCTGATAGTTGAGGTCTGACTTCAGTGTGTCCTCAAGACCTGAGGTAGCTTTGCTGATTTTCTGAAGCAGATCATGTGGAGCCTGGAAGCTCTGCTAAATGCAAGGTTTAGACCTTCACTGTTCACCCTTATTGACAGGGAATTTGGGCAGCCCCACTGGAGATTATGCACAGCAAACAGAGCAACAGCAATCTCATTATTTGTTTCGGTTTTTTTGCCCTGTAGCACCCTTGTCTTGCCAGCAGAGTTGTGCCCAGAAGAGAGACAAAAAGTCTGCAGACCAGTTCCCTAGAATGACTTTCACGTGACATAAGGAATGCATCTTAGGAAGTGTGAAAGACATGCAATTTAAATGATTTGGTGTGTTTTACAAGGGGAAGAGTGGCATGAGTTGCTTGGGCTGATTTGGAGTTGGTTGTCTCTAAATAGCCATGTATATATTACTTGTTTAATACCTGCTGGCAAGTGTTGAATCTTCACAGTGACCTCTGCAAGCCACAATTGTACATGGCACTGTGAAATTAATTTTTTAGTAACGCTGTTATGCAGAAAGTTTTAATACACATTTATCTCATGGGTTAACAGATATTTCTTACATTTCTATGAAGTACCAATTCTTTCAAAAGAGAAAAAGAGACATTGATTAAATGGCTTCTGTGATAATAACTGAAACTAGTGACAAATGTATCTGTGCTCTGCACCCAGTTTGAGTCCCCCTAGGCTTAAGTTTGGATTCTTGCTATATGCAGAAGTCCAGAGAATTTGTTTTTAGTGCAGTTTTATTTTTAACTCCTTTTCTTTTTCTGAAAGATCCATATCTTTTTGGAAGCTTTATTCATGTTTTGTTTTTGTTTGTTTTTTTTTCCTTTCAGGTTTAACAGTGGCTACAATACTATTTGGCATAATAAGAAGTCTTCTGGTGTTTCAAGTTCTTGTTAATTCTGGTCAGAATTTGCACAACAAAATGTTTCAATCCATTCTGAAAGCTCCTGTCTTGTTTTTTGACAGAAATCCTATAGGTAAGTTTATTAGTCAAAAAAAAAAAACAACAACAAACCTCGGTATTTAATGTATCTTCTTGACTGCACAAATTGTACCGTTTCTGGACAATTACAATTTGATGGTATTTTTGCACTTTTGTTGGGTTATTTTGCTTCTTTTACTGAGACTCTCTAAGTCTAAATTTTACTTAAACACTTGAAATCTAACAGTGTAGTCCTTTTCAATTTCAAACTCCGACTGCTTATTGATGTTTCATCTTACTGTCTTTAAATGCAGCTTACAGAACAATTAATTAGCTGCAGCTTTGGTGTTGTACATTGACTTGTATTTGCACTGCTGTTTTGATGCAGTTTCACAGGGTGTCTGTCTCCCATATGCTGAATGTGTATGAGTGCATTTTGTAAAATTGTGATCCAGATCCTTGTGTTCTTCAAAAGAAGGGAGAGAGAAGCTGGAGCAGAGTGAAAAGAGGGGGAAGTGGATGGTACTGACTGACTAGCCAAAGGTTTCTCTTTTACATGAGGAACAGAAACCCGATGGCCTTCACTCCCTTGGGGAAAAAATGGACATGGGCTTGTTCTCATAGCACCAGAAGGCATTTCATTAAAGAATATATAGGGATGGCTTTATTTCTTCAGTGAAAGTAGTAATATTTTCAGGAAATAGATACTCATGTGGAGAAAAGGTTCATGTCCATGATATGATGAATGAAATGTGTACAATTTAATCTTAACAAATACCCCTATAACTGCAGAAGTTTAGATCTGTGTTACATGGCCTGCTTGTAATGTGAGTGTGTGGAAATGTAAATCTAAGGACACTGCAAAGGATTAGAAGGGAAGTCCAGGAAATGGGTTAGTGGTCAGCTTGTGAGAGCACATACAGGAGGAGAAATCCTAGTGCTGATGTGTTGGGGATTTTCCTCTAGTCTCTCTTGTGTATGTGTGCGCAGCAAGTGCAGTAGTTTTATTTTTGAGAGAATACGTAATGATCTTGTAAAAATGCCCCTAAATCTGACTCATAATAACAAATTTAAGAACTAGAGAAAAAACATCAGCAGCAATGCAGAGTAACACCAGTTTGCTTTGTAACACTGTGAAGCTCTAATTAGCAGTGCATTGTAAAACTGGCATTCATAAAACCTGCCTGTCGCTGGTATTCACACACTGTTGTGATTTATATGTGTATTTCTGTTAATCAACAGATACTTTATAATAGAAGATTAACTTCAGGATGCATATATTTCCTTACCTTCACCTTTCTTTTGGTCAAGGTGGCATGCAAAAGTACTGCTGTTCTGATCTCTGCATTATTTGAAAAAGGAAAAAATGAGAAGAGAAAAGATGACACATGAGACAATGTTCTTGTTCAGAATTGCAGCATTTAGCAGTTCTGAAATCTGTTTGTAATATCTGTATTTCATTGTCTGATTTACGTGGGTTTTTTACTATTTATTTATCTTTTAGAACTTCACATGCTATTTCTTGTATTGAGGTGGGATGTATTTTTTTTTTCCCCAATTGTTTTTTCGATACGCCTATGAAAGACATACTAAAAAGAAATTGAGATTATTAAATGTGCCTTTTTCTAGGGTTGTGATTGTAATAGCTAAGCCAAACTATTAGTTATCATATCCTGTATTAGCAAAGCTAATATTGCAATGTCAGATCTGTCATTTAAGCATCCAGCATGTTCTCAGTATTAATGTGAGGTCTCTTCAGCAGAAGCAGTTCCTGAACTGAATTTTGCTGTTTTATTTATCAGAAAATAATCAGTAATTAAAAAATGCCACGGCTAGTATTTTGAACACATGGTGATCTGTGTTCCAGAGTTGAGGAAGGAAACTTAAATAAATAGACATCCCAAGCTCTTGGAAGTTTTTACTGGGGAAGCAGAGTAACGAGGAGCATCAGAGAGTCGACATTAGGAAATGGAAATGCGTGGTGAATCATGACATGTCTGTCAGCTCCCAACAGTGTAGATCCAATCAGTCTTGGTGAATAAATGAGATGACTTATTTCTAAAAAAATTACACTTTGTGAATCAGTTTAGGCATGAGCCCAAGATTTCTCTTTACAGATTGCACTAGCAATATATAGGGAGGGAAAGGTTGTAAAGGGAATAGTAACTACCATTTTACCCAGATGATAGAAGACTGTCAATGTATTTTTGGAAGCTGGATTGCACAGCAGAGAGAGGAAAGGAATAAAAGGACCGCTCTCCTGTCTCCCTTCCCAGACAAAAATGTTTGTATATACACAGATTTCACTTTTCTGTAATTTGGCATAGGTCTAAAAATAGTTAAACATTACTGCATATTTCACATTGGAAGAACCTTATTAATAATTGACTGTCTCTCTTTCTTTTTCCTTCTTAAGTATTTAGCCTAACCGTACTGAGCTGATAATCCTAAGTGACCAAAGTGTGTTGTCTTACCCAGCATTCAGAAAAATTTGCCATTTATTTATGACTGAAATACAAATTTATCAGCAGATATCTCTACTGCATCACTTACACCGCTGTTGTGAATGCTTGATGAGCAGTTGAAGTGTTAGTATTTTGGGTTTGAGTTGTCTGCATTTGTTTACAAAACTTATTTTTTTGAGTGTAGAATTTGGCTCTCCGGAAACTTCCTTTGCTCTTCTACCCATATCCCAGTAAGGGATTCATGACATGAATGTCAAAGTATCTGTAAAGTAGGAAGATGTGGACGATTCCTATTTCCTAGTGAATGCTTTATGTATTGCTCTTCACATGTCACTTGCAGGAATAAAAAGGGGTTGGTTTCTGTGCATGTCTAGCACAAGAGGGCAGCATGATCTGTTTTATCCCAGTTGAGCATTACAGCGGCCTCTTAGAAGGATAACAGAATTCATCTGTTATGTTTTTAGAGATGATATTTGAGGAGTGAATTTTCAGCCTCTCTGCTGAGCAGTAGTAATGTGGTTCCATTCAGTTGTCTTCATTATCTACAAGAGTAGTATTTTCTCCTGATCTTTTGCACAATAAGCTTTTCAGCTTCATGTAGTGCTGAGTTCAGGACCTTTTTTCATTTTGGAAATAGTGGCCAAAAAGTCAGATAACCCTCTAGAGTCAGAAGAGTCCCACCAGGGAGACCTTCCTCAGCCATTTTTCCTTTTAATTTCTTTTTCAAGATGTTTATAACACTTCAAAACAAATTTGTTATAAAGCTAGGTGGAAGGGGCCTGGACTTCAGCAGCGAAGACTTGATTTGGGACTTGCCTCTTCTGAAATTAGTTTCCTATTGAATAGTTCAGAGGATCCTACTTTTGACAAACTTCAGGATTTGATTCAAGATTACTTGCATAGCTTGTAAATGAATTATTCTTTTCTGGGATTTAGGGACAGAGATTAGAAAAGTGATGCTAATGTGTAACTGCATCATTTTCAGTTGTGGTAGTTTTAGTGCAAATTCTGTGTAATTTTGAATTTCATTGGGTTTAGGAAGCTGAAACCTCCTGCTGCTCTGCTGATGGGTGCTATAAGAAGGAATGGATGATATGCATTCATTTCTTCAGATAAAATAGAAATCGCTTCCCTTTCTAGAGAATCTGTGTGAAATTTAAATTAAACCAGAATCACTACACAAGCACAGCTTTTTTTTTTTTTTTCCCCTGAGTTGTATCTCCCCAAATTCTTGGTTCTGACACTTATAGGAGGAAAAGAAATATTTTGGCAGACTTTACAGCATTTCTGGCCTTCTTAGAAATGGGAAGCACTGAACTGTATGATGACGATCCTCAACCTGTTAAATTAGCTGATTTTTTTTTCCCCCCACAAATACTTTGTGGAAGCATTAAATAAACATTGATCCCTTTAGGTGCTTACCTAGACTTTGAGATTTGACCAAGAGAGAAATACTCTTTTTTGGTTTTGGCAGCCAGAAATGACATGCTGAACTGATAGCTAATAGCAGCACATGAAAGCAAACTCCAAATATAAAAGATTAAAATGTGAAAGAAAGCTGTTGTTATAATGAAGAGTTTGTTTTTCTTTAAGGCATAAGGATTTTAATTATGGTATTCATAAATTGAGTGCTGAAACGCTTATAATTTGACAGAGAAAGTTTCTTTATAGGATTAAAAGCATGTTCATCAATGCACAAGTGACTATCTGCATTTTATCTGACAGAAGTGTCAAATTGGCAATGTTGTTAAAGTGTTTCAACCATATAATATTTGCAACGAATATGGTATTTCAGCAGTCTGAAAATTACAATGCTGATAATGAGGTTGTTAAATTATACTTTATCAGATGGATAGTGAAACTGCTCTAGTTAGTGTACATTAATGTATGCTTGTTCACACAAGTGATTCTGCTGAACAAGTAGCGTGTTTAAACAAGAAATACTGGTCTTAAACTGTGTGATTTACAGTAGGTGGTGTTTTGGCATATCACGCAGTTAACCAGGCAAAGCTTCATGTTAAGATACTTTGTTTGTAGTCTCATTCGTCAGTGATATAAATATTCAGTAGCAATGCCAGGAAATGTATTGTATTCCTATTTGACTCAATG
The DNA here is from genome assembly GCF_030490865.1 of Poecile atricapillus. Taxonomy (NCBI): domain Eukaryota; kingdom Metazoa; phylum Chordata; class Aves; order Passeriformes; family Paridae; genus Poecile; species Poecile atricapillus. The sequence continues at coordinate 41,138,695 of NC_081249.1, forward strand.
ACTCAATTGCTTTTTTTTTCTTTTTTCTTTTTCTTTTGTTTTTTTTTTTGGAAACAAGATCTGTCCTATCTTTCTGATGCAGTTTTCAAGTATATCCTTGTGGTCAAGATGAATTCTGCAGGGTTGCGAAAAACTGTACTAGCTCTTTTGACAGCTTTCATGTTCTCTTAAGCTAATACAAAAAAATACATTGTCCTTAAAGCAACAGAGGCTTTGTTTTCGACTCTGTGCCAGGCTCTAAAGCGCATTCACATGTGCACAGGTTTGTTAGTTTACGTTGAAAAGAAGTCCCTATAGGACAGCCTTTTGTTGTAAAATAAAAACACAGATTCTCTCTTCTGTGTTGGTAATCACTTGCATTTGTTGTTATTAAGATGGCAACACAATGGGTTCCATCAATCATCAAGATCCTTAACAACCACACAACGTTGTAAATATTATGTTTGGGTGTTTGAGTGGAACAGCTCGTCACTGAAGTAGGTGTGGTAATTAAAACCTGTTAGGTTGCTACATGTGTTAAAGAAAAAAACCCTTTAATGTTTTTTTCATATAACAATGGCGATATGTACTTTAAATCTTATCAGGGTGTGATTATTAAATGATATTTTATGGGAGTTGCTCATTTACTGTTAGTATTATCATGGCTTTGTTAAGAGTTTAAATAGTCTTATGCTTCCATGTGTTTTATCACCATTACGATTCTGTCAAGAGCCTTACAAAGTTGATTGCTATAGGAGTAGTCTTTAAAGTCAGTAAATGGCACTCTGGAGTTATGTTTACATTTATTATCTGTTAGCGTAACTCTAGTCAACTCTATCCTGTTCTTTTCAGCAATAGTAATTGAATGAAACTTGGCCATAAACCGATGAGACAAGTCCATTACATTTTCAGTTCACCGAGTCTGAGCTCACCCCATTTATGCCTAATATGGGAGATGAAATTAAAAGCTTTATGGGAAAGCTGTTTGTAGGAGGGGATGAGACATTATTTGATAGGGAAATAGCGTGAAGCTTGTACTGACAGCCCCTTCCAAGTGCAGCCTCCTGCTTCCCCAGCACAAGATTCCACGTCCCTTCGTAGGGATTTTCTATCTTCTTCACATTAAGATCCCCTGGTGGGGAAAACAGCCTGCTGTGAAACTCATTTCTGACCATATGCTGACCTGCCCAGATACTGCAGAGTCTAGTGTTTTCATTTACTGAAGCAGCTACAGAGAGAGCTGCTCTCGCCCCACCTCAGCCGAGCAAAAAGGAGGCATGGGATGTCGAGCAAGACAGGGAAGTCTAATTAAAAATACTGGCTTTAGAGGACTGCACAGAAGCTGTTTAGAGACCTCCCATTCCTGCAAGTGTAGCTGGAAAATAAAAATGAAATTTTGTTTTAGTCTTGCATGGATGGCATGCTGTTTTGGGGAGATTTGTGGCAGTGAGGAACTGAATGTTGGTTTGGAGGCACTTGAAAACCAAGGGAGAGTCTGCTGTAATGTTGATGGAAAACTGTAAGGGGCTTAAAAAGAGGGTCCAACTGAGGTGATGCAGCTACAAATAAGCTTTTAGAGATAATCCAAAATAGAGGATTTTTTTGTTTGTTTGTTTTGATAATAACTATTTAAAATACATACCTTTTTTTTTGCTATTTTTAACCTGTTTATAAAACGTGGAATGCTGCTACAACTGCTGGGGATACTGGGGACTGGAGATGCCACGTGGATAGAATGTGCTTTTGCTGTTCATGGATGCCTGTTTTGGATGGGAAATCAACATTTCTGAGAAATGAGGAAACACTTATCAAAACTCACTTCGTTCAACCTTGGAACAAGGCATATGCATTTCCAAAAATAAATTACTTTGGGGAAGAGCTGGGCAGGGATGATGAACAGCCAGGTGGTGAGACCACATGTATGGAGCATGGGAAAAGCAGTCCAGCTCTTCTCTCCCTCTGGTTGAATGTGAGCCTTGAAGATGTGGCTCCCCTACCCTGGGTGACATCAGACTCTTGGCTGTCCTGGGCTTTTGGCTGTGCCATAACCTTCCACTGCTGTCCTTTACGGACACACAGACACAGTTAGACTGCTGTGGTGTTTGCAGAAAAACCAGCCCACCTTCATGGGGTGTTTGGGGTTTTTGTTTTGGTTTTTTTTGTTTAATCTGAGTAGCTGGAAATTAAAATGAAGCAAACACTGTCACAGTGCAAACTCATTTCATTAACACTGTTCTGCTTTATACTGCACAGAATTCCTTTTCCCAGATGATCCTAGGTAATCTGCACTGCAGCATCTGGGTGAATTAATTAGTTGAGGTTTCTTTTTTTCTTTTCTTTTTTTTTTTTTTTTTTTTTTTTTTCCAGATTGCCAGCATCTTGTAGATTATGCAACAAGTGAAGATTAGTTTGTGCCTGTGGTGATCTTGTAGAGTGTTTGGAAACAAAAGGCACTTCTCGATCCAAAATTAAAATTTTAGTGAAGAAAAGAATGGCTGTTGTATGTGAATCTGCCTGTTTTGGCAATCCAGACTAAACCCTGAAGAATAGAAATAACAGCAGAAGCAGAGGTATTGAATTGAACTTGACTTTAGTGTGTTGTTCAGTTTAAAAAATACAAACTTTAAGTTATTTACAAATGGTACAATACAGCATTGCTTGCTGCCTTCCACCCTGTCTTCCCAAGATAATTTTTTTTCCTTCATCAAAATCATTAGGTACTTTGGGGCTTTTTTCAGGTGAATACCTATGCAGAACCTCCTTCAGGTTTTGATTTTTGATGTAATTTTATGGAAGATAATGTTACATTTGGAGAGGGTAACATTATTATAAGCTGTGCTGTGTATGTTGATATCTACCAGCCTTAAGAGAGCTTTTCAAAGTGTTCTAAAATATCAACAGGCATATGAAGAACATTTTTGTTTGTTTTATTAGTTACTGGACAATAGTCCTGTAATTAGGATGGTAGTATGTAATGGACATTAATTATTGCTTGTGGCTATACTGACCTTGAAGCAAGTAGCTTGAAACTGAAAACTGCATGTTCATTTTTGTTTGGGGTTTGTTTTAATGTTCATTTAAATTTGGGCACTTGCTGAACATTTTCCTGATTCTTACTTGCATACTTAATTTCCACAGCTTTTGATTTTGGCTTGAGCAGAATATTTAGTTATGATGGTCCCAAAGGGAGGTTGCAGAGTGCGGAGGTTTCTGAAAAGTCTGGATAGGCTGGAGCTGCCTTAGCTGTTACTCACCTAATGCTGGGTAGGAAGTTGTATTCACAGAGCCAGCAGGCAAAGCAAGCTGCTGTATGGCAGAAAGGTGGCAGAGTCTTCATTCTCAGCTGTTTGGTTCAGAACAGAGTGCCTTTTGTGCTCAGGAGGTAGTTTTGGTTTTGTGTTCATCTTTGCACTGTTTTAAAAGACTTACAAATGACTTTTGACATGTTTGTCTTCTATTTGTAGGATCCCCTCATCCTTCCTCATTTACCAGTTAAAAAAAGAGCATAAAGATCACTGATATTTCTCAAACTTGAGCTTTTATCATTGTCCAGCATTTATGACATTTGAAAATTCACAGGAAGTTTAAGAGTTCAGCTTTTCATAAGGTCATGTTTTTTCTGTCCACTGACATGGTTCTGGTCAGTTTTTATCCACATTTTATTTAATTTTTGTGTACTGAATTCATCCTCTGCTTTCTGAGTCCAGGAATGCTACTTTTTCTGCCCTCTTTCAAGCATAAGTCTTCACTAGCTTGAGTTAGTGTTGGGGCAGAGAATGCAGAATAATCTGAAGGTGCTTGGAAATCTGAGAAGGTGAAGGTTTGGAACTTGGACATTCTTGCTAGCAATTATAAGGAATAATAGATGGAAGAGAGATGGTCTAGCTCTTCCTCAGTTCTCTTTTTATCAGATGTGATGAGATTTCTGTGTGTGTGTGGTAAACCTCTTTTTTCTCAATGAAGTTACTGTCTGTTTAATATGTAAATGATGCAATGCAGAATATTGCTAATTCGTGTGTAGGCAAGAAAAACCACTCTGCTTTGTGGTAAGCTTTCCTTCACTGGGAATACATGTTTCTTTGTCCCCACGTGTATTCATTTCTCAGTGTAATTTCATGTTCATGGGTTTGAATGTTCACAACCCAAAACAAGTAGTTTAGTCTACATTTTAGGCAAAATTCCTACATCTGTTTTTAAGATGTCATAATTAATTTCTCATACAGGAATACTGTCCCTGCCCCATCTTTTCTAGGACATGCCAGGAGGACAATAAGTGATTAGATGCCAGGGGCATTTGCTCAGTGTTGGGTTTTTCCCTGCTCTCTCCTTTTCAATGTGAATACCTAAAAACTGTAAATTTTACACTGTCTTGTTCCTCTCTTCTTCTAGAGCACTAATTTTTTTGTTTAGAATCTTGTCATGGTGATCTTTAGAGAAGAGGTAGTGTCTGTCTTCACTTAGAGAGTTAAGCCCCTGTGCTTAAGGATGGGTGTCTAAGATTTGGAAAGTACCACTTAGAAGAAGAGAAAAAAATGAACCATATTTTTAATATTTATTTTAAATATATATGTATGTATATGTAAAGCCCCCTATGCTTTCCTTGAGCTTGTTATTATACTTGGAGTAATACTTGGGTATAATACCTTTCTCCCGTCATTAATTCTCTAGTCTTCTTTTAGAAGAACAGTCCTCCTCTCTCCTGTCTCAACAACCAGCCAAAAGTAAACAATTACAGTTAGCTTTCTAGAATATTTCTGGTATTTCCTGACTAAAGAAATGTTGAAATGGTTTAAGGAAGAGTTGATAGTTCTTACCTTTAGACAGCTAATGTTCCATTACCGTTGGAGAAAAAAAATAATATTTTGGTGCTCCTTTGAGACAAAAGATACCTGCAGAAACCTCTGCAAATTTAAAGCTTCAGAACTGTGAAATACAGATGGTTTTTAGCTTTAGAAGTGTCATCTTTTTTTTTTCTATTAAACTAACAATATAGAGAGAATTTTTTTTATCAGTATTTTCAACAGAAAACTAGTTACGCTAGACTTACTCTAATATTAAGAAATCTTATCTAAGGAATGCTTTCAAAATAAGGCCAAATTTGAGAGAAAAAAGTGCCTTGAGGTTTTTATAAAGCTGACAAATTTTAATATTCCAAATACATAGTGACAATGATCTTTTTTCATAATTAAGCTACAAGTATGATTTAATATTGAATTCAAAGGCATTCACTGAATGCTGCTTATATTTAAATGCCCAAAAATCCCCAAGAGAAAAAATGGAAAAAACAATCTCAACATACTTTTTTTAATTCAGATAAGAAAAAATAAACTCTGCTGCACCTCAGTTTAATAACCAATGTTGCTCAGCTACTACCAAAGGCTTAAGGACAGTGTTTAGAAGTGATTGTTCAGAAATAAGTGTTTCTCTAAGATTATGAGGGCTTATACAGATGGTTTTGTTCACCTGCTGAGTGTTCAAGAGTGGAAATGTCCAATCTGACGCTTTCCAGAAGTGTTTGTTTGCTTGAAAAAATAGAAACATTCCTGTGGAAAAATAGGATTTAATTAATTTTGTCCTATCTTAGCCACCTACGAAAGCAATATTGTTTCGTACTTTTAATAGAGAAACACGTGTAGTGGAATGCAAAATCCCAGGTTTCTGAAATGATCTGAGATGTTTTTAGCTTAAAATGGAGTGCTGTGAGCACTGCTTAATTTGTTAATACCTTCCTTCTCTGCCTCTGTTATTTGTACTTCTTAGGAGATACAAGATGCCAAAATGCTTGTTGAGTACTTGTTACTAATTTTAAAATGGGCATGGAAATGTTTAGAATGGAAATCTTATGTATTGTTCAATTTAAATGGGCAGAAAGAGGACAAGTTAGTACAACTGAAAGATAGTACATTTATATTAGATATTAAGAAAAACTTCTTTGCTGTGAGGTTTGCTGTCCAGACAAGCCTGTCGATGCGTTATCCTTGGAAGTGTTCAAGCCATGTTGGATGGGGCTCTGAGCAAGCTGGTCTCGTGGAAGGTGCCCCTGCCCACTGAAGGAGGGTTGGAACTAGGTAGTCTTTAAGGTCCCTTCCAACCCAGGCCCCATTCCAAGTTGCTTTATTTGTATGGGTCTTGGATACATTCATTCTTTCAGGATACAGGATACATTCATTCTTTGACCCCCCCTGAGGAGGAGATGGAAAAACATTCTTCAAGCTAGTGACCTGCAGCACTCTGGTAGCTTTGGGCTGTATCTGAATTACTAAGAAGTAAATGTGATGAAAAAAGAGGTTCAGTATGGAAGAAGAAGGCTTTAAAGACCTTTCATGCCTCTCAGATTTGGTGCAGAGATTTATACTTTCATCCTTAAAGGGGTGATGGTTCTCATAATGGAACTCGACCAGCAGGATGGACAGAGAATGCTGTTGGTGTAAGAGGAAGTGTGAATTTGCTCCTCAGACCAATTTTTCCTCTTGCTGTATGCCTTTCTGCTGTGATACCAAAGCAATTCAGAGAGGAAACAGAGCAAGGAAGGCAGTTACTTTAATTAGTGTATTTTATCCTCAAAGGCTTTTCAATCTAATTCGGTTTTCTGATTTTCTGTTGATTCTTCCAAATGCTTCAGACTTAGTCAGACAAAAGCCTTTTTCTTCACAATTGTCAAATTTCATTGAATCTTGAGTCTTGGTGATAGAGCTTAATTGTCAGCAAAATAAGTCTTGGTTTCTGTAAATTGTTTGATCCTCAATTGGTTTAGAAGTGACAATATACTTTCATTTACAGGGGTTAGATACTGTTTTCATGTGGCCTGTGGAGCAAAGTTAGACCAACCAAAAACATTATTTCAGTTGTTTTCTGTTAGGAAGGCTTAGACAAAGAGCTTAGTCTCAGATCCTTTAAAGTTCAAGCATCTGCCACTAGGGGCAAAAATTATTTTCCTGTAGGCATTCATCTTTTATTGTAGATTTACCGTGCTGCTTCACTTGGTTGATAATCTAATTTAAACCTCAGAGATGATTCATACCTCCTCAAGGGGATTCACAGCTAGTTTAAATGGTCTGATGTCAGAACTTTTCAGTTCTTCTAGGATCTCTTTTCTGTACATAATGGTCCTTTGGGTGATTGAATGCACTGAGGAGGAAAGAATGTAACTCATGTTAACACTCGAGAAATACAGTTTTACAACACACTTCAGATTATTTTTTTTTCGAATTTATTTGGATTTCTAGTTCAGGTAACTTGTGATGTCTTGACTTAATTTAGGTCCTAATCATGCCAAGTGGTCTATTGTGGATAAAATTCTGCAGGTATGAGCGTGGTACCTGTAGAAGTATGAACTTTCTGGAAGGTAGAATAGACTGTATGCTGTGCTAGAGACTTTTGTTTCATAAGCCCAGCATTTTGTCTATCTGTAATGTGACAGTTTTCCAGAAAAACATTAAATTATGAAAGGTTATGAAACCTTGATGTCAAAAGGCATTTTCAGTTTCCATTCTCAGAAAACCAAAAGGAACAAAGAACCAAACCCCCAATTGTCCAGGAGGTCTTAGAAGGTTTTAGAGTGATCCAAAGACTTAAACTTGTTTGTGACCCCTTCCTGGAGGCATGACCACTGCATAGTTGACCACTAAGAACTTTTAAGAATTGAATGTTCATATTAGGGACGTGAACTGCTATTTGAGGAGGACTTCTCTAGAGTCAGGCAAGGACAAAATAGACATTCAGAAAATTAAGAGGTGTTGTAAATACCATTCAGCTGTGCTGAGAAGTTTATTGAATGCTTTCCATATGCATTCTAAAGTTAAGCTGCATTTTGAAAACTATCAGAGCCAACATTAGTTCTCCAAATATTCTAATTAAATAAACTACTATGCTAAATTGTTACTAATTAATACTCTAATTTTAATAGTGGTTGGTTTATTAATACAGTTTTGCCTTTTGTGGTTCTTTTGCTTGGAGGTATAGTTTTGTTTCATGTGTTTTAATGATGTATCTGCAAATTGATACAGAATGAAGTTCTGTGCTCATGCTGTTTTGGGAAGAGGGAAACAAAAACACGAGGTATTTTTCTGTAATTTTCTTTCATTATTATATGTGTATTTCTCCATTTTATTCATGCCTTATCAGAAATTTGGTGTCTTTTTCAAAGCAGAATAATGGCAAAGCTGTTGTTTTGAAAGAACCTTTCCCAAAATGTTTGGGGTCAGATTATGATCTGTGATTATTTGCAAAAATTTTAATGCATATTACAAAATATAACTTGTGCTTCAGTTCCATGAGGGGGTTTAATAGTGGTTTATGTATTGAGTGATAGGTATTTTTGCCATAGTTGTCACATGACTCCTCTAGTTGTCCTGTTTGTTACAGTCCTGGAACTTGTTTCATCCTAATGTGTCTGATGTATTTTCAGCAGAAAAGCTGCTGGTTTAAAAAAGCAACAAAACCAAATTGTGGTAAAAATGGGTGTCAGGAAAACAAAATCAATGCTTAAGTAAGTGAACTATTAAAAATCCAATGACAGACAAGTTTTGAAGGAAGAAAGAAAACTTACTGATAATTCTTTTACCTGAAATCTTAATTGGCCTTGTGAAATCTTAAGACCATTTGTGAACAAAATTAAGCAAACTAATCAGAGTGTACTCTAAAGACTAATGAGACACAACCATCTGTTTCCCCTGGAGTTCTGTAGTTAGCAGAGTGAAATATGCTTCTGTAAGAAGTAACTAAAATCCTCTGAATTGTTTTCTAAAGACATCTGTTTCAATAGATATCAGTCTTCCCTTGTCTGTCAGAGTATAACCTTGTGAATAGGCTGTATGTGTCCAGTGCCTATGGTTATCCAGTATGTACTGGATGCACTTTGCCATCTTCCTTCAGGTGACACTGGCTTTTTTACTTCCACAGTTCTAGTTTGGGAACTATTTCAGAACCTGTTCTCTTGCTTGTGGTATTTCCCATGTTTTTCAATGTAAAACACCCTTTCTGTTGCCTTTATGGCTCACGTGCTATTCTCCTGTCTGGCTCTTTTTGTCACCCTGCATTTCCAAAACATCAGTTCAGGCACTTTTCTGGTTTCAAGTGTTGCAATCACCTTGTGTTCACCTTCTGTTCTCAGTTGCTTTGTCCCTAACTCTTCCACACTTCCCGGACTGTGTCTTGCTGTGTTGGGCTTTGTGCCTTGGCTGTGTGTGGGATGACATTTGTACCTAGAGCTTGTGCCATGCCATGGTGAAGGAGAATGGAAGAACCAGTGCTGAAGGAAGAAAGAGAAGAGGAAATGGGGAATGGATATGCAGGGTGAAGGAGAGGACACATGCAAGCAGGGCAAAAATTCAAGTAAATATGTCCACAAAAGCTCTCTCAATATCCAAACACCCAGGTTTGGTGAAGTCTGTGGCTGTGACTGCCAGTTTGCCTCTTGACAATTCTGTCTCGCAGCTGCTCCCCAGGGCCAGATGGAGGGAAGGGCTTTTCTTAATCTTGAAACCCCAATATACTGTGAGGGAGTCTAACAGGAATTGTAGAGAGGAGTATGACTTGGCTTGTGCATTAGCCTTCTCCCCATGCAAAGCTTTTACTATTTCTGCACCCAGTAAATGCACTTGGCACATTCCAGTGTTTTTAACTCCCTCCCTCATCATTTTGCTTGTTTATCTTTCATGCTTACATCTTTGTAGCTCCCTGCTCACTGTGCACTGAAGTTCATCCACAAGCTGGCAATCTTTTTGTCTTAAAATCATCTTTCGAGATTCACCAGTAGTGTTGTAACCGCAGTACACTGACAGCAGTTAAACGTATGGGTGGGGAAATTCATTAATTCTGTGACCCCTTTGTGTTCCTGCACTTCAAAACACGTCTTGTCCTGCAACTTTCTGTTCCAGCTAACTGCTCCATCTTCCCCTAGCTCCTTATTCCTTCTGTAGTCAGTTGTGTTGGTTTCTCTTGACTGACACAAACTCTTCAGGGCAGGGCACACTGCTGGCTATGTGGTGGTGCAGCCTGTGTCCTAGCCAGGCTCTGCCTCCCGCCTCGGATACGTAATTCCTCTTCTGGGTGTTTCTGACGTGCAGACAACAAATGGCAATGAGTCCCTTGTTGTGAGCAGCACTCTTGTGTTTTAGCCTGTTTATTTATTTAGGAGTTTATACTGCAGGACAGCTGTAAATCAGAGCTTCACAGTGAAGTCTGTCTTTGAACTGAACAAAACCAAAAGGGTAAATTATATTCACTTCTGCTTGAATGACAGTTCGTTCAGTCAAATAATTTTTCTCCTCCTTGATGTGTGTGAATTTTTTTCTGTGCTCATAGAGAAGTGAAGAAATGTTGCTGTTAACATATTTATCATTGTAAGTTTCTTATTATTTGAAAGCCATGAAAAAGAGGAAATGATAGGACTTTTTCTTCAATTTTAAACAACGTATATGCAAACATATGGTTTTAATTTGACCTCTAGCATTCAGCTGTCAAAAAAATCTATGGGGATTTATTTAAGGTGTATTTATACATAAACATTAAAGGTTCTTGGGTTTTGATATATGCACGACTAATGTTTTAGTGTGGTCAGCAGCTACTTCTCATTTGTAGCTGCTTATTTCTAGTACATTTTTCTTTTTTGTTTCTGAGATGAAGCTTTCTAATAGTTGCCCAGTAGAGGAGTACAGTAGAGTCAAAGGCAGCGCAGCATTTCAAGATGCTTAGCATTTAATAATGTAATTATTAAAATGTCTTTAATGTAATGAATAAAATATACAGTAGAGAAGAGGTCACATTTGGGGTTTTTTTCTCATTTGATTTCATTTAAGTGTTGTTAATTATAGTTTAGGCTGCAAAGAAGTTTACTTTATAGTGATATTTTTTTCCCCAGAAGCCAATGGCCCAAGGAAATGCATTGTCAGACTATATGTATATTCTCTTGGACATCACTTCTGGAATAAAACTCTTGGGTTGTGGTTGCCTTCAGCTTTTCTGAGAAAAAGATTTTTGGTTGGTTGTGAGGCAAGATTTGCAAGTGGAATTTAATGCCAGTCACAAAACAGAAGAGTAGGTGAAGTCATTCCTCTGAACACCCTGGAGCTGGCTCCACTGGAAAGGATCCATTCCGTGCCCTAAATGAGGCCCCTCAAAAAACCCAAAGGCTTTCATTCCAGCTGTAGTCCCTCCCATGCTGATTGCTGTAGCCTTCAGGCACGCGCCCATTTGCCTTCTTCTGGTGCTGTACTTTCTACTGAGATTTCCAAAGCTTCATGAGCAGGGACTGAAGGAGACCTACAGCAGAAGTGCCTGTAGTAGAGAAATAACATGCCTGCTGGAGAGGTGGGCGGCCCACCTTCAGTGTATTCTCTGTGACTGCTGAAAATAACACATTCCTGTGGATCTCTGCCCCACCTTTGCCTCTCTTCTAAGTCCTGGCCCCTGGGCTTGGCTGTGCCTTTATAAAAAGGATGACAGGTTTCCCAATATCTTATTTTGTGAATGGTACGTAAGTTGTGAATATAGTTGTTTCCAAATGTTATGTGACTTTCCCCCAACATGTGGCTTATAAAAGTCCCAAATTGAAGCAAAATATTTATTTTCGTGGGGCATTAGGGTGTGGTGTGGGTCTTCTTTAACACAGAGCAAATTTTCCAAGAGAATGCTTTGATTATTTGCACAGCAGACTAAGTGAGCTTTCTGATAGCTATACTAGAATATCTTTGGAGTTCTGTAGTAATGATATTCCATGTGAGGGAGGAAAAAATCCATTGAAAATTATCCAGTGTCATCCATTGCGCATTCTGGATAGCCAAACACATGGGGGTTTTTTTATAAATTTTTTACCAGTGGCTTTTTTATAGTAAGAGTAGTTAAAAGGGAAAATGTATTTCAGGAATCATTACATGGGTATATAATGAATGAACTTCAGAGAGAATCCCTCCTTTCCAAACAGTCACATATTCCAGAAGAAGAGAGAAAGAAAATTAAGCTGAAGCAAAATTGAAATGAATGATCAAACTGAAGGAACATGCCAAGCAAAAGAGAAGGGTTTACAGAGTCACATGAAGCTGTGAAGTGCCTCTGCTGTTTGGCCTGTCCCGAGGCTTTATCCTCATGGGTGGGCTAGGTAGAAACCAGAAGTCTTGGCTGTCCCAAGACAGCCCCTATAGAATTCAGCCCCTATGGACTTCTAAACAGAAGAAACAGTCCCTATAGAATTGTCTTTCATGGTTCCAAAAAAAGGAAGAAGATGAATGGAGTTCTGAATATGTAAGACTAGTAAAATGTGGCATATTATTTGTTTTTGGAATGACAACCAGATAGCAGTTTCAACTAAGATTTCAGGAGTCAAATGCTTTATATTCAGTAATGTCCTATTTCTTCACTGTCATTTTAGACTGCAGTGATGGTTGAGCCCCTCTACCTTGAGCACCAATTTTAAAAAACGGGAGGGAGGAAGAGAAAAACATTGAAACATTGGAAATTAAGATTCTTATTATGAGAACTATCTTTAGGAGATAGAATGGTAAGCAAAGCAACAAATATGAGCAGATTTGCAAGAGCTATGTGGGAACCACCCCAGTATTTTCTGAAATGCATTATTTCAAGCCTAGTCTGAATCAAGTCTTGATAGTATAAATAGCATAGGAAAATTCCTTTTTGTTGTTGCAAAAACCTTACCAGGAAGGTGACATGTCTTTCCATTTTTATTTTAATTATTGCATTGATGTATATTTTGCTCCCAAATATGAAAATAGCTCTAATAGCTGTTTCTCTCCTCTCATGTAAGTATTCCAGTAACAAAATACTCTTCAGTTATTTCAGTCCCTCCTGATTTGTAGTATTCTGTTTAATTTTTTGTAAGTCTCTCCTCCAGCAAAAAAGCACTTGGGACATAATTTCAACCTACATTGGATTTGTAGTAGAAAGAACTGGACTACACAAGTGCTCTTTCAGAAGTGAGTGCTTTTGTGGTTAAATATTTTAGTGAAGAACTAAATTAATAATCTTGCTAGTAGAAAGTCAGTATAAGACTACATTTTGTAGATAATGTTTCGGGTCTGTTGTACAGATGCTTTGCATTGCAGTGAGAAGTTGAAGTAGGTAACTTTATATATGAAAAAGAAAAAGACGGTGGTGTAAATCAATGGAGAATTTTGTCAGTAGTGTATAACTTGACATCTTTTTAAAGGCAGGTTGAGAAGAAGTTGCAAATGGTTACCATTTTCAAGTTTTTTTCCCCCTTCTGGAAGGGTAAGGAGGCCAGTTGAAGCTCTCCTGTACCCCCCTCCTCTATACAGAAGCCTTTTTTTTTGTTTGTTGTTGTTCAGTTGGACTGTGTCGCTTAAAAATGGGACTGAAAAGTCATGTTGCTTATGTTGAAGCATACAGCAGAAATTCTGCTGTATTTTGGCAGTACATTAGATTTGGTGGCATCATTTTAGGTTGTGAGTTTTTTTGTTTCAGTATGTTTAAATATAGAATTTTTTCATTGAACTGAGGATAATTTAGAACAGCTTCACTGGATGAGTTTAAAATGAAGCAGAGAGGATATCCAGAGCTTAACTTCTAGAATGATTAGAACTTTATTCTGGCAATCTTCATCACAGGATTATGTATTAGAAGTTTGATAGTACTCCAGGGACTGGGGGGGTTGCAGGTGCCTGCTTCCATTGTTACTCTAATTATGAAGCAGAGATATAGTTTTGTACTCAGGTTCTAGCATAAAATTTTTATGTATTGCTAGAAGTTTGTACTTTTAAATGATTTGGAATATTCCTTTCATAATCAATTACAGGGTGTGATTGCAGGGACCAATAATTAGAAAATTACTGATGAATATATTATCCCAGCTCTAGCATACATTTTTAAAAGGGATCACTTTATTAGCCAGTATAATACAGCACCAAGGTTAAATTCTGTTTTGTAAATGCTGGTACATCTGGAATTGTAACCAACTCAGTTAACGGGTTATGAGACACAATCAGAAAGGCAGTTAGGATGCAGAAGGTATTTTGAGATTTGCCAAGCAAACAATTTCAGAAAGAAGGAAAGTTACACTTCCCTCCCTTCCCACATGCAATCAAGAGGTTTTTCCTTTGTGTGCTTCTGTTTTTAATGGAGACCTTATATAAAATTTCTGCATTGTATCTTATTTGAGGAGACTTTGGCTGGTGATAACAGATGTTATCATTCAGATGCTCTTCTGAGTACACCCAGGAAAAAGGACAAATCAGCTGTACCACATAAATTACCAGAGAATTAAAAAAAGCTGTATAGAGCATCAACCTATTTTGGTTTGCCACAGCAGGATAATTCCAATCAGTGGTGTGTATGGACTAGAAAGCTCCAGAAACAACTGTATAGTTAGAATCAATGTATTCATACTAGGTAATGTAGATGTCTCCATCAGCTATGAAAATAAAAATTCATTTCCAAAGAAGTCTGTTTTCCATTCTTATCTTTATCATAGTTATTCTTCTTCCTTTAAATCCTACACTTAAAAATAAGATCAAACACAGTGTTCGCGTTTTCTTCTCGTTTCCTAACTGTTTTCTTGTTTGACAGCATTTGTGTAAAAAGTCCTTTTCAAGTAGTGAATTAATTTGGATAGAAGGCTTCCCACCTGAATTCATTACATGCTGGCAGTTTAGATAAATGGATATTATGATCTCAGCATATTTCGGCCCAGCACCACTGAGCCTATTTGCAAATGTCTAAGAAAGTGATAATATTCCTATCAGTTTCAGACTGCTAAAGAAAAAAATGGGGTAGAATTTCTTATTTATATTTATAGGATGCCTGTGGGGAAGACAGCAATGCTGTATATGGCAGTTTGTGTGGACATGTGGTGCTAAACATATATTAAAAAAAGATAACAGACCTTTTGACGTTTCTTTGTAGAAATATGGAAGAAAAGCCAGGGTAGATCAGTAATTGACAGCTATGCAGGAGATGCATTTCCAGATTTCTTTCTGAAGAAATATTTCACAAACTTACAATTCCTTTCAAAGTCAGTAATCCATCTTTAATTATTTTGTTGATTTCATAGTTGTATTTTACAAGGTTGATGTAATGTCTGCTTCCTGCCAACATTTGATATGGACAATCCACTTTGTCATTGCTTTGATGAAATGGCAGGCTGCTTGTAGTTACAGTACTTTTTTCTTTTTTTTTTTCCTTTTTTGGGGGGTGTGTGTTTATGTGTGTGAACTGAGCATGGGTAAAGGCTTATCAGTTGCTGAATGCCACAGCTTAACAGCAAGATATGTGTGGAGCTGCCAGTTTGTACCACGGACAGAATGGGAAGTGTGTTCAATGCAGTTTACTGGATGGGCATTTAAACATTTAAACGTACCTGGTTATGTACAGCTATTCCTACTTTTTGAGTGTGCCTTTATTGCCACACATACACTTGAGAGCATTATTTTGCTACCAGGTGTCCGTTTAAAAGGGCTTTGGTGTTCCAAGCTGTAATTGGGACTGTTGGAGTGCACGATTCCTCTCTTTGGGGTCAGGGAGCCCACGCTGTGCCGTGGCTGTTGCAGGCAGTGGTGGCACCCAGCCATGGTGCCACGGGGGTGGGGGACACGAGGGGCTTCTGCTTACTTAGCTAAGTCAGTGGCTGCACAGTGTGTGCTTTGGGGTTGTCTGACATGGATCCATCCAAAAGTTGTCTGTCCTAGCCCAGGCGAGCATCTCCTTGGCATGACATACCTTCAAGCAAGTGTGCAATCCTAGTTGGGTTGTTTATCTTTAGTTACACATAAATGATTAAGTACCTTTTTGAATCTATTCTTAACACTACAGGTTGCCTTTAGACAGGTTTCTGTAAGTTTGCAGCAAGGAGTGGAAGAGAATGTGACTTTTTCTCCATGGAGGCTGGGCAGTGAGGGTGTTCTGGCTTCACTGTTTCAGAGCAGCTTAAGAGAGTTTGAAATTTATTTTTTTTTTCCCCCTGGTAAATGCAGTACATGGATAGGGATATTTAGGCCAATTGCTATGGAGGAGTTTAGGTTACCATGCAAAGCAGTATTTATTAATGACATTTGCATATTGAAATAAAAAGTGTGATGCAATTAAAACTGCCTGCGCTGAGGATTAGCCTGATCTCCGAGGGGAAGAACATTCCAAGAGTGTGCACCCGTACACAAACATACACACACAAGTGGCACAACCCTACTATCTGTAGAAGGCCCTTTTCTTAAACCCTTTTACTTTTCCAAAGAGGCCAATCAATGAAGTAGAGAAGTAGTGACAAAGTATTTCTGCAATGTGTGATGAAGCAAGTGGGTATAAAGGTTTTGTAAGCTCATTGCAAGGTATAGAAAATCAATGTGCCTACTCTATTGTGTTACACAGAAGTATTTCAGTGAATGCCCTGGCCAACAAAGTATACTAGAAGTGCCAAATACATTTAGAAATAATGTACTCTTGCTCTTATGGCTGTTGGAATTTAGGTTGCACAACACTGATTACTGTGGATGGCATTTGGCTATTCCAGTGGAGGATCCTAGTTTCTTGTTTAAAAAAAAAAATAAAATCCTTTTCTGGTGTTTACATCTTGAGTGTTGATTCAGTGTGGATTGTATTTCTTTCATGATAAAGTATGTATAAACATTTTAAAAAGGTGTGGCACAGTCGAGTGTTTTCATTATTTGTATGATAGGTTTGAACATCTATTCCAGAGTATCAGTAGGCACCTGCAGAAGCAAAGTGGGTTTGTAGCACCTGAACACATTCCGATTTGTGCAATTAAAGCAGTTTACAGAGCAAGGAAGAAAAGAATATCACA
This sequence comes from Poecile atricapillus, assembly GCF_030490865.1. Classification (NCBI taxonomy): domain Eukaryota; kingdom Metazoa; phylum Chordata; class Aves; order Passeriformes; family Paridae; genus Poecile; species Poecile atricapillus. The sequence goes on from NC_081249.1 coordinate 41,155,439, forward strand.
TACTGAGGTTTGATGTCTTTTTCACGGACGACAAAAGAGTTTTGATTCTTTCATTTCAAGTTTAGCCTAACTATTGTGTAGGGGAGGAGGTTTAATGAATCATTGTTTAACTTTGATACTGCCAAGTATTTGACCATTAAATAGTCTGAAATGTGTACATTGCACTTTGGTGACAGACCCTTATTTAACAGTGATTAATTGGCATTGAATAGTTATTTAATTACTTCGGAAGAAATCTAACAACAGTGTGTGTTCTGATTAAGTTATTTGATGTAAAAACAAACATAAGACTGCTGAAGAGAGCACGTCCCCTTTTGCAGCTTGCTACTAACAGTACACACCACGTGGAAGCCTGAGTGATTGAATTAGCAGATACTATTCACCAGTTTGGATGCTGTTGTAACACTGGCATACTTAATCCTTGATTTCTTAACAGACTTTTTTTCATTAGTGGTTTGGTGAAATTTGACTTATAAGTTTCAAGTGTAGTATTTTCCTTTTGCTTTCGTAGCCCCTCGCTGGGATAAGTAAAGGATGTAGGTATTAAGAAAGCTTAAAAATTTTTGTGAATTGGATATACCGGACTGATCTAAAAATTATTGTTATAGATGGGACACTTGGCATGTATATGTATCTCAGAGATGCTTACTCTAGGAGTTTGGGGTTTTTGGAAATATGAACTATGGTGGCACGGTAATCTTGATAGTCTGTAAGTTTAGGAGAGAGGAATTTTAAGGTTAGGAAGAGAAATTGTAATTTTCAGGGTGAGAGGGCGGGTAAGTGGTTCAGCTCCTGCCCTTCTTGAATAGCAGGTGCAACAGTTTCCGTTCTCAAAAGAAGAACCATTCTCAAAAGTTAGGTTTGCAAATTCTGGTAGGAGCTGTAGTCATAACTGTAAGCATTTTGAGACCTGACTCCTAATAGGTACTTTAACTTTTAAATCTGGAATGTTTTCTCTTGCATGCTTAATAAGGCATAAGTAAGTCACTGATTTACTGTGCTTCCAGTAAGTGGAAACAGTTGTTTCTTCATACCTTGTGAAATAGACCTCTTGTACTTGTAGATATCCTTATAAATGAAGCAATTGCTTTGAATGCAATACTGTAATGGCTGTTGGGCATCTTGTGGATATTTCCAAAGCATAACACTCCTGCTCAGAGGTGCATTGCTGTCCCTGCTACATGGTGAAGGAACTTGCTTTAGTGGGTTACTCTAGCTTCCTTCTGTGTAGGGTGTGCTGTATAAAATGCCAGTTCAGTTACATCCGTGTGAACAGGATCTGAAATACATCTCCGGACTTGTATTTTCTCTTCTACTGTCTCTGAGGTAATAGAATTGAAAAACAGCAATGACAAAAATAAGGCTAAGGCTTGCGGGTTTGTTGCTTGCCTTTAGCTGTTGAAAAGCATTAATGGTCACCAGATAAATAGTACAGGAGGGAGATACAGACCTCTTAGCAATGAGCAAAAGATTTTCCTCGTCTTAATGACTTCAGGTGTCATTTTTCAGAATTTCTATGTGCAAACACTGAATAGATTAATTTTTCAGTAATTTGAAAATTCAAAATCAACGAAGCTCTGCTATCAGAGATTCACTTCAATGTTTATTTGGGAAACAACTGATTCACGTTGCCACTGTTTAATTATATTAGGTGGACTGTGGAGGGTTCCAGTTTTCAAGATTTGTCTTTTTCATATGCCATTTCTTTTGCTCACTCAAATTTTAGTCAATGTCATTTTATAGAATTACTGTATTTACATTTTAAAGAGGATTAGGCAGATTAAAAGATGTTTTCATGTTTTATTGATAACATCAGATTAATTTCCACTTCCCTAGTGGCAGCTCACAGAACTGTCAAAACAGAGGCTGTAGAAATATTGTTATACTTAACAATTTCATAAGGCAGTTGCAAAAAAATAAAAAATAAAAAATACAGTTTTGGCAATTAATTAGTGGTGTGATTACCTCTGGGAACTGGAACTGTTGGTGGTAACGTGGAAGAGACAGTGAAACCAGCGATTGCTGGGGATGGCCTGGGTGAGCTAAGTTTTCTGTCATGGCCACGTTGCTCAGAGAACTTGACTGGAAGTGGAGGAGAACCACAGTCACTCCTGATGTGCAGGCATTGCTGGGTTGCTGGAGGTGCCAGCATTGGGCTGACCTTGCTGTGGCCATGGAAAAGTAGCCAGCCCCAGTGACCTTGCTGCCTCCTGGCAGTGTCACGTGGGATGGCCTTTGCGCAACGGCTCCTTATGTAAGTCTGAAACCACTGCAAATAAAACTTACTTGGGGTTAAAAGGCAAAGCGTGATTCTTAGGCTGAGTTAAGGTGGGGTTTGCTTGCTATGGGATTAATCCGTTGCCCTTATGTACAGCTTGTCATTGGTGGGTCTCACAGCTTTTCATAGAGGGGCTTAGCACTGTCACCTCTCCTTGCTGTGCTCCTTGCTCTGTAAAATAAAGTTCCTCAGAAGGATGCCTTGAGAGCCTGCCTAGAACAGAGGCTGGACAGAGTTGAAGGATTAAAGTAGGTATTTATTAAAAAGCCTTTAAAAGATACACTTTGGGCAGTACAAGAGCCCAGCCATGGCTCTGCCCAAGATGGACCCAAGATGGACACCTGGTCACCAGTTTTCACACTTTTGTAAGTTTTGGTCCATTTGCATACTGGTGTTAATTGTCCAATTACAGCTTCAGGTTATGAAGTCCCCTCCTCCCGATTTGCTCTCCTCAATTCACTGTTGTTTATACTTTTTGGGTCCTGAAGCTGCAGTGGTGCCCTAGGTTCTAGGGCTGGAGAAGGATTGTGTTGTCTAACTAAACTGTGAAGAGAACTTGCTAATGCTCTATATGACGTTCAGACTTACATGCTAATGCAGTACAGAATCTGGAAAGTATGAAAGCTAAAACTTAAGGCATCAAGAAGACAGGTGACAAATCTGTGAACAGATTTCTAATACCCTGAGCCCAGTCTGTTATTCCACCTACTTTCCCTTATCTCCCCTCCCTGGACGTGCTGTTAAGGAAGGCTCTATCAACAGGAAACATTTAACCTCTTTGAATGATTTTCTTTTTGCCAGTGAAAATAACCTAGAATGTGGTATTTTAGAATATTAGGAAGCCTTAGTGACAGCATGTATGCAGCATGTGCTTGGATCACTCTTCTGTGACCAGTCTCCATGTAAGAAAATCATGGGAAAAAGAAAGGTTTTTTTAAAATTGCCTTGGACTTCCTTCTGATGTATTTACCCTGATATAAGTAAAAGGGAATGTCCCCACATGCTAATCCCAGTAGAAAAAGATGAAAGAGATTTTTCTGAGTCTTGTGTTGCTGTATACCTCTCCTCTCTGTGTGCAAAGTCTAAAAAGGATGAATTCTTCTCTTGGCTGCCTGAAGTAACTGCTTTGGGTAGTGAAGTATTGCAGAGCAAGCTCTTTGCCATCAGTATCTCTCTTCAGAGTCATGTTCCAGACCTAAGGAGAGGTTGTTTTCTGTATTGTTTGGTGTAGAACAGAAATTCCCTTTAAAAAAAAAAAAAAAGAATGAAAAAGAGCTGTGAGCAGAAAACTAGCATGATGGTTCCTACAGAAGTTACTTCACTGTCTCTTATCTCTAAATTACGTCTCCAGCGCACTCTGTGGAAACTTTAAACTTGCTTTCAGTTTAATGAGCTCCTTTGAAAAGAAATAAAAAAAGTCTTTTGTTGCCAGTGCAGTGAATGTGTTTGTACCAGTTAAAAGTATAATTGAATCAAGATATGTGCAGATAACAAAGCAATGTGAATGCATGTATGGGCATCACACACCTTAGAAATGGCCAGATTCCCATCCCTGGTTTCTTTTCTTTCCTGGTGAGTAGAGATACTGATTAATAGAGAAAGATACTAATCCACTTATGGGTGGCAGTGCTGTGACTTTAATTATTGACGAAGTCTTGATATAACTGATTTTTTTCACTCAAGTAGAACCTGGGAAAATAGAGAAATGTAAATGCTCCACTGACAGCAGACTAAAAATCATTTTATTAGCTTTAATAAAGATCAGTATTGTCAAGGTTTTGAATAAGTATAAATGTAGGGCTGCATGAATGCAAATCTATCTCAGATTTTATTTTAGAAATGCCTGCAATTTGAGTCCATGTATAATGTTGAGGGGTGAGAACAGAAATGCTAAAAAAAGATCAGTTAGATCAGCTATGATTTATCTGAGACATGCATGCACTAGTGAGTTTCAGTCAAGGATAGGAGCAGATTCTGGCTGATGTTGCTTGATGAAACTTGCATTAAGTTGTCTGAACTATAAACCTTTACCTGCACATGTTAAGCATATAAAGCATGTGTGTTTCACCTGTTAAATTCTGTTGAAATATTATCTTCAGAGCCCATTTAAGTAAAGGTTTTATATTTGGGTAGAAGGTATTTGTAGAAGAAATTCTTCAAAATATATTGCAGTGGTCATAGAAGAGTCCCTTCATGGGGGTTTCCAAAATTGTCTTTTTATTTTTTGAGTCCAGCTGTTTCCTTTTAATTGTTTTTGAAATGGTAAAACATGGATCTTTGCAGGAATTATATTTACTTCCCTTGTGTTTTTCTTCTCACCCCTGTTTCTATAGGAAGAATCTTAAATCGTTTCTCCAAAGATATTGGCCACTTGGATGACTTGCTTCCGTTGACGTTCTTGGACTTCGTACAGGTAATTCAGTTGCTGCTGTCAAAGACTTCTGCACTGCATTTTGCATTTAGATTCCTGTATGCTTTGCTGAAGATCAGCTATTTGTCACAGATGTAGCTGAGTTGAATGAAAGTGCTTGTTTATGAAAGAAAGGTGCGGTTGAAATTTAATGTGTCAGTAAAAAGCTAACATGAGTAATAACTGGCAGGTAGGAGTGGCTATACACAGCTTGCTCTTATGTCAAGATTTCAGCTCATAGTAGCTACATGCTTGGTAAATTGCTTCTGATTTGCCTCCAAGCAATCTGGCAAGCTTATTGCTGTTATAAGAAATATGTCCATAGTAAAGAAACAATCAACTCACATGAAAAGATAGCGCAGATTAACCTAATTACATGTCTACTTCCACAAAGAATCAAATGCTTACCACACCATTTCGGATTAAAATAGGTGTGGCTATTTACAAAGAAAAGATTAGTAGTAATAGGGTGAATATAATAGCCTTAATAGGAACAAGTGAAATAAGTTGCTGCAGAAAAGAAAGATGGACAAAGCATTGAGATTTTGATGATGATGAAATGATAAAGGATTATATATGACATCAAGGTAATTTTTCTGTTGCAGTTGCTATTAATCTTTCTCATAAAAAGTTGTAGGAGGATAAATCTGAAAAGGAGTGATCATACTGCATGAAAATAACATGATTCATATAATACACAGAATTGTGGAGGCTAGATAAAAAAAGACTTAGTGGATTATCTGGATCCACTTAGGGGATCACACTTGTCATGCTGAGGTCAGAAATTTTTCTTAAAATGCTATTGCTAGCTTTGCTTTGACTCTTAAAGACAACTTATTCAGGATCTAAACCCTGATTTGACTTATTTAAAAATAAACCAAAGACATTTCAGGTTGAGCAGTTTAATCATGTTGTTCTTGCTGAACTCTTGAAAATAGGAAAATAAATTATTCTAACAAGTAAAAATGCCTATTACAATAAAGTGGTTTTTATAGTTTAGTGAAATAGCTGAAATTAAAGTGTGTGTTTATTTTTCAGATTTTTACAATGCCACTTTAAAGTATTGTTTTGGGGAAGAAGGGAACGTGGTGTATTTTACCTATCAATTACAGCAATTGGGGGTTTTTTTGTGAGTTAGGGAGTTGCTTACAGTGAATGTTAGGATTTTTAATTCATGGCCACTTAATTTAATTTAAATTAATTTAAATTCCTCTTCAAAGTGCAATATGGTCTTTCTCTAAAAAATTAATTTTTTACTGTTTGTACAGATTCCAAGTCTACTTCAGTCTCGTTAACTATCTTGTTATACAGAATATTTTACTTTATCTCAGCTGTCTTGAGACTATACATATGTGCCTTTCTTTTTGACTGGACATTCAGTTTGTCCTGCAGTCCTTATCCTCTTCTCTTAGCATACACATAGTTTGCATGCACAAAGTCAAACCCACCTGTCCTGCACAGTGAGCTTGTCCATTGGGCCAGAGGGGTTTATATGTAAATGTGTGTCCTCTTTACAGCAAACTGTACTCTGTGTCTTCATACTGTGTACTGCTCATGGCCAGAGCATCCTCTGGGTCCTGGGCTCCTGAGATAAAATCATTAACCCTTTTGTCTCGTTCTGTGCATTTACAATAATAATGTGAGAGTTGTGTTGCAAGACCACTTGCATGGTGGTTTTATAGCAAGAAACTGAGTGGGTGTTTTGCATGCCCTGGCGTGTGGTTTAAAGGCATGTGGGGTTGTCTGAGGATGCAAAATTTGCTGGGAATACGTTACAGAAGTCTGCAAAAGCAGAGGGAACCACAATTGGTGTGATCTTGTCCATACTTCCTTTTGGGAGCAGACCCTGAAGCAAACTATCTTGAGAACTGCACTGTCTTACTTTTGACAGAACACACTGATCTGCTTCAAAAGAAAGCTGAGAGAGTCTACCCTGTGTGCATGGCACATGGTACAGAGGACTGAATCATCTACCAGCACACTGGAAAACCCAGCTATTGACCAGTGTATAGCTCCTTTAGGCAGTGTGTGCTTTCCGAAATGGAACTGGTCTGGAATGAAAGAGTGAAGGCTGCTTCTCTAGATGTGATTATTTCCTTCTTTCAAGCTCCTACTGTAAACCACATTTGATAAACATTTTCCTTCATCTTGATTAATTTATAGTTTTTTTTTTTAATTGTCTATTGAATTATTTGTCAAATTCTGGAGTTTGTTTTTTAAGTGAAAAGTTTCTGCTTTCCAAAAAACAAAGTAGATTTTACAAGTCCAGTACATTATTAAAAAGACGCTATGTTTCAAAGCTTGCCTGCTCTATTTGGCATCAGAAAAGAAAATTTAGGATCTTACTGTTGATTAATAATGCACTGCTATCCATAAGAAAAAATACTTTCTTCTTGGCAGGTTTTCTAAAATTTACTCTTCTTGATTGGCAGGCTTCTTGCTTAGTGGATGCTTTTGAAATTCAAGAGCAAGGATATATTTACATCTGATGAAGCAGAGATTTTTACAAAGGATAACTGTTATCAGTTATGATAGAGATCTTTTGTCACTTGTTTTGTTTGCAGGTGTCTTTTGTAACACTCCTTATAATCCCTTCAGGAAGAAATATTTTCTCCTTTCTAAAAACAGTATTAGCTGGATATAAAAGCTCTGATCCCAGCCATTATTGTTGATTCTTTGAGAGACATTTCCCAACATTCATTGTTTAAATGGTTGTCAGGAGGAATCAAGTGAAACTTAGTAAACAATGCAGTAACTGGTTCATCGTACTTTGTGTGTAGAAGCTTTTCTTGAGCGGATTTGCATTGAAGAAGTGGTTGTTTTTCAGAGTTATTGCTAGGATCATTGTGAAGCATTCCAGCCTTTTACTGTATTGGCAAGTGAGTGTAGAATTTCAGCACAAATAAATACAATGTGATTGGACACTCAAAAACTACAGGATGAGCCAATTTAAATACTGATAAATAAATAATTAAATGCCACCTACTACTTCCAAGAATTTTATAATTATACAAAATACAGATTTTTAAGCAATGCTAAAAATTGGTAATATTCTTTTTGGAGTACGTAATAAGATTTATACACTGCACTACATAATGAGCATTATTAGTCTAGACAGCTATACCAGATAAAAATTAATGATTTGAACAGAAGGAGTTTAATTTTTACATCTTCCATTGAGTTAAAGAGAATAAAGACTCTCTTCAAGACAGTGGATAGTCTCTGTACACTTTCTTGTTAAAGCAAAGATGAAAGGTATGTGGCAAGAACAAAAATGCATCATGAACCTTGTGTATTCTTTTGAAAATCTGATCAGATTTTTCAAAACCATTGCTTTGCAGTGTCTCCCAAAGTAGCAACTTGCATTGCTTTTAAAGTTTTCTGCTATCTTTTAATTCTTTGGTTTGAAGTGCACCAAAATATAACACACCTGTCTTGAGAGATTGAGGGCAAGAGAAGCAGTCCTCACTAGAAGGCAGTAATTTTTTCTTCTTAAGAATTTTAACAGCATGTGAGACATCTCATGTTAGTGCAGCTGACAGTTTTGTGGAAATTACTGCTGTACCTACAAGGTTTATGAATTAAAAATAAGTCTTTTTTATGAGTACATGTTTATGACTGTGTTTGACTACATGGTTGGAACAGAACCCTGTGGGTAGATGTGAAGTAGGAAAATTGAGAAGAAACCAAAGGTTAAGTTAGTTGTTACAGCTAAGATATCTTTAATGGTATGCTTAGAGTCCAGTTCAAAGCTCATTTAAGTAAAAAAAAAACCAAACTTAAAAATCTTCAGTCTAAGCCTGGGTCTTATCTTCTGTAATGAATTCTGGCTGACCATAAGGTTACATACTAGTTCTCCTAAAAAAATAAAATAGAAAGCAATTTAATGTTCACTATGATACTTACTATTTCTACCAAATATGGCATTAAATTTGTTTGTAAAATCAGGTAGTGATCAATGCTGTAGGTTGATTAAGATAGTCGAAAACTTTTTTGGTGAAGATGGTGGGGTTTTGGCTTTTTTTTTTTGTGAGCTTATATATTTTTAATTATTGTTAGCATCCTTATCCTCAGTCTGCATCTCTTTTTTTTAACTGCAATTACATGGTTTTGGCAGCTGTTCTCCAGCTAAGTTACAGTCTCCTCAGGTAGAGGACAACCTGTGTGAAGGCCATTATAGTCCTTTAAAACTTTCTATGAGGGGTTTACTTTATTTAGATATAAATGTCCTGCCTTAACCTCCATGGGAGTATAAGGTTCTGCCGATGTGGACTTCACTGGTAGGTGTGGGTTTTGTAGTTTAAAATCTTAGGCTCACAGGATGCTTTGCCTTGGAAAGGACCTCAAAGACCATCTAGTTCCAAACCCTCTGCCAGGGACAGGGACACCTTTTACTACACCAGGCTGCTCAAAGCCTCATCCGACCTGGCCTTGAACACTCCAAGAATGGGGCATCCACAGCTTCTCTGGGCAATGTTTAGCTCCATGCAGCACTAGAAAAACACAGTGCACTAATTGGGGAAAAGGCCAGCCAAGAAATAAAATTTTGAGGGAGTATTAGAAATTAGGAATTAAAATTAATGGGGGAGTATTAGGACTTAATAATCCAAAATATTTAATAGTGGTTTATGCACGTGTGCCCAGATATTCTTATGTGGCCAGTATTTTGGATGCTTTATTTTTGAGAGTTCAACAAAGACTGAATCATATTTTGACTCAAGGTAGATCTGCAGAGGCTTAACATCTTTAAACTCTTATCTCAGACTTTGCCAGATGAGTACCCAAACTGATAAACTGCTGCTTGAAAATTATGTCTGTAAACTGATTGAGTACATAGGACGGTGAAATATATTTCAGACTTCGTTTTGGTTTTATAAGTTATTCTGGTAAATTTTAAAGGGATGGTTTTCTCTGTAGTTTCTTGCCCTTGTAATTTTTCAGTGATCTTATAACTTGTTAACAGAGTTGTTTTTTTGCTTTTATTTCAAGTGAATTTGAGTAATTAATGTGATGGCCCCTTCATTTTGATTTCTTACCCTACATTAGATTGAGGGGAGGGGTAAAAAAATCATGATCTGTTTTGTTTCTGGAGAACACTGTGAACATGTGAACTATCTGCAGCTGCCCTTGAAAAAGGGCAGTGATTTATTGAGGAAAACTGAATTGCAAAACCTTTTTCCTCCCCAAAATCAACAGCTTGACTGAGTTTAAATAACTGACTTTTCATATCCTTTCATCACACACAAAGACCTAATCCTGAGACTACTTGAGCCACCAATGTAGGCTGTGGCTGAGACCACCACTGAATGTGCCATTCCCTTCTCACTACACACAAAACACATTGACTGCAGCTTTATGAAGTGAAAATACTGAAGAAAAGGAAAATGTGAAGGAGGTGTCCACAGTCATTTCTTAAAAATAAAAAAAAGGAGAAAGGGGAAAAAAGAAGCTGCTGCATCTGGATATTAGGAACAAAAAGTGCCTCAGACTGGAATAATAGCTTGGGTCACTTGCTTTCGTATGTGCACAAGAGTGGAACTGCCGTTCCTTGTTTCAGTACCACTGACCCCTGCATTTTATTGTGTGAGGATGTCAGGGAAAGTGTGTAGAAGGAATTCCAGGACCTTTTTGGCTTAACAATGACGTTGTTATTTTGTGCTTTCTGTGAGAGGTGGGATTCCTGAGGAGTTTGTTGCGTTTTTTCCAGTTTAACTGAGTTTAGTTGACATGCATGTGTGCGTTTTAAGAGATATTTTTATTCATTAAAGAGTAATTCTTTCTGTGTGTATTCAAAATATGATCCTAAGTGTGTTGTAAGAAAGTAAACAGTAGTGGGATCTGTGTTAAATGTCAACATGCTCTGTTGAGCCTGGTACATCGTGCAGACCTGTGGCTTGGATAGCTTGGATACCTTTTAGCTTCCCTTCTGCTGAATCATGGTAGTTTTGTTGTGCTGAGGTTTAAATGAAAAATAAATAAATTAAAGAAATACAAACAGTTGCCTGGTAACACTTGACAACTGAAACCTTACAGGACTTTTTTCTTGCTGTACCTTCCCAAGATGCATATTACAGGGTATCTGGCTATTGAAGAATGAAAGACTGGTTAAAACCTAAAGAAAAATAATAGGGGTGTATAATTTTTCATTGGCAACTTTTGAACTCTAATTTCAGAAAAGGTTCATATGATCATTGCAGTAAGATCCTAATGTTTGCTGTGGTCATGTAGTATTTGCATGTGCATTCAGTTTTAGTGGTTTGTTGTTTTTTTTTAATAAACCCCACTGTCTTGTTAAAAACAAACAAGCAAACAAATAAAAGGGGTGGGAGGTATTGGAGGAAGAGGAAGCTTGGGTTGCATTTGTGTCTCCAAGACCAACATGCAGAAGCTGTGAGTTTAGCACAGACACTTGTCTAAATAACACAGTTTTTTATTGACCTTTTCTTCCTCTGTCCTTGAATGTCTTGATTGTTACATCTCAGTAGCCAATTAGTCTTGTTGATGGTGACCAGCAGTGGGAGATAATCTGTGCCAAAGCTATTGTTGTTCTTTATTTTGTACCTGTCATCACATTCCTTTGAACAGAAGGGTGAGTGTCTTGCATCATACAGGCTGCATATTTACTCAGATTGGTGGTGTGTGTACAGGATAAAATGTGTGAAGTCTGGAGTCACTGCTAATTGGTGAATTCCTGTTTATATATAACCTTGATTTTCCAGGGAAGGCTAAGGGTCTGTTATCACTATAGTGACTGTGTATCCCCAGCCTAAGCCTTTGCCTCACCCCCACCTTTTTCTTTTTTTTTTCTTTTTTTTTTTTTTTTACTATTTATGTTCATTTTTTAGAATTTTTATAAGAATAGTTATGCATGCAATTCTCCACACATTAATGTCAAGGCTGCAGAGATCACTACTGTAACAAAACTAATTTGTGTATGAATATAATGTAACTGCTTTAATAATTTAGGGTGTTTATTTACTTGGTATTAATAAAGTTTGAAGATGCAACTCTTTATCTAACATGGGAAAGAAGGTAAAATAATACTGAAAATATGGTGTCATTCTTTTTCTCTTGCCTCGTTTACTGCTTTTCTTGTTTTTCTTAACTTGTTTCCTTTTAGTTTTTGCACTTCTCCATTTATGTGGTAAAAGTAGGTCATAGTTTTGTACTGGGCTCCTTGTATTTTCTCATTGAAATGTGGAAAACAGGTGGTGTGAATGTAGTGCTCTGAAAAATAAAGTTTTCAATTAGTGGAATTCTGTCTTTTTCAAGAGCATATGAGCATTGTGAGGTGCAGTCTTTATCCTAATTTCTGTAACATTTGAGCATATTGAGGTTTATTGGTAGTTGTTCTTGCAGTATTTTGAAAGCTGGAAACTGTAAATACAAAATTTCAGTCAGGTTTAAATCATCCCTTCTCTGAATGGGCTTTTCTGTTTTGTTTATCAGATTACTTTCAATCTATTTTCAGATGATAGAAAGCAGGATAGTTGTATGGAAGTCCAGTGATGTTCCCCCCTGTTCTATGTCGTCTGGAAATTTACCCCACTTTGGTTAAGGTGGAATTTGTAAAAGTTCCAGAAAGAGATTCTATTTGTTTGGGGCTGTTCATATCTGTTGGAAGTTACTTTCTCACTTGCTTTTCTTTCGTGTGAAAGAAGGCAAAATATTTTGTAATAGTATTTATGTATGCAAGTGAAGTTCTATTCTGTAGTTTTCTCCTTTTCTTTTTGGTCTTTCTTTGTGTATATACTACTGCTGTTTTTAGTGCCAGAGTGGGAATTTTTATTATTATTGTTTATAGGTATTTCCCTGACTTTGTAAGCATTATTGCAACCTGTCATATCTGTCTCAGATTGATGATTAGTTTTAAGACTTCTGAAAATCATTAACATTTCTAACACTTTACAGTAGCTAGAAATACTTTAATTCTGCTGTCAGTCAGAGAGTGTAACAATCCTATTCCAAATGGTGATAAGGACAAATCTTCTAGATTGCCTTAAACTACTGATACACTATAGATAGGACAATGTCTGCTTACAAACAAATTAGGATTTCACTGTTTGGCAAAAGGATTGGAGATTTCACTTTTGATTCAAGAAGGAATGAGAAACTTGGAGGTAATTTGAATTACTAAGCCATGTAGCTAATGTGTGTGTGTGTGTGTGTTAAATCATTATGTGTATTTATGCCCAAAATAAACACATGGGACAAGGAATTATCTTTAGCAAAAAATAAAGACTTCATCTCACAGAAATGTTCTGCCACGGTTATGTGTGCATCTACACAATGTAGGAACTTTTTTCATACTGAAGCTGATACTGTGGCTACTTGGTGAACTCTGATTTGAAAATTCCAGATGAGTTTGTCAAAAGGTAGAGGAGACTGCAGTGTGGGCAGTTCTGTATGAGAAAAGATGGGAGTTCAGGTGGTAACTGAATGTCATATGTCTTTCTGTTACATCGTACATCTACATTACAAGACATTTTTGTATTATTTAAAAAAATTGATTCATTTGGAATGCACTTCTGAAATACAAAAATCTGTGTATTTAGAAAGGCCCTCTTTCAAGCACTTAATAGTATCTATTCCTGCACAGTGGAAGAACAGAATGCTGAGTGATTTCATTTTCTTCCACAGCCACATCCCTAAATCATTTTCTTAATGGTTTTTGAAATCAATCTAATGTTTCAATAAGCAGAACTCTCTTGCTATGAATGTCACTTTTTTGCTAAAACAACAGGTTTAGATCTTGTAAAATTGCTGGGTTTGGTGCTTAATTGAATTGTCCATCCTTTTGTCAAACACAACATAACACTTGGAAAAATAATTTTTCAATCTTCTCATTTATAGAAAGTTTGTATTTTGGAATCAGACCTGGTATCAGTTACTTACGTCAGTAAGTGTGCCTTTATTGGTGGTTTGTGATAAATAAAACTTCTGAAAAGTCTTCCTGTCAGTTTGCTACCTATTTGTAAGAATGAGCACACAGTTATGACAGTAAGTAATGTTTATTCTCTGCCAAGGAATTTTCTCTTTACTCACTGGGTTCTGGACATGCACTGAACAGCAGGGTGAAACCTGCTGGTGCTGGTTAATTTAATTATGCTGAAAGATCAGACCACTATTGAACTTTTTGGAGCTGAGTGATCACTGGACATCATGTAGTACTGAAAAATTATGAGTCAGGAGTTTATTTTGAATAGGAAAGTAGTATTTTATAGCCCTGTCAAACTGGCAAAGCTCTGGGGAAGTTAAAGGAAGAAACATCAGGGTAAGGGTAGAAAGCATTTTTTGCATATCTGCTATGAAGGAGTGTGACCTGAAGGAAACAGAAGGTAGTTTTTATTTCTTAGGATAGCTAATGCTGTGGTCCTTAATATTTTTCAGTTTTCATTTAACTGAGGTAGAGAGGCTGTTGTGGTGTTTACAGAAATACGAGTAGTTCTTCATTCCACCTAAAAATCAATACAATGGATAGTGTATTTCTAAATAGCAAGAACAACAGTAAAATTCTTAAAAGCTTTGTAGTTACTGTAAGGCTGAAGAGCTGTGTTACTGAGGAATTGATACTCAAATCTTTAACAGAAGAGCCCACAGTTTGAATGTAGCACAAAGCTTTTAAAGTTCTTGAAAGACCCAGAATTGACTTCTGGTGAAAGTTCGACTTGGCTGAAGGTCATGCAGTTGAAAATGAGGTATTCTTGAGGAGGGTGCACAGCTGCTCTGGCATTATGGCCATGAAGGACAAGAGACCTGAGGCAGGAAAGTACAGGGCTCAGGAACAGAGTTTGCAAAACTGTGACACGTGGGGTGGCAGTGTTTGTGGTAAGCACAATTTTGCTAAACATTTTAAAGAACTAAAAAAAAAAAAAGTAAGTAAAAAAAAAAATATGTGCACAACATGTGTGAAAAAGTGATTACATCATCACTGGTTCAGAGGAATTCCTCACAGGAAGAGTGGACAGTATTTCAGCAAGTAAATTAATGGACTAGACCATAAGAGCATGAATGAATGCCATCAGTGTTTTTTCTCCAACAGTGGCAATACGAGATGCTGTTTGTGGAGGGCATGAGCTACTTTCTGTGATACTTCCCCTGTTTAGTACCCCAGAACTCACAGTTTTGTACTGGAGGTGTCAAAAGGCCTAACTTTTCCGAGCCTTACTCTTCCCAGTCCTTTTACTGTCAATTTTTTGCATCATTTTCTATTGGCCTGTAAGACCTGCCTCCTGCATCCTAATCGCCTGAAAAGAGTTTGAGGTTTTTTGTTCTCATTCTGTGTATATGTTCTCCATAATTATCACTGAAATAAAATCAGCTTTCAAAAAGGTTTTTTAAGTGGGATGAAACTGAGACAAAGATCAGTGAATCAGCCTCTGATGATAAAATGGTAAACATATGAATAAATAATACAATGAGGAATACACTACTTTTAACACTACTAAAGAGTAAAATACCCACTGTTGAATCAACTGTTTTGGTTTCATTAAGCTCTGTGCTCAGTTGGGCTGTCTTGGGCTTGTATACCTGGGGAAACATCATAGAAATGCCTTCTAAGAGGTAGGAGGAGCAAAAATTGTCAAGCCATTCTTTATTTTCCTTTAAAGATATCAGTTACTCAACAGCAAGGACTGATAGAGGAGATACAAAAATGCATTTTTCTGGGAATCTTGGAGCAAGTGCCACAGCCGGCAAAGCAACCACACTTGGCAATGGTGGTGGATATTGGACCCACAGCCCCTCTAAATTCATATGATGGAAAAGGGGTGCTTTCTGCTACCTGAGGAGTAACTCTGGAAGTGTTAGGTGATGCCAGACATTTTTCTGTAGTGTTTCTGGCAGGTTCTGGCAAGACCTGTTAGGAAAGCACAGTGTGTGTGTGTGTCTGTGCATATTCTACACTTGCTGATTAATGCTGTTTTCCTCAAGCTACCATGGAAGTTGTGCTGGACATCAGAGGTGTTTGATAAGATAAAACATATTTTTCATGGTACAAAGACCACTGTAGTTTATGTGAACAGTTCTTGTGTGTGCACCTCTTTTTCCTTGGGAAAAGAACAATATAAGGATATAGCCAAGGACTGTTCACAGGAGAAGCGACAAACAGCAAAACATACCATTGTTGAACAGCAAAAACATATTAACTCTTTATATTATTTATACAGGGAGATCACGGTAAAGTTAAAAACTAACTCCTGTGATGTCAGGAAGAAGACCTCTCACTTTTCTGTAGATCCTCATTGCAAATTTGTGACTTGCTGCCCAAATCACTGAGAGCACTTCTTTGCAGATGTGCTTAGGGGGCACAACGTACAATAAACAAGGAGCACTTCAGAAAACCAAAGATCCTGCTCAAGGTTTTACTGCTTATAAATACAAGGATATATTGTCCACAGCCATTTACAAGATTGGCTATTGGCACTGTCCCTTTGTGTATGGCAGTATTGGTTTCCATGTACAGTGGGTAAGAGCAGGAGCTGCATGCCTAAGTAGAGCAGTAGCTTTGGCTCTGATAAAAGCTTGTTTTTCCATGGAAAACCTGTATTGGCAGGAATAACTTACGACCATGGCTGAAGAGCCCTGGCAAAAAGCTTCTTACACGAGTGAAGATAGTTTATTATTAGAAAGAAGATAACCTCTGTATGTTGTAGGAATGTAGTGCAGAGTTTTAAGGGATGAGTATTTCAAGCGTTTGTAAGAATCACCAAGTCCAGAGCTTGGTTATGTGTTTGTTTCTAAAGCATCATATCTGGAAGTCTCAGACCCAGACTGTGATTTTTGAAAATTGCTGTTACAATCAAGTTCTGCATGAGACAGTTAAACCTCCTGGCCCAGGGTGTCCAGAGAACCTATTTCTATCCCTTCTTGCAGGGTAAGAGATTACTGATAGGTAAGAGATTACTGATGATAGAATGCTGTTTGAATATGAGAATGGTGGCAATGAGAACATGAGAGTGGTGGCAGTGCCAATGTATTAAAGAAAACACCCTTTGTATTATAAGGTCACTTGTTAAAGAACAATTGCACACAGTTCACCGTGGCGTCAAGCAAACATTGAGGCTTCTCACTTAATGACAAAACGCATGCCAAGTTAAATGAGTGAGCATGTTGGTGGCACAGAAAACATTTGCCCTGAGGAGCTCAGGATACGCTTGTTCACTTGGAAAAACAGCGATCCAGAAGGACTGTCTTGTAGAGACGAGAACAAATAGGAGGTGCTAGCATTAAGGATGTGATTGGAAATTTTGAATACATTTCTGTGGTGTATCTGGCAGATGTGTTCAGCCCATTTGCAGTGACATATTGATTTAGTTAGGTAACCCCTTGTCCACTAATTGCAAATAGCAGGATTCAGAGGAGAAGAACCCTGCATCTCACAGGAGATAAGATGAACTTGCTGGTTTTGAAGCTTTTAGAGCTGGCAGTTTTTAGTTCTTACTTTCTTCATTCAGTTTATCTGAAATGATAATTTTCATTTCTCCTCCAGTTGTGTTGGTTTTTTCCCCCCTTTCAATGCATTGGTTGTCGTGGTCTTCAAATTCCAAATTTTCTTGTAGATGCACATTTTCCTAAAGTTGAATTAACACTGATTGAGAGCTGTCATTCCTGTCAAAGATTGCTGTCCCTGGTTGCTTCAGAAAAGGACATTGTTAGAGATGCTGCTTAAATATTGTATGTCCCATATGCTCTCCTGTACTCATAAATCTTCATTGCATTTTTGCTGAAGACAAATGTGTTCTTGACAGTTTGATGCAAGCAATAGTATAAACAACAATATATACTTATTTTTAACCTGTTCCAAAAGAAAATCCATAAATTTTATTTTAAAGGTAGTTTGAAGACAAGACTGCTCACCTCAGCTGCTTTAAGTGAATAAAATGAAGTAGAATTGTTTAGGTGCTAGTTTCTCTTTGGATGTTTCCTGTGGCTTTTTGTAATAAAGGGGAAAAATGCAGAAAATCTACACTGTGGTTCTGGGTGGAGCTGGCCCAAGTAAAGTGTTTATCACTCTGATCTTATTGCAATGTCATCTTCCCAGGGAAACTTGTCTTCTGGTGTCCCAGGGTAACCAGCCACCTGTGCAGTTGTTCTTTAACAGAGATGCAGGACAGTCAGTCCAGACTGTCTGGTTCAAAAAACGTTTGTTTGAAGAAAAAAAAAAAAAGCATTCAAAGATAAGGTCAGAACTGGATTAGGGATTGATTGTTCATGCAGTTATTTGGCAGAGTTAACAAGGAAATAATTTCAGTCAGGGGTAGAAGAGAAGGAGGAGGAAGGGTGATGCCAAGCAAGTATTAACAGAATGGGGGTTTGTAGTTTTTTGACCTGGCTTTACTTCAGACAGCACAACCTGACTGAGAGTACCCAAAGTTAATGCAGTGAAGGTTCAAACTGAAATCAAGGACATGTGCCTTTGTTGTTATTAAATTAACATGGCTTTGTGGCAGTTCCATGGGCTAATGTAATCCTTGGGAGTGTGTATTGGGGCCCAGGAAGTAGCATTTAGGAATTGGGGCTGAGTAGGTGTACTTGGCTTCTGCTTAGGTATTGGTAAAACCAATCCTGGATTGCTGCAGTTCTTGCATGGGATTTGACTGTAGATTCAGTCATCAAAATATAGGCTTGATGGGCTTTAGATGTTTACTTTGCTGTAGTCAGAAGGTATCAAGTAAATACAGTTAGTGGATTGTACCAAAATATTCAACCATAGGGTCATCAGATACGCGCTTAAAGTTTGGATGAAGTTACCATCCTTGGACATGTTTAAAAGCATATACCATCCTTAAGGACATGGTGTAGTGGTGGACTTGGAAGTGCTGCAGACTCTATTATCTAGTGTCTTTTCCAATCTAAACAATTTCACTATTCACTTCATCACTTTTTAAACTTCTAAATTAGGACAGGAGTTTTACTATGTAGACCACATCTAGACTCCCACAGTGAGGTCTCCAAGTCTCAAATCCCATCCCCTGTGCTCCTATCATTGAGTAGAGATCCTACCAGGTCAACAACTGCAAGTCCAGGATGGTGTGGTTCCTATGGTAGTAGGTCCTATAGCATGTTTTTCTGTTCTGTGGTTGTGGTACAGAAATACCTGTTAGTCCTAGATCTGTTTGAGACAGACCTGTTTGAGATAGAAACTCCAGAATACTGCTCTCCACACCTGTAAGAATAATGGAGAAGTAGGTCATCAGATGATGAAGGGAAAGCATGTTACAAGCGAACGTGCTGGTCAGAGCATTCATTTCCCCAGAGGGTTATAGTTGGGTATGCCTGCTGCAGTAAAAGAGGAGATTTTTAAGGGAAAAAAAGCCACAGTAACTGGAGTGAGTGACCAGATCATGGGGGAATCTCTCAGGATTCCTGTAAGCAAGAGGGTAACTCCCAGCAGAAACAACATGTGCTTTTCTGTACTCTAGGGATAGACTGTGTACCGGCTGTATGTGGGAGAGTCATCTTTCTCCAGGGAAATTGAAGTTTGAAGGTGGACATTGGACACTATGGCTCCATTTGGAAGCAATGGTCTTTTCCTGAAACTATCCAGGTCTTTTTGGTCTGGTCTCTTTGGTCATCTGTTGTCTTTTGTGCAAGGTGGCCTCGTTTCAAATACTGTGCAGATAGCTGTAAAATGTAATTCATCAGCTCATGTGTTTTTGTTTTGGTTGCTTTTCTTTTTTTTTTTTTCAGTTTTTTTGCTGCTTTCTACACAGTCATTACATATTGAATGCTAAAATTAAGAAATACATTAAAAGGTGCTCGTCTCGTAGACCATATTTCTTTTATGTAGGAAAATCTTGGACTTTTGATACAACTTTCCATTGTAAGCTGATTCTGGCATGGGAAGTCTAGACAACCAGTCCTGAGCATTTCTTGCTGTTTGTCTCCAGAGAGGAGAGACACCAGACACTCGTGTTACCCCTGTTGCCAGCCTGTTGATTACCTTGCGTCCTGCAGCTTGCATGCAGTGAACCTGGTATAAGTTGAGGCAGTCTCCAGCTGCAAAAGTTGGTTGTCTCTTGTGAAATTCAGGAGCTAGAACCTTTGCCTTACCTCACGCAGTGACTACATGATTACAGTCTGCAAATGGTTGTGTCTGGCTTTCAGACTACTTCATTAAGAGTTAATTTATATGCAAGTTTGGTTTTCAAAAAAGACAACACACATGACTGATCCACCCTATCATAAATTTTTATAATGATAAGGTGGTGCAGGCTCATCTAAAATTCCTTCCAAAGGCGGTGCCAGATTTTTACTTTAGTCATCCTAACCATCTTTTCCTTCCCTGTATTTCTGCCATAGCAAGGCTTTGTTTACATGAGCTGGATCTTAATAGTTTTACTCCCACTCCCACCCCCACTGGCACTTTGCAACATATTGTAGATTATCATCTCTAAAACTTTAGTTTGGCTTCTTTAATTTTTATTAAGAAGTATTTGTTTTCCTTAGAATTCTTTTCCTTGAAACACCTCTCCGCAACATTTGACTTTGGATTTGCGGTTGATGTTGTGAGGAGACTGTACTTCAGAAACAACTTTTTTGTGACTGTCTAGGAAGTGACAGAGGGAGAAGGCAGCAGGTGTATAAAGCACATTCAGGAGTGAGTTTGGAACAGGAAGGAAGGAAGGAATGGACTTCAATCTCTGCTGATAAGGATGGAGGTGTGGGAACCTTTAGAAACTAGCCAACATGTGGATGGCTGGCAGGCTTGGCAGAGATAATGAGCATTACTGAGGAAAGCAGAGATCTAGACACGAGAACATTTGTAGGAGGTCTTTGTGTCCTTTCTCCTCATCCAATGATAAAAAGGAAATATGTTTACGGGTCTCTAAAGAATGCCAGAGAAGCAAAAGGTAGAGAAGGGCTGAGGGCAGTGAGTGAGGATCCCAGAGTGATTTGTTTTGCTTTGTGCTGACACAGCCATGTGCATAATTGATCCAGGTGAAACGCTGTGCACCTTCATTGCCACCTTACCTCCTTCTGATGAAGTCTGGGTAAAATGTTTGTGATCTGCTGTGTGTTTCTAGAAGGTCAAACAACATGGTGCTATCAACACCTTAACCCACAGATGAGCAGTGTAGTGGTAATACAACTTCCTCCAGAGCTCCTTTCCCATGCCTGCCTTATAGCAATTTTTCTTAATAGAGTTATGAGACCCTAAAGTGTGCTTTCAGGATCTATGAGATGGGGGGCTATTATACTGATAAATCTTCTTTCGTGAGCTAAGACCTCTAAGCCTAGAGCTGACTCATGCAGTCTTAATGTGTAAGGTGTGTGGGTTTGCTCTTTGGTCAGGTCAAATTAGGGTAAAGTTAGAAAAGCCTGAAGGAAAAAAAAGCAAATTTAGGGGTAAAGGTTGTACTTGGTTTTGGCCTTAGTGTGCTATCAGAAGTGCAGCAGGAAATGCAATGTTTCATAGACGTTTCCACTGAAAATGTTTGGTAGCTCTCTGTTGAAGTTAAAGAGATGGAAGCATTTTTTGCTGCAAGACATGCATTTTTGGCACCCAGTGGTCACTAACGTATTTTTGGAATGCAAAAGTCAGGCAGCCACAAAATTTAGCTGGAATCCATTTTTGTGTTGTGTGGGGTGAAGAAGAAGGTGGTTGCTGTACAGTCCATAAAATGAAAAATCTTTAGAAAATATTGTCATTTCTAAGGAATATGTTAGGAGAATAATACAGTAATTTATTCTTGAGCTAGGATTTCAGTTATCTGGTTTTGGTACTGTATGAATTTATTTTTGTAGGGGTGGGGTTTTTTTCTCCCCTTTTTAGGGAACAAATGGACACACCCTCATTATAGTATACCAGGTCTCCAACCATACATTCATGCATGCACAGCTGGGTTCTGAAAGAAGTTTGTGTGCAGATGATGTACTTGACTGTATTCAAACTGAAAGTTTGATGAAAGATATAAAAGGGTCTGAGGAAGATGGAGGATTTAATTCAGAAAGTTGGGCCAGGATCTTCTGTCCTAGGCAACAGAGTTTCCCTCATTATATCTAGTTTTTATAACAGTGACTTCACTCTTTTATGAGTGAAGTCAGGTTTACCTCACCTGCTACATGACATTCTAGTAAAGCTGGTGAAACAAGCCTTTTATGACACTGTTTGTGGTGTGTAATATTTTCTTCTTATTTGTAGCATTTCACAATGCAATCCTTTGAGAAGAGAAAGCCCACTTTCTCCTCTCCTGGGTTCTTTCTAAATGGGACAATGCCATGTTTAGGAAAACATTGCAAGCCTGTGTTGAAAGTCTCTCTTCCAAGTGTCAAGTATTTCAACTCAAGTTGAAATCCAGTTTTTCACCAGTTTCTTCTTAGCAGGAGTGCAAAAACATATTCCTGATTCACCAAATAACTAGGGTCCATTAAAGATTAGTTGTCCATTACATTGATCATTTATTACCTTATTACAGCAGTCACAAAATAGTCTACAAAGAAATACACTTATTTTCAGTCAACCAGCTTTGTAAAGACATATTTTAAAGAACAAATAATGTGGAGGAAAACCATAAACTACAAAAATAGTCAATTTAGGTATTACTGTAAGTTTTCCAAGTTGCTTAAGAATAGATGTTGCTCATATGTTATACAATGCATCCGCTCTTAAATGTGGTAGTTATGTTTAAATATTTAAGTGTTTCAATAGTGTTAAATAGTTTTATACTTGTTTTAAATTAAATTCTTCTGGCAAAGAGTTTTTTATTTTGTTTCTGTTGTGCTCCAGACTCTCCTACAGATTTTTGGTGTGGTGGCTGTGGCTGTGGCAGTGATTCCTTGGATACTCATCCCCTTAATTCCACTATTTATTATTTTCATTTTTCTTCGACGATATTTCTTAGACACTTCAAGAGATATTAAACGTCTAGAATCCACAAGTATGTAGTTTGGCGGGACTTAATGTTAGTTTGAACCCTACTTATTATTATGTGAAATGGTAGTATTTTATAGACAGTCCATCAAAGGTTTGTTTTTTTCTTTTGCTATGCAAATAACTTCCTTATTGCCTTGGTTCTCAACTAGTGAATTACATGCTTAACTCCTGTTTTGCATAATGATAAACCTAGGGTATGTCAGTTAACTATCTGTAAATAAAGCTAGTTACGAACATGCTAAGCTGCTGGTCTTTGGGACCTTGCATGCATATACTAATGGTATTTCTGACCTTATCTGACTCCTGTGCCTGACTTTAGCTTGACTATGATGTGGAATATTAAGCATTATGCATAACAAACATGGATGCCTAATGTCATTAATAAAGCTCAAAGAATTACTTCAGTGACAGCCATTGTTAGAAATGTAAGACATTTTTGTATAAATTAATCTGCCTGGCTGTCTGACTGATTCTAATGGAGTAAGAGAACATTAGTTAAAGATACTGCATATTTATTCTAAAAAGATGCAGTAGAGTAGTTTGTATGGTTAAATATAAAGTGGTAGGATTAAAGATTAGTGTGGTACAAAAAGAATTAAATGTTGTCCTTCAGCTATTGTTAAGTTAACTCTCATTTCCCTTTGTAGCTCGAAGTCCAGTGTTCTCCCACTTGTCATCATCCCTCCAGGGTCTTTGGACTATTCGCGCTTTGAAAGCAGAGGAAAGATTTCAAAAATTATTTGATGCACACCAAGACCTCCACTCAGGTTTGTGATGAATTGATGTGAAAAATCAAATACTTTGCACTGTAGGAGGGAAATATCTTATGCCCTCAGCGACATGTATATAATGTGCATTAAAATCAGTAGGAGCTGTGCATTTGTCTCTTTAGGGTAAAATTCCTGTATTAGAACAAAAACATTATCTGTCTAGATTTAGAGAGTTTACTTTGGGCAGTAATATAATTTAGAATACCCATGCATATGTTTTAACAATGTATAAGATAAACATTTGAAAGTATGCCTGATAAGAATACTTAAAGAATAATTTTTAACATTTTCCTGGATTCCATCTTTAAGAAAAGGAAACGTGGGGGGAGGGAGGAGAGAGATGTGGAGGAAACAAGCTATATTATGAAGGATTTGATACTAAGTAGTGTGCTAGGAATGGGCAGATATTATTAGTATAAATAATCTTGAAAAAGTTTCATAAATGTAGCTTATTTTTTACTTCGAGCAGCTTTCAGGGCTTTAATATAAAATACGGAATTATGGAACATAATTGGAAGGTTTGAAATATTGGTATTCTGCAAGCATAAGTAATATAATTCAGGTTTGCACTGTGATTCTTTGACTTCTGTTATTTAATTGTTCTCTATTACAATGTTCTTCAAGATATAGCAGAATGCAAGTTTTCAGTTCTGTGTTTGTTAGGTAAGATTGTGAATTTCCTCTGTTGTAAGACATACAAATATATTTGATGGCTGTTTTGTAGATTTACATGATTTCAGACAAGACCAGCTGAGCCTTTTTGAAGTACAGTTTATCACAAGTTGTAGCATCATACACCCTGACCATGTTGAGCTCAGTAACTTGTGACTGGTGTAGTGTATCTTCCAGGGAGGCACCTCTAGCTTTGAATTTCCCATTTCTTAATATTTTATAGTTGCTAGTTCTCTGTCCAAATCAACATTACAATACCTGATAGCGAGGGAAGACAAAGTTGTGGTTTAGTTTTATATTAAAAGACATCTTTAGGCAATAAACTCTGTATAGAAGTTTCACTAGACAAAGAGGACCTTGACATTTAAGAGAATATTTTTCTGTATTTTAAAGTCAGATCCAGGGAACATAAAAACACTTTCATCTTTCAGTCAGTTTGTGCATCTCCCTAACAAAACTGTCAATAATCCCCCTCCCGGGCAGATAAACCTGTTTTTGAGTTCAAGCTTCAGTGCTTGCAGTCACACTCTTCTGTATACCTACACACTTTGTCTTGGTGTCTTTCCCACCCAAGCCTTTGGGGTACACCAGCTGGTTTAAAGTGTGTTTTGGTTTTGGTCCTCACTGGGAATGTGTGCGTGGACAGCAAAGGAGGCCCACACCATCTGGGCTGTACTAACAGGAGAATAGCCAGGGGAAGGAGGGAAGTGATTGTCCCCCTCCGCACTTGTTAGCCCACACTGGGACTACTGCATCCTGTTGTGGACCCTGAGATCTGGGAAACATTCTAACAAACTGGAGTGAGCTCTCTGGAGGGGACAGTAAGATAGTTATGTATCAACAAGAAATATTTCCTTGGAGGTAACTGGGTTTGTTCAGTTCACAGAATACAGGGGATTTAATAGCTGCCTTCTGCTACCTGCAAGGATGTTGCCATAAATACAGGTTCCTCACCATGGTACATAGTGGTAGGAGCAACAACATGGCTGTAAGCTGTAACAAGACATGTTTAACCTGAATTCAAGGAAAAACTATTTCACTGTGAGCACAGTCAAGCAGAGGCAAAGATTGCCCAGAGGTGAAGGCTTCAACTGTGTCAATTTTCAAGGCTCAAACTGCATAAAGCAAGGAGCAACGTGGTCTGACCTCTGACCTGACTCTGCTTTAAGAGGAGGCTGAACTAGAGGTTTCCTGAAGTTGTTTTCACTCTGCATAGTTCTTTGATACTAAATGTGAGCAAGCAGTAGCTGACGTAAGAGAGCACCTTTCATACCAGCTCCCAAAGCTGGAGTCCTGGGTTTTAAAGTCTCCTAAAGAGTTTTAAATTCTTTTCTGCATTGAAGAAGGCTCTCCCAGCTAGCTATGGTTTTGTTTAGCACTATTGGCTGGAGTAGTACTTTCCTCTCTATTTAGTCCTGAGCCTAGGACTCAGGACACTTGGTTTGAACCCCTTTGAGGGATACCTATGAATGGAGTATTAAACAAATTTTAAATCAGAAACATCTAAAACGCAGGCTGACATTTGACCAAACCCAAGTTTATTTCCTGCCAGTGCCCATCTCTATAAGCAAGCCCGTGAGTTGTCAGACCATGATGAGTCTTTATCAGTTCCTGTGACAGTCAGATCCCTTCTTTTTGCACAGTGACCCCTGTTGCATTGGGGGGTTGCAAAATGACCCATCTCAAGCTGGCAGTTTAATGCACCTCCCTGGACAATTAGGATCAGTGGAACAAAAGTTCCATAATCTGGCTATCCAAGATGATCAGACTTATAACCATACTTACCTCCTCTCTCTCTTACAAAAGGGAGAATTTTTTCAGTCCGAATTTTTCCCAGCACTGGGCTAAGGAACACTGAACAGTTGAAACTGCAGTGATGTTTAGCAGGGAGTAATGACAAGCAAGGCAGAAGGGGTTGGAATGGTAACCTTTTGCTGTGACTTGGTAGTAGCTGGAACAATTCCTCTGAGTGCAGCCTAAACAATAATTAATGCCACGCTTTATTATGGATACTTCGCTTCTGATTTTGGCCCTGGATTCAAACACTTTGCCTTCTGTATTGCAGTGCCTTTTTGTGCTCTGTCTAGCATATCTACCTGGCATGGAACTTAGCACCAAATTGCTATTTGAGTGCAGAGTGGAGGTGTCCACCTGTGAGCTTCCCCAAAAGTAAAAATACACATCTAATCATCTGAATAGCTCTGTATAGCTGCAGAAGCTGTATTGAGTAGCTCCTACAGAAACTTAACCAGCTGCAGCTGCCTTCTAAAAACTTGGCTCTGACAGTTGTGTTGTGATATGTTCTAGCTAAAATCCTGTAGACTCTAGTTCAGCTACAGTAAATGCAGTTGTACTTTCACTTTTAGTATAAGACTCTTGAATCCACTAGAGTTGAGAAGAGGCTTCCATTTTGAATAAGTGGACCATGCTTCGAGACTTCTCTGTTTTTCTTTCTCTTCTTATTATGGTTGCTACTGGTGTGTGAAGACTAAATTAGACAATTTCAGGAGAACTGGTCAGTATCCTGATCATCATCAGTCCATGCAGACATGCACTTGAAGATGGCAATGTTGGTTTTTTTTGACAACTCATATTATTAACATTAATTAATTTAGTAATAATTATACAACTTAGTTTTCTAATAATCCACTGGTTTTGTGTCTTTATAAAATACATTTTAGAAGCCTGGTTTCTCTTCTTGACAACCTCAAGGTGGTTTGCTGTGCGTCTGGATGCCATCTGTGCCATTTTTGTTATAGTGGTTGCTTTTGGTTCCCTGCTTCTCGCCAAGAGTAAGTACAGATGTTAGAAAAAGTTCACCCAGTAATTACCATGTATAGTAATGCCTAATTCTTTTTCATATGTTGCTGTTTCTAGTTGTTTAAAGGCTGTAATTAAGTTAAATGTTTCTTTCTAGATCATGATCTCTTCCTTAGTCTATGGCATTGGGGCTGTATCTGCTTTCCTGCAAATACTGGAGGCAGTTCAGACATCTTCCAGGCTGAGGCATACATCTGTCATCATCCCCAAGTGTGCAAACAAACGTGCACTTCTGTAGTCTTCACTTTTGAGATTCTGGCTTTCAGAGCAATAACAAGAAATAAATCTTACTCTGTTTCCCTGCCTTTGTCTTTCTCTTTTGGGCCTACAGGGCTTTGCTTTTCATACTGAAACACCCACGGAGCTGTCTCTTAACAATGTTTTTCCTTTGCACATGGCACAGTAGGTCAAACGGCAAGCTAAACTTCCTAGGGATACTCTTCTCATATCTTGGATCAGTGGGATAGTCCAGTTCCAGAAAGAAAATTGCCTCATAATAATACATTTTATGTTCACTGTCACTCATGAACTGTCATTAGTGTATGCATCATCCAGGATGTAATTGGGTTAGATGTGCTAGAATGAGATAGTCATCTAAAACATGAAGGAAGATGTAATTATCTTGGACATGAAAATTAGTGCTAATTTGCTGGTTTTGTTTCTTTTCTTTTTTCTTTGGATAAGTTTTGTATGTGCACGTGTGTTTTAAAATTTGAATGCTCGATGCTGCACAAGTCTGCAAATTTTGAGCTAGGTTTGATGTTAGTAGAATGCAAAAAGACAAGTCAAAACAACGGTCCTGAATCTTTCCTTGCCTCTGGATAAAGAATAGTTCTCTTGAAGTCAATAGAACGATATTAGGATAAAGTTCAAATAAGTCAGAGGACAGTCATGCTTAATATTGGGGCAGACAGAATACATTTATTTTGTGCGAGTAGACCCACTGAACACAGAGAAGAAATATTCTGTCCTGTTACTTTATCTGACTGCTTATAGGAGTACAAAGTTGATGTAAATGTTCATAACTAATTTTGAAATGATTTTATGCAAAATTTTTGCTTAAGTTTAGGGCCTTATCAAATTTCTGTAGAAAAATAGTGAGGAGTTAACTCATGCTCAGCCAGACAGGGATGACCCTAACAATCCATGTAAGTATGATCTTGAGACTGAACCTCAGTTTTTAGATAAACACTAGGCCAAGGAGAATTTGGATTATCTTGTTAAAATGTTTCCAGAATGTACCCCAAAAGTGCAGTGAATAGCTAGCTGTTCTGCCTGGAGCTACTCATTGCACAGATAGCAAGTAGCTAAATACCAAATAAAATTCTGGCTGTGATGCTTCCATCATGTAAGTAACCTCATGAAAGAGAGCTTAACTGAGATTCTGCCTAATTACAATTTACCTATTTGAGTCTCATTTTCCTTTCTTCTGCAGCTCTGAGTGCGGGGCAGGTTGGTTTGGCACTCTCCTATGCAATCACCCTCATGGGATCATTCCAGTGGGGTGTTAGACAAAGTGCTGAAGTTGAAAACCTGGTAATGTTTATTTCTTCCTTTTCCCCTCTTGGTTCCTTTCATTCTTGTGACATAAAGCCTTAAGGATGATATTCTTCTTAATTAACTTAGGATATTAATACCTTAGCAAGGAATTGAGGCACCACTCTGCTGTCATAAAGAAAAATAACTTCTTTTAGGTTATAATTTGTCTGACTGGTTTTGAATGTTTGTTGAGGTGAACTGTGTCCAGGGATTGTCCTCCGGACAGGGACTGTCCAGTTACAGTGTAGACGATTGTATTCCAACTTATTAAAGTTAAAATTAATCCCTTTCTATAAGGAAGATTTTAAATTATGTTTTTTTTTATTTGGTATTTATAATGTATTGTTATTTATTATTACATTTTAAAAAAAAATTTATATCCCTCAAGGCATTTTAGAGTCCTGTTATTCCACTGCAAAGGCTTATAACTTTTTAATTCATTCTAACGTAACACAAATGTGAAAGTATTTGTTTATATTCAGCTGAGAAGGTTGTATGTTTTCCAAAATATATAATATAGAACACTATATAGAATTTGACCAATTCATAATATTTACTAGCATGTTCTAATTTGCCTGTCTACTTTCTTAAGATGATACATAAGAAAATTAGATTGTAAGAAAAATGCTAAATATAAAAATGGGATTTTTTTTTTTGTTGTGTTGACAAGTGAAGTTACTTAAAATTACAGTTTGCTGTACACAGTCTAGGAAATGTGTAGTCGTTTTGTAGAAGTTACAAAGCCAAGCTTAATTAATAATAATGAAAATAACGAAGGTAAATTTTTTTTTTTTGCTGTCAAATTGCTTTTTCAGTGCATTTTTCACACACCAGTAGACTGGTGGTGACAGAATTTTTGAGAAATGGGAAGAAAGCTTCCATTTTTTTTCATGCCATTGGGGACATTATGGAAGTGCCTGTGGGAGTGTCACATGTACCGAATTGCTTTCTTGGAGACTGTGACTCAGAAATACCTTGGAAGAGAAAGTCCATTCACTAACCTGGCTTTGATGTGAAATGCTGATCATTTCATGGAACTATGATTAGCATCAACTTCTTTGATAGGTGGACATCCACCACAAATCCCTTGTTATTAAAGGGTGACTGCACCCGGGGAAGGCAAGAGCGTTTCATCTCCATTCTGTTGCTACCTGGTTAAGGGAAGTGATTGTCACACTCTGCTTAGTGGTGGTGCACCCTTGTTTTCAGTCCTGTGTGCAGTTTTGGGTAGCACAATACAAAATGAAGCTGTTGGAGAGCGTCCAAAGGAGGGTCATGAGGATGATGAAGCATCTCGAGGGAAAGCCTTGTGAGGAGTGGCTGAGGTCACTTGGGATAAGAGGAGACTGAAGGGAGACCCCGTTGTGGTCTTCAACTTCCTTGTGAAGGGAAGGAGAGGGGCAGACGCTGACCTCTTCTCTCTGATGACCAGTGACAGGACCTGAGGGGCCTAAAGTTATGTCAGGGCCCTATGTTTATATTTATTTTATTTATAGCCTATGTTTAGGCTGGATACTAGAAAAATATTCTTCACCCAGGTTGGGCACTGGAACTGGCTCCCCAGGGAAGTGGATGTGGCATCAAGTCTGCCAGAGTTCAAGAAGTATTTGGACAATGCTCTCAGGCACATGGTGCAATTTTTTTTGGGGGGGGTTATCCTGTGCAGGGCAAGGAGTCAGACTCATCCATGTAGTTCATTTGGTAGTTTCATTCCTAGATTTGTCTTTCCAACACACAATGGATTGGTGTCATCTTAGTCAAGACTGACAAACAACTCTCTTGGCTTAATTTTCTTAAAATGTATATATTTAGGTTTGTAATTAATCCTACTGATGAGAAATGCTTATGAATGGCTTTATGTATCATGATATATCTGAGTCTGTGGTAGCACATGAGATATATTCTTTCCACTTTTTTAGTTATATAAAGAAGGCCTAGAATGGCACCAGATACTCTTACCTGTGTTTAAAAGAAAAACCGTGGAGTAATTTGCATTGAATCTCTATGGTAAAAATACGCACACATACTTATATGCATGCAGTATTTGCAGTGTATGCCATAGGATGAAGTTCATGTATGTATGTCTTCTTTACTCCCCCTAGATGATATCAGTAGAGAGAGTGATGGAGTACACAGAACTTGAAAAAGAAGCTCCTTGGGAGACCAACAAACATCCACCACCAGAATGGCCTAACCAAGGAATGATAGCATTTGAGAATGTTAACTTCACTTACAGTCTAGACGGACCATTGGTTTTAAGACATTTGTCTGTTGTAATTGAACCAAAAGAAAAGGTAGGTATACAGCTCTCTTTGGATATTCACAGAAATTAAGATGATAAGTTGACAAGAAGCTGCATGCTGGAAATGCATTATAAAATATGTGGATGTTAGGATAATAGTAAATGTTCTTTTAAAAAATTTAGCTTTAGTTATATTTAGTAACAAAAGTTACAGCCTATTTATTTTTGGCAAGTGTAGCATAAATTTGTCTGGGAACATGATACTTCAGTCTGTCAAAACAAAGGATTAAACATACCCGATAATTTCCTTAAAAATATGTAAGATTCTTCAGAGTGGCAGACACTGAAAATACCAGCCAAGCCTAGAATGTTTGTTCAAATCCAAAGCAAATGGATTTGCTGCATTAGGAAATTGGGGATTCAACACAGGGAACATAATTGGAATCAGGTATGTCAACAGACAAGGTGAGCAAAACCAATGAAAAATAAGGAATGTACCAGCCCTTGCACTGAGCCCGAAATGGAACATAGAAATACAAATCAGTTTCATAACTTCAGAATTTGGGATTTTATTTCAGTTCCTTTTGGCTACCAATCCAATTAACTCTTGTCATTAATTAGATTGGTAGCCAAAAGAAGCATAGAAATAAAACTCATCTGCAAATTTGACTCCTCCTCCCCAATTTTGACACTATCCCTGTTGAAAGAGTGCTGCAGGGAAGGTCTCCCCCACAGACAAAATTAAATTGGAGCCCTGAAGTGTTAATTTGTGCTTTGCTACATTTCAAATGCAGGTGTACCTTTTTGATTAGGAGGTCTTCCCTAGGAGGCTGGTTCAACTCTACAATCCTTGCCCTTGCCTCCTTTTTAACATGCTTTTGCATTCAATTCCAAACCCATTGATTTCCTCAAGTGGGCCTGTTAATAACATGCATGTTACAAAAATTCAACCGGACTTTGCTACATTGAGGTGATTTTCTGGAATTAGCTGTGAATGAGTTAAAAATGGTCTCTTGAGAAGAGCCATGTGGGCTGTCTCCTTAGCTGTTTTATGTCCCTCCAATATAGACTAGAAGTTCTATATTTCTCAGTGAGAGACAGGAATAAAATTAAAAATGGAAGCAAGACATACTAGCAATGCATGCCTCAGTCCTTGGTAGGGGCAGGAGAGGGAGGGATGACTGGGGGTATTTCTTTTTGCTGAGCAGTTATGCTGTGGTTTCGTCATCCTGAATTTGCCC
Organism: Poecile atricapillus; assembly: GCF_030490865.1. Classification (NCBI taxonomy): domain Eukaryota; kingdom Metazoa; phylum Chordata; class Aves; order Passeriformes; family Paridae; genus Poecile; species Poecile atricapillus. Next base: position 41,187,289 of record NC_081249.1, read on the forward strand.
AGCTTGAAACTTGCCAGGAACTGTGTTTGCTTTCTATGATGTTTTGCACAATACCACACTAGGCTGTATTCCGTGTAAAATAAATCTCCCGAGCATCTCTCCTCCTTATATTGCTTTTAATTATGGAGAAGCATCTTCTCCAGAACAAGGTTTCCAGATGTGCTGGAGATTCTGCCCAAACTGCTGTCATTGAGAGCTCTTACAACTTAGGCCCCTGGCTTAGAGAGACTTCTGGTGGCTGCAGTGCCCCTGGCAGCAGGAGTGAGTTTAAGCTTCTGCTGTGCTTGTAGTTTTTCTTGTAGCCACCCAGTTTGGGAAGCTGTGGGTACAGTGAGAATGAAAGAGGTGATTGCTAGCAAATCACTCAGAGGTTAAGGTCTCTTTTGATCTGTCTCTACATTCAATATTTCCCTATAGTCAAAGGAGGCTTGGAAGGACCCTGTGTTTTAAACATCTTTGCTAAAGTAGTGTGGTCTGACAGAGACAGACCAGGGAGACACAACCTGCTGTGCCTGTAGCTGGCAGTGATTAACCTCCTCTGCTACTATAGCTGCAGCAGGGGGAGGTTAGCATGTGTAGCATTGGGTTTTACACACCTCTATCTTTGTTTCAAGGGAGCTCATGAATGCTTATTGGCCAACATATTGTAAAATGTGCCTTCTCCTGACAGCTCCTGGATCTGTGGGCTATGTGAAAAGGTTAGGAAGGTGCACATGTAGATTTACGGCATGGCAGCTGTGCTCCCACAACGTACCATGCAAGGGAGGTCGCCTGAGGGATAACAAAGACATGGGCAGTTTCAGTGGAGTAGCTGACATGCTGTAAATCTCACATTTTTTGTGCAGCTCTGCACAAGTACAAGTGACACTTGAGTAATGATGAGCCCAGCATAGCAGGTGTACTCCTGTGTGTGCACATGGCTCGCATCAGGCAGCACAGTCCTGGCCCTATGATTCCTGACAGGTGCCACTTCCATTTGCAGACAGGTGCTGTATTTGCACGGGTTGTGAGTGTGGGCCTCTGAAGAATAAAATGTATTAAAAAAATGGATAATATACTGAAATGATAGTATCATAATATCATTACTACTAGTAACACTGAGAGCTATTTCAAATTCCCGTCAATTTTCAACAGCCTGTAGTCAATTGGACCAAAGATGCAAATAGATTCTTCTAAATGTTGAAGAGCATAGTCTTTTCATTTGATGCCAAACTGAAAGTGGGATTTTGACAATATGCAGACCAGCTGCATTTTTATTTTAAGTATCAATGTAATTTTTTTATGTTTTTTTCTTTATATCCTTGATACAATACTTTATATTGACATATAACAATTGAGGAACAATTGAACTTTCGTTTTCACAACTCTGGTTGTCTGTGTTCTCTATTCAGCATTTTCTTTCTGAGCTGTAGTTTATTCAGAACTATTTTTCCATTGTTTCACTGGTATAATTTAGAGTATTAGACATTTTATCATTTCTTGTAACAGATTTGCTTAAATTAGTCTGTTTAATAATAGGCACTGTAGAAATGTTAATTAGTTTATATACAATAGTACAATAATGAATGGTTGGATGAAATTGTTGAATCAGAATGTAGAAGTAGAAAATACCTTTCAGATTATGCAGCATAAGTTGCTTCTTGAAGTGTGCTTTTTTATTGTGGTGTGTATTTTTTATCAAATGTGGGCAGTGCTGTTTTGTCTGAACTTAGTGTCTCTGACTGAAAGTTTCTCCTTGCACTTGGATGGAGTTTCCTGTGCTGAATTTCATTTCAGCAGTTATTGCTGCATACATGTGAGTCTCAGGCAGTGGGTAATTGCCCTCTGGTGTCTGTACGTATGCTCATGAAGGTTTGCATCTTTCTTCCTCCTTTCTGCACCCCAATCACTTCACCAAGCCATATTATACATGCTTAATCCTCATAAATCCTTCACATCAAACCAGTATCTCCAACCCATATTAATTTTGTTTTGCACTGCTCTTAACTTTTTCCAGTATGCTAATTTTTTATTTATTTATTTTTTTTAATATAGGAATTAGAACAGAATGCAGGAAATAACAAATTCTGCCAGATCAGATCTGTATAGAGGGCTGCACCCATTATCTTCTCTGATGCAGTTGATTACTGTACACTGTTTTTCTCTAAGAATCCTTTTTCTGAATACAACATTAAAAAAAAATTAAAAGAGAAGAAATATTTGTCTTAGGTTGTCTTAGGTCTTAGGTTCTTGTCATTAAAGTTATCAATTCCATATTTTTCATTGTCTCTTTTTTATGAAAGCTGTAATTTTTTTTCACACTGCTTATATCTTCCAGTTTTTCTCTGGGAACAAAGAGAACCGTGAATCTCTGTGATTTTATTATTTGCTGTTTCTTCTGTTTGAAAAGGAATTTCAGCTTGATGTCATGGCCTTATAGTTTCAATAGTTGTTGAAGATGTCTGAAGTATGGATACTTTATAATCGTGCTACTTAACCATAACTAACCAAAATCAGTCTCAATTATTTAGCTTGGGAATACATTGCTCCCAGAGTGCTTTCTGGGAGTGCTTCTTGGGGTTGAGTAGTAGATGCATGCTTGAAATGATTTGCCTAACATCACCCAACAAACCAGGTTTAGTATAAAAATTAGCAGTTGATGAATCACATTACTGTATGCATTGAGCCACTTCATCTTGTTTACACAATAAGACACCACACATTAAGGGAGAATCATTCACCTTTGAATATGATCCAAGAAATTGTCGTGTATACAAATGCCACCTGAATCCAAACTGATTTAAGGGGAGAGGATTTTTCCCCTTGGAAGAATGTTAATTACAGAAGTTTTATTTGGTGCATGTTCTACTGTAAATCCTATGATGCTGTAAAAATGTTGCTTGACATATTAATTTATCCTGAAAAGCTCTCAGTTTAATTGTACAGGCCTGGCTTGCTCTGTAGGTTGGAATAGTGGGAAGAACCGGAGCTGGGAAAAGCTCTCTGATAGCAGCCCTCTTTCGCTTGGCGGAACCTGAAGGAAGGATTTGGATTGATAAGTACTTGACATCAGAGCTGGGACTCCATGACTTGCGGAAGAAAATTTCAATTATACCTCAAGTAAGAGAGTGACTTGGTTTGCCATGGATGTTTTGAATATGATACTATAATGTTTAAAGTGCTTTGCTGGGTTATGTTCCCCCTGCACCTCTCTATGCAGTAGACACAGGAACTGCAGCAAGGCGTTATTCTTACTTGAGAGAGGTCTTGATTATTTTAAGATTAGCAGAATCAATTTTGGGAACTGGAGCATTTTTTTCCTTGTTTTGTACTCTGTTCCTTTGGAATATCTGTGCTAGCTGTATGCTGTCCTCCCATAGTCTGGGGAAAAGCAGAGAAAATCTGGTAAGTGTACGAACCAATTTTCAGCAGTCCACTGAAGTCACTTGATCTTTTGGCGGCAATTCCTGCCTGAAGCTTCCTTAGTAAGGGACTTTGAAGAACCACTTTCACCTCTCTAGTCATCTCTGTACAAACTGACCGGTGCTAGATTTAGAAAGAGGAAATGTGCCGCCTAGAAGTGAGCTATCAGCTTTTGCATTACTTGGAGAAGGTTGGACACAAGAAGACCAGGGGAACAGACTAAGAAATAGACCATTATGACCTATAATAAATAAAACTTGATGAATTTTAGAAGCTGAATGCAAGAAAGGCTGCAGTGCAGGGAAAAAACACAGTAAGGCAGTGCTGGAAATAGCCTCATCTCTCATGCTGGCGTAGAAGATAGGCTGTTCAAAGAAATCCAGTAGGTCACACAGATCTTCTCTCTCAGAGTCTTACTTTCATGAGACATTGTATCAGAGAATGGTTATGTATAACCTTAAAACTTAAAAGGCAAGGTCTGGGCATGTTTCACCAGAGCTCTGGTCTCTTCTGTGGACATTGGCTTTCCAATGAAGAGGGAGGTAAATTGAAAAGCTCATATGCTGCAAATGTGAAGTCATATTTTGGAAAGTAGTTCATCTGCACTGTTCTAGCAGTAGAGTGAAGAGTAGATTGTAAACCAGAGTTGTTTTTTTTTTGCCATATTTAGTGTTATTTCTCAGATCTCTTTATTTTATAATAGAATTGGTATTTAGAGTTATGTCTGAATGTGTGGTAGTCTGTTGGCAGGGTGGCAGAGTATAGTACTTTCTTTAAGCTGAGAATCTAATACAAATGGTAATGAGGCTTTTTTTTTTTCCTCAAAGAATAGGAGTCAAAAAGAAACAGGTATGCTATTGAAAAAATAAAAAATAGGTACTTCCCCAGCAATTGGATTGTTGCCTAATGCAGGATGTCTTTTGTTTCTGCATGCTGCAGGCTTTGTTATTGCAGTACTCACTGGAACTAGTCATCTTTTGTATGTAAAGAGAACTTTATATGGATTTAAATTCAGGTTTTTTGTTTGTGTGTAGCGTTCCTTTCTTGTGAAAGCAGATGATCATCAGTTCATTCAAGGTCTACAGCTCTTTGAAAGCCTTGCCCATAGCTATTGTGGGTGATTTTTACATTTTGAAGAATTCAGCCCAGCTGAACAAAATAGGATGCTGAGACAGGAAAACTGCAGGTCAAATGCAGTTTCTACATGTTGAATGATAGAGATGCTCAAAGTTCACAGCATTCAATTATACATGTGAGGTTTTTTCATACACTGGTCTTTTGACATAGTATTAATACTGTTTTAATCCAGTGGAACTCTGTGATTTTTGTCAAGTTTATATAAGGTTTGCATCATAGTCCCAAAAGTTTTGAGTGTCCAAAAGCTAGCAGGTAGCATTTTGTAATTTTGTTTTTATGTAAGGGAAGGCTGTTTCTACTAAAAAATGAGAAACTGTCAAGTGGTGGTACAAAGAAGAGGAGGAAGGAGGGTTTGGGATCAAGTTTCTGCTGTGGTAAACTGTATGATAGGCATTGTCTTGTACTGTGCTAATAGTAGTGTCAATAATAGGAATAGCAGTGTAACATCAGGTAGTTATTTTACAGCAAATATCTTCATAATTATGTGGGCAGCTGAAGAACCAGAGAGAGAGAGGCTTATTAGAATTGCAACATAAAACATGCTAAACAGAACCATTCCTAGAGAGTGATGAGGCAAGAGTGAAGTTTCCTTGTGTGTGAGTTTAAATACCTACCTGGAGAAATAAAAATGTGCTTAGGCTTCTAATTGCTTGCTTGGATGGAGCTGTGTAAAGGTTGTGTTTGTAAATCTTTTCTATGCAAATGTTGTCTGCCTCTCTGACTGCAAGCATTTTTACAACAATTATTTACAAGTTAGTCTTATTACTTTCCTCTCATAAACCAGACTGTTTTAAAAAATAATCTGTGTCAGAAATGGTAATTAAAAAATATTCTTATCTTCTGTTGCAGTGCATGTCTCTTGTTAGGACCTTTATAATAGTTATGAACACTTTATAGGTTCAGCCTCTTCTTTTGTCAACCTATAAAAATGGATTGAAAAGGAAAATAAATGTAACAATACTTTCAAAATACGTCAAATGTTGTATTAAAATGTGTATTGTTAAACAATTTAGTTTCTAGGTGTTTCTGAAGAAGACTGTTTTTAGGCCTGGAAATGTTTTGTGTTAAATCCTTTTGCTCATTCAACAGGTTTTTAGTGACATTGCTATTGCAGCAGACACTTTCAAATAATTGGCATGTTCAGTCAAGAAGTGTGTATTTTTTTTCTTTTATATTGCTTATGGCATGTTCTGTCTTTTTAAATTGTTTTATAGCACTCAGATGGTTTAGAAATTAGAAGACAATAAAAGAGTTAAGGTCTGAATTCTCTTCTGGTTTGCTGCAGCACTTTGAAGCTGGGCATCACTAGGGTTAGATGGGGAGAAAGTAATGACAGGTTAATCTCAGAATAAGCTGAAGTTACCCAGTGTAAGTTAGATTTTATTTCCCAGGGGAGAAAAAAAAAAAAAAAAAGAACACATTTTGTCTAAAATTTCCCCAGTTTAAAGAAGACTGACAACATGATGAATGGTCTCCATTTATGATGAGCACTGTTACAGCTTTTGACTTGTTTTTGTCTTTATGTGTGGTATGAAGATGAGTTTAGCCCTAAAGTCGTGTCAGTGCTTGACTCACAGGTCTGGCAAATCACATTATGAATCACTGATCTGTTCCTTAAGGACTTCTGAACCAAAAGTTGTTTCCCCACTTCTTAAATACTACAAGTGTCAGTGTGATTTGATTTGTGCCAGTTTGATTAATTATCTGTTATTGCTCTGACTGGGAGCTGAAGTAGAACAAAACTTGCTTCAACCACAGGTAAACCCACATTGGTACCTGAATGGGAGAAGGTACTGATTTGACTCCCTGGTGTATTTTGAGTGAGAGCTTTGCCCAGCAGTGCTCCAGTTCTAAGTCAGTTTGCTTTGGTGCTGTGGCAGGTTAGATAAACTTTGATGTGTTTAGGTTTTAAATGGTGAAAGCTGTTTCTGCTTAGCCCTGATGGTAAAATGGAAGGGCTTTTATGGTACGAAATGAAAAAAAAAACCAAACCCACAGCCAAACGCAGAAGGAAAACCGGAAAGGCATTGTGAGCTCTTTGATTCCTCTCTGGTTTATGTACTTAAAAAACAGGTTTTCAAAACTGCCCAAAAGTAATTTAGGAGTGAGAGCTCCTTGACAGTGCTAGTTGTTGGTTTTCATTAACAATACCATGAGGATAGCAATGATTTCATGTAAGTATATATATAGCTTGTGGCATCAGAACAGTGGCATGTAAATGCCCGTTCAAGTACCAACATAATAGTGTACAACAGTTTTCAAACAGACCTGTCCTGTTTGGTAAATTATCTTCATACAGAGTAGTTGAACACTTGCTTCTCCCACCCCCCACATCTCCCCCTAAAGCATGCAGTTGTAATAAACACCTTTGGATTTCAAAAATGATACTTCTTGTTGGCTATTTTTGTGCTATTGTTGATTTAGGTTAGCTGTGATTATCATTAAGTTACCTATTGCATTATAAAACTTGCATTTCAGGAGCCTGTTTTATTCACTGGAACTATGAGGAAAAACTTAGATCCTTTCAATGAATACACTGATGAAGAGCTGTGGAACGCCTTGGAAGAGGTGACTTACTAAATCTAATAATATACACCTGGTATTTAAAATCCACATAGCAATAACATTACAGTGCTTGTGTGTGTTCGGTTTTAGATGTTTTCATCAGGTTTGATAAAGGTGTAGTTGTTGATGGAAAAAGGTAGACTATAATATGTGCATTTATGTATGTGTGTGTGCATGTGTGTGCAGACATATATATTGTTATATGTCTTTTATGAAAGAATTATCCTTTGGGATGATGCCTTGGTTATATTTTGATTCATATCTTGGTTTTAATGAACATTAATAGATTCTTAACAACATGCTTTAATGTTTTTAGAATTCTAATAACTGACACTCTGTAATCCAACTTGGCACTTACTCATTTTGTGTCAGAATATAAAAGGCAAACCTTGCATACTTATTGTTGTGTCATCAGACACACAATAGCTGATTTAAAAGAGAGTTACTCATCCTACAATATGTTGACATGTCAACAGGTGCAACTGAAGGAGGTTGTGGAAGATCTACCCAACAAATTGGAGACACAGCTGGCAGAATCTGGATCTAATTTTAGTGTTGGTCAGAGACAGCTGGTGTGTCTTGCCAGAGCAGTTCTAAAAAAAAACCGTATTCTTATCATTGATGAAGCAACAGCAAATGTGGACCCAAGGTAAAAACAAAACCTGTCGTATTAAAATGAGCTGGTTTCTCTTCTAGTATGTTCATCCCTGCTTTAGAGATGAACTTAAATGCTTTATATTTCATGTAGTTTGTATTGCTGTTTTACGTTTTTGATGATACCATCATTTTTGTCTATGCAAAATGGGGTGATGGAGCTTTGGCTATGGAGCAGAGGATATAAAACAAGCACTCAAAAGATCCCTAATTTCAGTGCATTCCATAGAGCAGGGAAATTAATATTCAAAGTCTATTTGTCCTGCAGCCATAGATTAGAAGACAAGAATGTTCTTGAAAATGCATCTCTGTAACATCAGAATAGCCGTGAAACAAGTTGAGTTCTGTTGACTTCTGGAAGAAATGTTTGTTGGAAATAAATAAATACAAAAGATTTAATTCATCTCATTCCCAAAACCCCCTAAAACTAGAAAGGTGAAAAAAGGCTATAAGCAAAACCAGATACTTCTGATTATGAGATGCTGTCCTTTCAGATGGCTCAGATGCTGGTGTGGTAAGTTAGAGATGTAGTGGGGGCAGGGGCAGAAGGTAGGCTGTCCGAAACACCACAGGAATTGCAAAACAGAGTTGGAGATGTTTAAGTCTACAGGATGGACTCACTTATTCATTATTCTGTCTTGTATAACTCAGGCCAGCACAACTTTCCTGAATTCATTCCTGTTTGAAAGGGAGTGTACTTCTAGAACATCCAACCTCAGTAGCAAAAAAAAATTCAATGACAACCCTTGTTAAATTGTTCCAATAGCTAAGTACCCCCACTGTTAATTTTTGAAACATTTGAAGCACTGGTGGAAATACTTTGGAAACAATACTGCAAACGTACTGCATCAATTAGTCTGAGCTGAATATATAGTTCCAACAAACTATGGCTTGAGGGAGAACTCAAAGTCCAAAGAGGACAATAACACAGCAAGTCCCTCAAACAGATGCATTAAGGATTTTGTATGTCATCTGGGCGTGACTCATTTTTCTAACATCTTCTTGGGGGAGAAGTGGTTCCACTGGGGTAGCTTTACAGTTCAGCTGTCAGTATATTTCTAAAATCTTTAGAAAAGTGCATTCCCTTCCCAGAGGTTCTCTTTTTCTTTTTTTTTTTTTTTCTTTTTCACTCTTAGTTTATTTTTGGCTGGGCTCTGGTAGATTAACTGCGATTAATCATAGGTGTGGAAATTTAATACCATCTTACTCATCCTCCCTATTTTGGCATCTCACATCTGTGTTCTCAACTTGCACTATCCATTTAATTGATCTTGATTAATGTATGCTGCAATATATATTATAATAAGGTAAATGTTTGTTTGTATCAACTCTAAGCATAACAATACAAATAATAACTTGGAACTTCTTTGAATTCAGTTTGCATTACAGTCATTATTAGCTTTTCCTTAATGTGTTGGTATAACTAGAGCCAAGTATTTTTTAGCTGTGCAATCTGATAGGATGATCATCAGGAAATGCTGATGTGGGTTGCTTAACTGAGCAGTTAGGGAGGCATTTTTGGTGCGTAAGGAAAACCTCCTCCTCTTCTGATGCACAGCCCCCATACCTGGCACCCTTGTCTCTCACTTGGCAGCGAGCACACATCATATTGAGCACCTGAGATGGGAGACCATGGCAAGCTGCCGTTGCCTCTGGAGATACTTTTCTCTTTTTTTGTTTTTTTGGCTCTTTGGCTCTTGATCTCTCTCCCTCAGCAGCCTCAACTGCTGCTGCCACTGTGTCCCTTCTGCAGTTCAACCTGGAAGCGGGTGTGAGTGTAGCAATGCATCTGAACAGCTTGGGCCATAGTGTGGACCAGCCAAACTGTCTGTAGAGTTGCTTATCAGACCCTCTGGAATTTCTCAAGGTTGCTGAGACATAAGCTGTTCTAAAAATAAGAAAGAGGAGGCTGAAAACCAAGAAAACAGGACCACAGGAGCCAGATAAGAGAGAGTGCTTGAACATCTGGACTGTAACCAATCCTGTGCCCTGAGGGGTGTGTGCAGAGCACATGGACAGGATAAGGGCACCAATGAAAAGATGTGTGATCGTGTTCAGTAGTTTTAGAATGTATAGAGAAGTGTGTAATGTCAACAGTAAATGGGATCTGCGAGATCATATTGGCTCGTTGGTCAGAGGTCTTGAGCTCCTGCATGTGAAAAGGCAGGGGTTAGGGGTGGCAGGAAGAGAAGGAAGGGTGAGGTGTTGCGAGGCAGTGGATGCAGGGTGAGAGATGGACATTGTACCTTCCCCAGAGGACTGAGGTGACTCCCCGGTGTGACTTCTGTGCATGCTTTTGTGGGGGGGGATGGGGGGGGGGAAAGGAGCTTGCCATAAAGAAGGTTGCCCTAAGTCAGACTACCTGCATGATTTAGGTGATGACTGACTGACATTTAATTTGATTTTATCTTCTTGGGCCATTCGCACTCTGAAAAATAGAGTCTGGTTTTAAAGCAGTTGAACTGTTCTGGAAACCTGTGTGAAATCTGGAGCAGAAGAGCTGAAAATCTTCATGTAGTTGCTTTGGTGATACACAGAAACAAAATCATTCCTTACTGGGACTTTTTAAAAATACTGAATCTGTTTTAATTGTATTAACTGATATTTTGGCTTATAGAGAACAAAACTTTTGGCAAACAAACCGCTGCCACCTTTTTACATTGGTTGTTCATTGAGTTTGGTAAAAACAGCCATTGCACATAGTTCAGTTCATTAGCTGTCTTAACCTTGTAAGGTTTAACCTTTTATTACATCTAACTGCTATCTGTAACTCTTTCTCTTTTGGAGAAATTATCTAAGCCTCTCAGGAATTGTGTAGTGTGAGATACGCTTTCAAGACAATCCCAGGAGGACATTAAACAGAAGATAATGACTTACCCAGTTTTCCTTTCAGCAGCTTGGTTGCTTCTCATTCAGATCATATTTATTCTTCCTCTTTAGATAGTTTTCTTTTTACACAGTCAGCTAATTCAGGTTACACCAGATCTTGGGTTGCTGGGAAACTTGGTGTTAGATCCTCAGCCTGTGGTGCCTGTGGGACAACTCTACCACTATTTTGTGCTTTCTTATTGTATTGTTCCTTGCAGTAGGGAGTATTGTGGTTCCCATTTTTATATAATCAGATTAGGATGGAGTTTTTGTCATCCAGCAGCCCTGGTTTTGGTATTCAGGTTGCATTTTTGGTTTTTAATGTGCCTGAAAGATGAAGAGGTTTGATCTACAGAAGTGGGTGATGAAATCACTTGGCACTTGCCTAGACACTTGTACAATGTGAGTAGGCACTACTAAGAGTCCATTTATGTCCTGAAAAAGGGACAGAAATTATGCTTTCTTTGGTACTTTTCTAGTTCTAACTGGCATATGATACAGTCTCTACTCTGTCAGCACGTAATTCTGTATACAGATGGTTTTCTTGGTATTTTTAGATTTTCTTGCTTTGCCTAGCTTCTTCCTGAGATTCTCCTGGACGTTACTGATGGTGCTTCTGCCTGCTGTCCCAAAAAATATGCTCCAAGATCTACCATGAGCCTTGGAGAGAATCTAGCCAAGTGTCAGTCAGCGGACACATCAGCATGAGATCTTGTTCCGTGATATTGAAGATGGAGCTATTAAGTCTGTTCCTGATTACTCTGTAGTCTCATTTTATAACATTTGTCACGCCTACAATATGGACAGCAGTTTCTTGTTAGTGATAAGCTTGTGTTCAAGAAATACCTGTTTAAGATAATAAATAGTTTGATAGTATCTCTCTAAGAATGAGAGGTTTTTTCCTTGTAAATGTAAGAAGAGGTAGTGCTATAAAGAAGACATATAATAAAAGATAAAACTAATGTAGAGGACAGGGATGTTCAAGGCTGAGACATTCTTTGAAAACAGTAGGAATAACTTGAGTTACAAATAATTGTAAGCCTTTATAAAGTTGTTATCAAAGTTCCTGAGCTAGCTATGATTCTGGTGTTCTGTAGTAGCTTTGCAGAAAACTTTGAGCTTGACTGTAAAAGCCTGAAAAAGGCTTTCATTACACAATTCTAGGGAGTATTGAATACTGAAATTTTTTTTCTGTTTTGCTGTTTCAACCTGTGTAGAGAACACATCCAGCTGTCTCTATGAGGCTCTTCCATAGTGAGTGTTTTCATGGATATCTCTGCTTTTATTTTTCCTTTTGGAGGTAAGAGTAGTCAGGTTATTGAGGCATTGCTGAGGAGAGAGTGAAAAAAGATACATGCATTAACACTGGGGTGAAAGGACTGGTATTGCTGTGATGTGGAATATGATGAACAACTTCCTTTTCTTAAGGAGATAACACAGAACTAAAGAGTCTGGCCCTGTCCTGACTTCTCTTCCTGTCTCTTTCCCTGATTGCTTACTGGCCCTTGTTCAAAAGGAGTTGAGGAACACCTGCTTCTTACTTTGTTTTTGAGCTTCTTTTAGGAAGTAGGAGCAGAAGGACCAAGCCTCTCAGACTGTGGTCCAGAACACAGTTCTCTTAAGCTCATGACAGAATTTAAATGTTTCAGTCCCCAGATGAAGGTAAAAGTTAGAACGCATGGAATTCTTACTTAACTGTTTATGTCTTCCTTCTCTTTGATGATTCTTCCTGTCATCAGTAAGGATCTGTCTTCTCCATTGTCATGCTGATTGCTTCAACTTAGCTTTTAACAGAAACTGTGTTCGCCCTTCAGAGCACGTGAGCTCCTACTTTCTACTTTCTAAGTAGAAACTTAATAGTTGCTTCATTCCTCTAAGTGATCCAGTTCTTCCAAAGTTGTCTGTCCACTTTTTATTGCTGGTGCCTCCTGGCACGATGGCATCAGAACAATTCTCTTTGCGTAATTCATGAAGTGATACCAGATATTCATCATTTGCAAACATGATTTCAGTGTGGAGTACTACTGTCTAAAAAAATACTACTTAATCAGAGAAAGATATGTTTTATGAATATTTTATGTATTTTATTTTATTTTCTCATTACTTTGAAAAATTTGAAGAATTAAGGCTTTGCAAGCAACTGATTGCAGCCAATATGCCTGCCTAAATAGCCTAGTTTACTCAGATAGCTCCTTTGTCCTTTTTTAACCTAATCTGCAGCATTTTATTATTCTCCAGTCATCATACATACAAAAGAACAAATTCATTTGTATTAATAGAAATTCTGGAAATGAGGCCCCTTACTTCAAGTGACTGACTTCTAGGCTGGAGCTTCCTTGGTTGAACTAACGCCAGTATATTTTGAGTTCTTTGTGTCGTCCTTCTGTCTTGGACAAGAAATTTGATTTCTGTTCTTTTTTCTCCATTGTTGCCATTTGTCTTTTGGGGTGATTTTGTAGGCTGGTGAGTATTCACAACGCCTGGCTGGTGGGACCCAAGGCTACCTGTGCAGTGTGGGCTGTCAGGTGCCTCTAGAGGGCATTCACTGCCGTATGGCTGCCTAATCCAGGTTTTCAGATTCACCTTCCAGCCATGCCTCTTCCCTTTCACTGATTTAAGAGAGGACTGTAGAGATCTCCACGTATAAGCCTGACTGGTGTCCTCTAAGTGAGGTGGTGTCAATGCTTCCCTTGTACAGTTAATTACTCCAGTAAGATCCAGTTCTATGAGTATTGCCCATCTTTTGCCTTAATGCTCATTTGTAGGGCTAAAGAACGTTCTAGAGTTCTAGAGTTACCTATGTATCAGTGTAATTTTATTTCCTTTTCAGTTTTGAACTTCATTTGTGACAGTTTTCACTTCAGTCCTGTTATTCGGTATCTGTGCTCTAGCTTAGTTTTCACTCTTTACAAGTCTTACGTTTCTTTCTGCTGTCCTTTTCTTAGGTGCTTAGTTCATACAGTAGGGCTTACTCTTAACTTGAAATCTTCTATCTCTTTCCTTGGGTTGTGCATTCCAGTTAATGCTTTTGATTTACACAGAATGCCAAATTTTGGGTTTTTTCAGTATTCAAGTTCTTGAGCTATTCCAGTACTATTTTAGTTTACCAACCATTTCCTCTAATTAATCTGTGTTTGCATTTGAAATCAAGAACCTTGGTTCTAGGCTGTCTTGCGTCTGTTCTTCAGATGATTTGCAGTGAAGGATGTTTACTTCCACCAATTTTTCTTCACTGCTTGCACAAACTAAATCTTGAAAGAGAATAACAATGTTTTCTTGGTGTAGAAATCAGTAGAACGATCTGTATCTACAGAATTTTCCCTTTTCTGTAATCAAAGTCTGAGAAATTAGTCTCCTGAAATGAAGCCTATTGCTCTACTTACAAGAAGAAACACTTTCCTCGTCAGGTATAAATTTTGGAGTATGTTTCATGGTATGCTTCCAAGTCATCTGATCTAACAAGAGGAAGAAGCACGGTAATAACTTTATAAGTGTATTTCCTTCTATCCAGTCATGTTTGATGAAGTCATAAAACCTGCCTGCCATTCAGTTATCCATGCAAACATCTTATTTTTGTCTGCATTGCTCTTGCTGTGTTTCAGAACAGATGAGTTCATTCAAAAGACGATCCGTGAAACCTTTGCTCACTGCACAGTGCTGACCATTGCACACCGCTTGAACACCATTATTGACAGTGATAGGATTATGGTAAGACAGTTAACTACTTCACTTTTTTTTTTTCTTTCCTGAAGAAGAATAATTTTATTGACTTTCCTTAATTTTGATCCAGAAGTGGGTAGGAGTGTAAGTCATATGTTAGGCTTGTCCAAGTTAACCTCATTATCCTAGCTACTGTGACTCACAACTCATAAAACTGTAGATGTAATGACCTGGAAAGAATTCTTGCTTTCTCTGGCCTTGCACTTTCCATCCCGCAAGGCACAAACAAGGCAGGTGAGGTGCAGCAGGAGACCTGAGCAAATAAACTCTGCCAGTACTGGGAGCCTATGAAGTCATACCCGTGAGGTTCTGGAAAGAGTCAGCTGGGTGCAGTCTTGGTGGGCCAAGGGAGGCAGTGGCAATAGTTGGTGTGGGATGTGTGAAGAGGAAGTAGTGGAGGTTCTGGGTCAGGAAACATGGAGGTCAGGAGACAGCAGCTGCCCTGGGGCAAAGGTAGTGATGGGAGAAGTAGGACAAGACTGGTGAGGTAATGAACGTGGCCAGCTTTCCAAAGCAAGGTTCAAAGTGAGAAGATGAAGCACTACCAATGCGGCAGCCTCTACCATCTTCGCTTCCGGTAGAGGAATGTTATACCCTATCTGCCATCTTGTCTGCCCAAAAGTGCATTGCAGATTCATAGAAATTATGATGATTTTCATAAAGGCAGTAGTGTTCCCTGGGCTCTCAGGAAATCTGTCTGGTTTGTGTCCTTGACATGATGTGCAGCCTGCAGTTTTACAATTTTCTGCAAGAAGAGTATGAGCCCTTTGCAAACATCTTCACAGCCAATCAATGAAATAACTGGCATAGGGGACAAACTGTGTTCATAAGTGGAACTCAAACTTAAATGGGCTTTGAGCAGAAATTAATCTTCACCTCTTGGTGGTAATCTTAAAAAATACCTCTCAACTTTTGACTTAGGAAAGTGAAACTTGATCGTTCTTTCCATAGTTTTTTGTTTTATTTTACTGGATGCTCAAAACATTTAAAAAATTTTGATTGAGTTACAGTGGTTGCCTGAAGTACACAAAATTAAACAATTCCATCTGCTGAGGTGAGTGGTGTTCTAACGAGTAGAATGGATTGTGAGCTCAGTGATTATAGTTTACTTACAAAGAGAGAAACCAGCAGAACTGCCACAAGTAGTCATGTAATTGCGAGCATTTAACATATAATAAATAAATATTTTCTTCTCTGGTGAATACCTCCCCACAGGTCTAATGGATATGTTGGTGTTTTCTACAACTGAAATGAACAAAAGATTTGTGAGGAAACAACTGTGACCTAATTAATAGCTGTGTGTGTTTGTTAGCTGTCCAAAGGGATTTCTGTGGGTTTTGGTTCTGTAGCTACCATTAACATGGTAGGCGCAGAATTCTCTCTCCACAAAAATGTTTTCCTAATTTTACCTTTAATGTCATGAAGTTGCAATGAAAACTAAATGTTTTTACTTTTTTTTGCCAAAAATCGTAGGAGCAAAGCATAAAAATCGCCCTTTTCCCCAGACTACTCAGAATAATTGCCAACTACATAGCTACTCTATTACATTTTAAGTGTCTGTACATTATTCTTACCCTTATGTTGTTTCAGTTTAGTCACTATTAAGATTTCTAGTTTCCTAATTGTCTAATAGTCTTTAATGCTTTTGGCCTCTTTAGAGTATTAAGAAAGAGACTTGCAAGAAGGTGTCTCTTTGAGTCTGCAGTCAGTAGTAACTTTTAAATATTTTTCATCTTTTTGCATTGCTCCATTTTGATCTTACAGATTTCTGTAAGCTGGGAGAGAGAGGAAGGTGAGAAGCCTGATTAAAAAAAGGAGAAAACTGACATGTAACTTCGTAACAATGCCTGTTTTTAAGGATGCCTGTTTTCTCAGCATCCTTACTGAGTTATTGATTCAGAATTATCATCTTACATTTAGAATGATCAGAGTTATGGCAGGTGTGCTTCTGTTACGCTTTAATTACTTGATTTATTCAGGCATGTAACTCCTAGCGGGACTAAAGCAGAATTTTGGAAGTAAAATATGTTAAAAATTCCAAGAATAAGAATATTCTTCTAGAAGACTATTAATTAATAAGGGCTATTAATAAAATTAGAATTCATGGAAAATTAATTATTTACTTCAATATCACAAAAATTGAGAAGACTTAGCTAAAGAAAGCTTTTAGTGTGTTCTATAATTTGGTTAGTCAGTGGTGTGTTTTAGTAATTCACAAATTTAACTTGATGAAGATTGTTTTTCAAGAGTCAGAAATACAACAAAGAAAGTGCATTGTTATTCATTTACCCATTATTATTAAAAGCCCTTGTTTTGTTCCTCCTTTAATTGGGACCTCTAGGTGCAATAATGCCTTATTTATAAGCTATCCTAAATCTCTCTTGTTTGCTATCGTGATAAGTTTTTTAGAAAATGAAGGAAGAAGAACAAAGATACAACCTGATAGTCAATATATTAACAATTGTCTTTTGACAAATAATAAGTTATTTTCCGAACAAATTTTGGGCAAACTTGTTCAGCTCTCTTAAATCAATCACGAATGTTCAAGCCCGTTCCTGAACAAGTGGATGTCACTGAGGACTTTCCACCCTTCCCATTGAGTCAGATTGAAAGGAACATCCTGCTCAAAGCAGGGTCAGCACTAAATTCACATCAGGTTGCTCAAGACTTTTTCCATTTGAGTCTTGAAAACTTTGAGATGGAGATTCCACAGTCTCTGGGCTACCTGCTCCAATGCTTAATTATCTGCTATTAAGTCTTTTTCCTCCTTATGTCCAGTGAAAGCCTTTATTCCTTTTATGGCAATTGTTTCTTGTTTTCCCACTGTGTATCTCACTGAAGAGCCTTCTATCTTCTCAGTAACTTCTCTGTAGATATGGGAAGGTTACTGTTAAGTCCCCTGAAGCCATCAGTACTCCAGAGTGAACTTGCACTGCTCCATCAGCCTCTCCTCATAGGTGCTCCAGTTCACTGACTACTCTTGTAACCCTATTTCAAGCTTGCTCAGATTTACCTTGCCTTTTCTTGTACTAGGGGGTCAAAACTGGTCATCATGTTTTGAGTTTGTTGGCTCCAGTCTCCAGCTTGGCGTTGTCCATGAGTTTTTGATTTAATTCCGTTTAATTACTGGTTAAAGCAGAACTTTCCAAAAAGAAAGAAAAAAGAACCCTGAAGTTCACCTTTAGGGTTAATCCAAACATTAAAAAAAAAAATTAGAACAGAAAATAATTTTGAGAAAGTCATGAGAAAATGTCAAGTTGGATGAGTATGGAAATAGGAACTGAACGTGAACTGTTGCATGTCTGCTCACACCCGTCGTAATAACCGGTTCTATTTTAGAAGAGAAGAAAAGCCTACTCAAGGAGGGAAAAAAGGAAGAACAGAATATATTTTATACAACTGTAGACAAATCTGGCCTCAGGAGTTGTTTTAATTCTCGTTTGTTCCATTCCCAAAACCATACCTCTGCTTTCATAATCCAGGTCACGCCTTAAGAGTATTTCCATTATATCTGTCTTAGTGATAAACACGTTTTATCAGAACTTCAAACGCTTAAAATCATTGAGGGAAGAGCTGTATTGTGTAACGTGATACTCTCTAACCCAATCGCCGCAATGAGTAATGCTACATTGCACTTGCATAGGACCTTTCATCTGGAAATTGTAACGCTCTTTATAAACATTAATTAATTAAACTTCAAACACCTGGGTGAGATAGGGAAGTATCCATACAATCTTTGGAACCAAAGTTGGAAAGACTTGTTAAGTCAGCCCATCAAATAATACTACCATAAAATTATAATCCAGCGGTTTTCAAGCTCCTTTTTTTTTTCTTCCCTCTGTGCTACTCCAGCATCTACTAGGACACTTTCTCATTCCTTTTCCTTCATTACTTTGAGAAGCCAAGTTGAAACTCTTCCCATCAGGTGCTAGCAGTACCCATTTTGGCTCTTTGGCACCGGTAGGCACTCTGCTGCATGGCAGAAGGGGAGGGTAGGATGAAAGCTGCAGTTACCTCTTCTGTCGTGGCAAATCCTGGCAGAAGCTCAGCTCAAGCTTGCTTCACTGGTCCCTCATTCCCTGTAGCTTCCCCACCACCTCAACAGCTTCTTCCTTGTCCCATCCTCACCACAGAGGGCAAAGACCTTTTATGTAAACTGCATCTGCAGCTTGTGGCAGCCAATGGGCACCAGTCACAAGACTTCCAGGGGGATAGTATAAAATCCCCATTACCCATTTCTCTTCTTCCTCTCTGCTTCCTTCTTCAGGTTGAGAAATTACTTTTAGAAACTCTTTTTACAGAGGGGCAAACAGAAGCATGTAGAAATTGAGGCTCACCCAGGGACATAGTGGTTCAGTAGCAAATAAAGTATGTGCATCTGGTAAGAACCTGATGGAGTTGTTTGCTGTATATACTATGCTGTGGCCTCTCCAGAGGAAAGTCACAGTCAAAACTTGTGCTTTTTTCAATGACAAGGATGTTTCTCCAGAGAGTTTTCATATCAGTGCAATACTTCTTTGAAATGGAAACTCTTTATGCAAGCAGAACTTGATCTAGTAATTAAAAACTGTCATTCAAATAGGAAGTTTTTGATGAGAGAATCATGGGAAGAGATTTGATTTATTTATGTGAAAACCTGTTGTGGTTACATTCTGAAATGACTAATATTCAGAGTAACAATACAATGCACTTCACAGCCAGACCTGAGTTGTTTTTTTTGGTCAATAGAAAATTACTTCCCACGTCTTTCCGATAAGCCTCCCTACTTCCCACGTCTTTCCGGTACGCCTCCCTCATTCGATTATTCTCATTTTTCTGATGTTGTGTTTGCCATGGTGGAACATCTGGGCCTCATAAGTCAGGAACTGTGTTTCCTGCACTGTAGATGTCTAACTTCAGAAGAGCAATCAGTCCACCAAGAGTAAGTATAAACATCTTGGAATCAAAGAGAGAGAGAGATCCAGGCAGTACAGTGTGTGGTGAACAGGGCGTCACCTACAGCTAGATAGAAAATGCTACGCGGCAGACAAGGTCTGAGTCTCTCTCTGGAGTTCCCATATCTGACCCATTCATATCCTTCATCAATCCAGATGGAGACAAGGCAGTGGTGATAGACATCCAAGTGGACATGATGGTGATGGCCATACTGCCCTTCCTTACCATGGGGATCAATCACAGCATTCTTCCTGGAAGTGCAGAAATCTGTGCTCTCTGAAGAGGTCTGGATGCAGTGCTCCCCATTCCCAGTAAAATGTGTTCTCTGTGTACCCAGGGCAGTCAGGTTAAGGCCTTCCTTCTGAAAAATTGCATTGCCAGAAGTGCCAGAGTCATCAGCGGATAACATAAGGGAGTCTGAATCTGCAGCCCAGTGAGAGGCAGAGCTCTTGTAGCAGTGGGGAAGCCCCATCTGTCCTACTGATACCTTCATGTGAGCTTTCACTGCAGTGCCCAGCTTCAGATGGAGATGTGGAGAATGCAGGAAAGTAGTGATGGTACACTTAAATTAGTAATACTGAGTTAAAGTTAAAAAAGCTATGGTCAGTCAACTCTTGTTTACGTGGCTTTCTTTTCCACTTAAATATCACTGCTGGAAAAGGAATGTGTTTTACAGCAAATCTCAGCATTCTGTTTAGGGAATATTACATTAAGTCACAAGACACAGAACATGCAGTCCTCGCCTTAGAACAGTTCTTGTGAAAGCTGTGTCCCACCATTTGTGTTGACTCTCTGGTCTTCAGTGTGTCCATGTCAAAGTGTTTCCTTTGGACACACTTTGGTGGAGAGCTGCCCACTGTCAGACACTGGCCCTCGAGTGCTCGGGATGTCTAAGAGAGGTCAATTGATGAGACCATAAATATTCCTGGACCCTGGGACTATAGAATATGAAAATTTATTAAAATAAGAATTAATTAAAACTTCAAAATTCTGAAGCAGGATAACTGGTTGGGTATAAGATGGGTATTTTTTTTGTTCTGTAACAGAAAGGTGGAAGGGGATTTGACCTTTCATTAGCCCAGTATCTGGAGTGTGGTGAAATATTATTGGATGTTATGCTTGAACTATTGAAGTCTGTTCTGTTAAAGAATGTAAAAGGAGCTTAATGGATTATAGTAGCTAGAATGGATGCTGAATTTTTGTAACTAAGCATCTAATTCTTCATAAAAACCTTAAAGTACCTTGTGGGTCTGAATCTAGTAATCCGCAGTAAAATTGCTACATTCATACTGGTGCACCTGCTATCATTATTCAAAAGGAACAAACACTAACAAAACCCCTTTTTTTGGCTTAGCCTCTGTCTTGAAAATATGGACTAAGGAATATTAGAACTAAATTCATTCTTGTTTTTATTCAACTTAAGAAAGATCCCTACTGAATTCTGGGACCAAAGTCTCTTGAGTAAGGAAATGTGATGACGGAAATATGAAGGATACTCATAGAAAGGGACCTGCATGGAGAGCAGAGGGCCTGGAAACCATAACGTTTCTCCTTTCTTTTGTTAACTCAAGACTTTTGGAGCTTCTGCAAGAGCTGAGCATTTGGCAAATGATTTTTCAGAAATGGTCAGTTTTATTTTGATTCTGAACAAAGGCAGATACCACTGTTCCCAGGTCTTCTGAAACTGGGTTGATGTTTACCAAACCAGAAGAGAAAACAAGATACTTCCATTTCTTTCTTGGAATTTATTGAATTCCACAAATATTAGCAGTGAAGACATTGCTTTCAAAGCCAAGTAATATATGCATCTTTACCATTAAGAGAAGATTCTATATAGGTGTTCAGGCCAGCTTTTGCATAAGATACCAAATTGTGTGCCATGGTCTTGTATCAGAGCAAGACTTCTAATTTGAAATGGAATCTGTGACAGTTGTAAATGTCACACCTATCTGCCTCTAAAATCAAGTCAAAATCCCAAAGAACTTGAAAATATGCTAGAGTTCTTGATTCTCTTTGCCAGTTTTAAGACACACTTCTCTAAGATATTGGCATCTTTAGTTCTTAAAAGCTGCTCCCATTTCAAGAGGGCTGCCCAGCAAGATTCTTCTTTTGCCTAAAGAAAACAACCAATTATTGAGGCAGTACTTCAGCTGGAAGCATTCAAACTAAGAAGTTGAATTTGAATTTCTGCAGGAATTGAAGCCAATGAATGTTGATCTCTCGTTCTGTCAGGCATTTGTATGTGAAAGTGTTTCATCAGTGTAAGAACAGGAGGGTCATATCATGTTTCTTTAAAGACAGTGGTATGCAATCTAGACTGTACTAGAAATACACATCTTTAGAGAATGATTTTTGCTTGCTCAGAAATACTGTATTACTGTTTAAAAGCAAATTGGCACAGGTCATGTTGGTGGCTGATGCCCTGAGCAGAGTTTCTGATAAGGTGAAACTGTGCATGGCAACTGAGCCACAAGTTTGTTGTCATCAGAAACTGATAAAACCAGGAGACATGCTCAGTCATCTGCAACAATATTCCTTAACCTCTTGAGAAGTATAATATTCTTGTAGCTTATCTACCTTTCTATGACCCTCAAAAGCCTTATTAAAGAGTGGGATTTTTTTAAACTGAAGTATATCTCATATCACTTCTGGCCACATTTAAGTCATTCTGCAATCCCAGTTGAGAAATGTGGCTTTACAGTGATGGAAGCAGTCATTACTGATTGACCAAGGGAGAGTTTTGTCAGCACGTACGTGTTCATGTCAGCTGTTGGCAAGCACTGGCACGAGGCCCCTTCATACCCTCTGAAGCAAGGGTTGAACTTACACTGGTATGTCAGATGTTTGGAGGTGAGGAAACTGTGTGATACAAGAGACATTTGCAGTGTGTGGTTAACAGACTTCTTCAGCGACACACAGAAGGAGTTCATATTGAGTGATTATCAGTAGAATAAGTCTCATTACTACATATGTCATCGGTATTTTTTCCCCACGACATTCCATTCAGCTTAAGGTGGCATGCCATCAGATGGAGGAAAAGAAGGTAGATTTTATTAATCTCTGCAAGAAGCCTAAAGAAAACCTGTGTGAACCAATTTACCAGGCAGTGCTGCATGCTCAATTTCCCCAAAGTTACAGCCAAAGAGTAATTTCAGTTTAAAGAAATTGATTACAGAACAAGATGTCTAAAGTTGACTTTTCTGTGAAGCAGGGGATAAGGAAGTATGTTTCAAATCCCAATGACCAGTGACAAGTCTGGCATTGTTACAGCAAAGTTAAACTCTGCTGAGGTGAGTTATTTGGAAAATCAGAAATTAATAATTCAGATTATAAGAAGGTAAATTCGCAGGTTTGCTCTGCTCTGTTCATATACATTATTTGACACCAAATGTGTCTGGAGTCACTAGTAGAATAATTTGTATAGGAACCCTGAAGGAGCATGGGGAATTATTTGAATAAACATGAAGGCTTAGGAAAAATAAAAACAAAAAAACCCCAAAAATAACCAACCAAAGCTCCACTGCCAAAAATTAAAAAAAAAAAAAAAAAAAAGAGGAAACTTTCAAAATAAAAGAAACCTTTAAAATGGTTTCTAAGTTGTATTTACAGCCTTCTTAATGTGCTTCGTTGTTCATAAACATGTTTAGATAGGTTGATATTTATAAATGATTCTTCAGAGAAGTATGTGCATGTTTCTGATCTGTTTTGACAAACCATGATGAGACAGAAGAGACAGAACATGCTTGCATCTGAACTTAATGCCAACTGGAGTACAGGCTGTTGACTCTTTCCCACAAAGCTATGTATTGTCTTGGGTGAATATATTTCTTATAATATGATGTAACCAGAAGCATCTCCTGAATATTCTCCTCTTCCCAGGACTTTATTGAAGATCATCTTGATGTATGCTCTCTGAGGAAAACATTGTTCAAAGTTGTACTCCTAGCAGAGTTTTGAACTTTAATAATGATTTTGTTGTTTGGTGATGTCTTCTCCAAGTCTAAATTAAATCAGATGTATTCCCAAGGAGATAATTTCCTTGAATTATTTTTCTTTTGAATAGGAAATAAAAACATTTATGATCAACTCTTAAATGTCCCATTTCCCCTCTGGCTTAATGGTGAATATGAACGTGAATAAGAATACTAGTCATTCCTCAATAATAATTGAAATAAATTCCCATGTCCCCCTCCTCTGTTGTTGAACACTTCCAACCTTGGATTGTTTTTTTCCTCAGAATGTTTTATAACTATTGTTCTCTTGGTTTGTCTGCTTTTGTTGCTGAAAGTTAGAAAACACAGGATTTAGAACTTTGTTTTTTGTGTCTATGGGTAGCTGTAAGTACATGGTGTTCGTTACAGCATTTTAAAAGGCCCTTTTTCTTTCTCTCTCTGTGGCTAATGACACTTCTTTTACATACATATATATTACAATTATATATATATATATAAATTATATATACATATTGATCCACAAAGAGGATTGTAAAATTCACTTAGAAAATTAGTGTTGGCTTCTCCAAAGTCCTGTGCAACAGAACAATATAGATTATTTGAGGAATCATCAAGCAGAAAAGATGTTCTGGCTCTACTGCCTAAGTTTCTGTTGGAAACTCAACTATCTTGATGCTCAGCTATCCTTGTTGCTTGTTGTTTTGTTTCTCTCTTTTCATGGTGAAATGGATTTCCTTACTCCTTTCTCACCATTTTATGTTTTACTTTTTGTCTTCCCCTGCTTTTTTGTCTTGGTTAATACATTAAGTTGTGAATCTATGGGAAATCTGGAAATACTGCAAAGCTGGGGGGTTTAGGGAGGGACTTAGGTGAAGATACCCTCGTGGGTTACAGCTGAAGATACCCTTAGGTGATAGATACCCTCGTGGGTTACAGCTGAGGCAAAATGTAGTGCTCAAATCTTACCCATATTTAGTTCAGCAACATTTTTGTGGCATAGACAAATACTCCTGTGCTAGTTAGAGTTAACATAAACACATTTAAATGGCTAGTAATCTTCTCATGTTTGATATTGCAGGTCAAGATCAAATACTTCTTTTCTGTTTCTCTGTCCTTCCCTGTCATATTTTAATCATCCCCTTTTTGTGTTAATTATGTGCCCCAAATATCAAACAAAGTGCTGTTCAAAACTTTGTTGTCTTCTACCAATATGGTTCTTATGGTTCTGGAAAGATCACAACTCAGATGAGCAGTCACTGGCTCAAACTATCCAACCAGGCTGAAATATTAGGTGGAATAGAATTTTAATGGCATGAGAGGATTTTACACAATAATAATACATCATTTGAGCCTTTTTAGAACTTAAGATGTCTCTATATTGCTGCTTGAGCAATGCTAATTTGAATAGCTGTAAGTAAAGGTGTTTTCACCATACTTGGGGAGGTGAGCAGATTCCACTGAGCAGCAATTTTCCTGCATGTTTTCTTTTGTATGATTGCCAGCAGCCAATTTTGTAAATTTTTTGCTGTTGGAATTACTCTTTCATATGAGAAAATCCTGTTGTAGTCATAAAGGTGGTACTACAAAGGCAAGAACAGTGCAGGCAAGGTAAAAAAAGCTGCCAGTGCAAGAGGGTTGAGAATCTGGCCCTGGTTTACATATGACCACTTTGGGTTTATATAACTCTTTTGTGTTTGTTTTTATTTCACTCTGGGCTGTCTAAGCATTTCACAGGCAGTTAGCTCCCACAGAATGATCAAGTGTTTATTTCGTGTATTTTACAAAGAGTCAGAGCGAGGAGCTGAAAAGTTGAGTGATTTGCACAAAACCCCTCTCTCAATATCTGCACTGAAGTCTGTGATGAAATTCAAGTCTGATTCAGAGTCAAGTGCTCCTGTGTGTCCTCCACAATCTCCCTGCCAATCTGATTTCGCCAGCTACAAGCTTCTCTGGCTCTTCTGTATCAAGTTCCACTGGTACAACTGCCTTGGAACACATCTGGGTTCGATTCTCTTGTATTGTGCAGTGATAAGCGTTGCAAGTTGATCAGAAAATATGTGGCTGGTAAACACCAGATTCCACCTTTCCTGAATGATTAGCTGGCTTTTTGAAGTCCTAATGATTTTAATTTGGCTTGGAGTCAGTAAGAGTATGCAAAGCCTTAGCCAAAGTACCTATTTATTTATGTAAATCTTATCAGCACACATTTCTTCAAAGAAGAGTACCTATCTCTTTGTCTAAGCGCTTTTTAATAAATATATAAATACATAAATGCATAACTACCTAGTAAACCAGCTTACATTTTCTCCATTGTCTCATAGATGACAGCAGTTAGTATAAAGTGGTTTTCCTTGGTGAACAAGGTTTATAGTGTTCCTGATTTGTAGGAATGATATTGTCTGTTCAATTTCATTCTTCATTTTTCATTTCAGATTTTTTTAAAAAGTAACACAGCTTTTTTTTTCCTATGGCTGTTCTGTCTGTCTTTATAACACAAGTTTGGGTTTTATTCCCAAAGAAAGGCTATGAATAGGTTAATGATTTGTTTAAAATGTGGATGGAGTTTCTCCAGACAGAAATTGCTCACTCTATCCATTTGTCTTCTGGACTTGACTTTTTAAAACTTGGAAGAATAACTTTTCCTTTCCTCAGGTTCTCTGGAGGGGAAAGATTATCTCTGTTTGTGATTGTTTCAGATATTTGCAAAATGAATGCTAAAATTGCAATACTGCAGTAATATAATTTTTTTAAACCCTCTACTTGTCTGTTGCAGTTCTTTACTTGTAAGAGACACATTTAATGAAGATGCTTTTTGTTTCCTTTCTTCAGGAGTGCTCCCTTAGTCTAGTGCTATGCTGGAAAAAGCTTTACTTAAAGGCAACAGAGACGTTCTATGCTATGGCACCATGATTTAAGTGTTGAATTGTATACGATAATTTATTGCATTTTTAAGGAAGCAAGGTCCTTAACTGTGACATACAGTGGCTTAAAAAAGATTGTGATAAAATATATATTTATAATTAATTATTAAATCATTAACTCATTAAATATTCAGAGTAAATCAGATAGGACTAAGTACACTGAAAAGTCAGCATGTGTGCAAGTATACTTCTGCAGGTGAAATACTGCATCTATTAAATGACTATATTGGGCTGTGCAATATTACTAATATTTACTATTTTTCTATGAGCATTTTCTTCAGCTGCAATTCCAAATGATGCTGGAAATTACTTGCAAAGGAAATTCATAATACAGGCTGGGTTCTCTAAGAGCTTTTGAAAATAGCAAATATCTTCTTGTAGGTTGCTGTGCATGCAGTTCATAAAATTACATGTAATTATGCTGCTGTTTGTTGTCTGAGTTATTTTCCATTCAAATGCCATGTACTTAATTGAACTGGAAGGGAAGGAATTGGGTCCCTTTTCCCTGGTGCTGGGTCTGTGGTGTCAAACAAGTCGACAGTGATCTTGGCAGTGTGGTATTTTCACACCAGTGCAGGCAAAGGGGTCCGCTCAGCTGTGCCCCTTCCCTGTGTGTTTTGTCATTTACTGGCGTTCAGACCACTTGGAGATCTGCCAGCCCTTGGTTTTATGGAGCTGCACAGGCAAAGGACACATTTGAAAGTTTCCTCACAGGACTCTGAATTAATATACAAGCTTGTTGGAGATTCTTCTTTCGAACAGAAGTTTGCACGCTATTTTGTTACTTTGGAAGTTGTCCTCACAATATCTTTTGTTCATTTCTTTCCTGAAATCAACAGCTCAATTTTTTTTGATCTTTCTTTTTTTCTCACAAGTATGTACACCACAATTATGGCTTGAGTTGAGTCCTTGAAGTCCTTTTGTTGTGGCAATATCGTTGTCAATAGCAGGCCTGTGTATTCAGTTTTTTTATTTATATAAGAACAAAAGTATTTTTTGAATTATTTTCTCACATAAATTCTTTTCCTTTTTTTTGAACTCCATTACTCCTACTCATGGCATAAAGTACTGAACTTGCAAACTAAAACCCAAATCTCCTTCTTGAGTCAACACCATTAATTTATAAGCCAGTTAAGTATTTGAGTGCATTGCATTTGTCAATATTGGCTTTTCCCTGCTATTGTGTTTCTCATTCTCTTAGGTTAGTTAGGTGTATCTGAACCTCTGGTCTAGACTTACCTGCATATTTTTGTGTCAGTCAAAGGTTTGTCACTTCTCTGACACCTCCTTTTTCTGATGACTAACATAAGTAGTTACCACCTATGCCAGAACAATATGGTTCCTACCAGTTCCTACCTGTTCAGCTTTCTACAAAGAAAGCTGTACTGTTTAATTCAAATATCTTGTTTTCTGTCCAGGTTTCTGAAAAGCTTTGTTCTTTTAGCTTGGTTATTTAGTTACACCAGATATATTTCTGAAAATCCATATAAACCATTTTTCCTTTAGTTTTCTTCTGGTGCATTAAAAATTGTATCAGATTTGTGATTGCTAAAACTGTGGAGAACAAATTCTACCTGTGATCTGTGTGTCTTCTTTTGTTTTAATGACTGTTTCAATTAATTTGGTGTCTTATATCAAAATATATATGCTAGTCTAAAATTTCCTAGAATTGATCCTGTAAAGACTTTTAAAAATATAAGTTCAGTGTTTGCTGCCATGCAGTCATTAAATTAAGTCACTAGTTCTGAGAGCAGTTTCCTAGAGGTTCAGTCAGCTTATTCTTAATTTTTTCCTATATTTTTGACTGTGTATATTCTCTGTGGATTATTGACTTAATGCTTATTTAATTTCTCTGTTGTTTGTTCTTTTTCCTTTCCTCTCTTTTTGGGTACCTGTGTCCATGGTGGCATCTGATCTTTTCTTTATGTGGAAAGAATAGGGTGAGGTTTAAATATCTTTCTAATACACAGTTGGCGAAAACTGATGCAAGAAATTGTTTATCTTTTCAGCAACACCCTCATTTTCTTTAATTACATCTTCACCTATAATTCAAAAGACCTACTTATTCTCCCTTAACCGACTTGGTGGTTATTGCGTGGTTTTTACCCACAGCTGTTTACTTCAGAGCCCATTTTGGACCTCTTTGTTTCCTTCTTACACAATGAATCTTATAATCTACTTTGTCGACTGCACAAACATTGTATTTCCATATTCTGCATAACTTCATGTTGGAGTCCTATAGGTGGAATGGCTAGAGGGCACTTCAAAATCGTACAACAGGTCTGTAAACTGAGAAAGCGCTATACTAGTTTGAAGAGGACAGAATTCATTTTCAGGGTATAAAATTCATCTTAGCACCAAAAATGCATACATTTCTCCCTTGCCTGTAGTTGCCTACATTTGGTTTCTAGTTCTAACATTTAGTTTTTAATTTTCTTATGTTAATACATTGGTTTCTGCTGATTTAACAGGTTTTAGATGCGGGAAGACTGAAAGAATATGGTGAGCCTTACATTTTGCTGCAAGAACAAGACAGCTTGTTTTACAAAATGGTGCAACAAGTGGGCAAGACTGAAGCAGCTTCTCTGATTGAAACAGCAAAACGGGTAATTTTAGAAGAAGAGATAATTAAGTTTGTCTCTGCAGTTTGTTTATCTCACGTTAGCATATTCAGTGTTGCAGTAAGCCTTCCACTAAAGGATCTGTCAGTTTTGCAAGGCAAAGCCATAATTTTCAGTGGGATATACACAGACTTCCAAATGATACATGTATTTATATACCCTGAGTTGAAAGACTGGATTTCTTGCATCCTTTTGTGTGTACACAAAACAGTAAGTGTAAATAATATAGGACATACTCACTTGTGCTGGGCATTGATCTTAACTTGCTGTAAAAAGCATGTTAGGACTGCAGAATCAAACATTTATCTGTTATGCCTATATTTTTTAAAGGGTCCATCAGATTTTAGGTGGGGCTCAGTACCTGTGACCATGCTGTGGTTCCTGAGGGTTTGATCACATTCCTTCTGTTGCATATTCATTCTCTTACTTCATTCTTGTACCCTGGCTCTCTGTTCTGCACCAAAGATGAGCAGGGCTCAGCTAAGAAGCAACTGTTGAGTGTTTTCTTGCCTTCTTGTTCCCTGCAAGGCTCTGTTCCTGATTCACTGTTAACTGTTCAAATCCTACTTGGAGTACAGAATTATTAATATAATTGTGGGCATTCCTCTGGCAATCAAAGTGTTTAAGAGACATCAATGGATTCATTTTCATAATATGCCTGTGAGGTGAGGCTGTATCATCTCCACTTCTCAGATGGAAAGCTGAAACAGAGATAAAAAGATAAAAAAGAATGACCTGTGATTGAGGATCTCTTTGACTAGCTTTGGCTTGCTTTCTTTTTTCTTGATAATTTACCATGCAGGCTGTCCAGAGCAAGATTTTACTTCTCTCAGTGCCAACAAAGTTTTAGCATTGCTTCAGCTGAGACTGTCAGTGCTCAGTTTGGGAGCAGCTTGCTTGGAACTCATGTAACTGTGCTTTCAGCAGCCGAGAAAGGCACTGGTATTAAGCTGGTAACAACCTAAGAGAGCCTTTTACAGGCCAGAGGCAAAGCTCTTTAGCCTTGCTGCTTTCCTTTCCTCAAGTTGCTGGATGTGTAGAGCAGGGCTAGAGGAGCACAAAGTCTAAACTGTTTCCACAGGGAAACAAAAGACCAATAGACAGGGAACAGCACACAAAGACAGGAAACAAAATAGCAGGTGCTTGACTATTTTCCAGTAAAAAACTAGATGAATTTCCAGCAAGCTGGAAAAAAATGAAAAGTTGTGCTGTCATGGAGTTATGCTCATGTCTGGATGCTGTTTCACTGGACTTTTTGAAGGTTAGGGAAGAGATTTTTGTGTCTGTTCGTATTCTCAGATTTTATTTTTTAAGGAGTTTTTCAAGTAAACCACTGTAGCTGAGAGCATACCCTATAAATTCTTGTGTAGCACAAATTGCAGACATGCAAGAGGAAACAATTTTATCTTGAACTAAGCAGTGTTATGAGTTCTGCTGTCCACTTCCACTGCTTCATTTATTTTCTTATTAGGAAGGAATGGCTTAGCCATGTTTTCTGTGGCATGTGTATGACAATCTGGAGGTTATGTAAATGGTATTTAAAAGGGTAGCTTCAAATTCATGTGACCATTGTTTGTCTGTAAAGTGAAGGCCAGCTTCCTAAGGCTTTCTCTTTGGAAAGGCAAGAGGTGAGGCTGTCCAGCTGTCATCTTTAGAAATTTAGCTATGTCATGCTGTCATTCCTTCCTTCCTTCTCCAGAGCCCTCCCCAGTTGCACAATTGCATTCAAAGATGATTCAAAATGTATAAAAATAATTGCCTGATGTTACTTGCCCGTATAGTCATCTGCAGTTACCACATCAATGTTATGTGATTTTGTACAGGAAGGGAAGAGATCCAGGAACCAGTCTCTGCTGAAATGTGGTTTGATGAAAAAGTTTGCTAACTCCCAGGCTAGAAGGCAGATACAAGCCTTAGCATCTGCCAAGAATGCAAAGCATGGTGCTTTTCCACACTCGGACCAAAAATATGGGAATCAAGAGACTGTATCTCTAGTCAGCAGCTACCCAGAAGCAGAATTATAGTTCTTTCTGTTTGAAGGACTTGGACAATTCAGGGGTTTTGTTGTTGCTGTCCCTTGTGCTTCATGCATACTTTCAGAGAAGTCGCTTAGTCAGAAGAGCCGATTCCAATGGCTTTTCTTTTTACACTATTGAGTCTGCTGCATGTATTGCTGTTGGCTTCCCACATTCCTACTGTGGTTACTAAGAACTGTTTTTATGAAGAACAGCTTGCTTTCTGTTTTTGGAAAACAGCATGCTGCACATAAAAAGAAATGGTAATATGACATACATACATACTTTTCAAAAAGCATTGCAGTGGGTTGCTAAGTAAAATGGTTTGGAATGTGGTTATGCTTTGGCAATGATTATTTGATTTGTTATATTTTGGACCTGAATCTTGATTTATTTCATTTTGGACCTGTACAAGACAAACTTGTACGAATATCTTCTTTCAATAAGCTGAAACTTCAAATGCATTTTCTGGAAATGTATTGATTCTGCATATATCCTTTAAGTGCAAATTAAGAGGTTCTTCACATCTTAAATTGGGAAGACTAACTTGGACCATATTTAAGAAACATAATTTTAAAAAGAAAATCTCATGGCCCTCTTAACAAAGCATTGCAATACTGAGCTATTGCTGGAACCTTAGCTCAGGCTTCCAAATTGATCCAGTTACTATTGTATGGCTCACTTGGTCACTCAGTATCCCCATTTTTTTGTGTAAATGTCAAAGAAAGCAACACAGGCACAACTCAAATTGGCAACTGCTGAGTATGTATTAAACAGCCCGTGAGCCTGATGGCAACTGAGTTATGCTTGACATCATGAGACTGTTTTTATCTTTGCTCAATTTACAAGAAGCTGCTAGGAGAAAATCCTATGGGAAAGAGAGAAATAGTCATCAAGCAGTGAAAAGAAGAAAAAAAATAAAAATTCTCAATTATTCAGATAAACAGAAGTTAGTGTGTTCTCCCTGCTCTTGGCAGTGTTGAGAGAAGCTTTTCTGCAGGCTTTGGTGGCATCAGGATAGGGATGGGTTTCTGTCAGTCAGGTTTGAGTACTTTGAGGGAAAAAATAAGGATTGTTTAAATTTTACTTTAAAGCTGTGACAGATGTGTAAATATTAAAATACTAGGTGTTATCTCACCTCAGTGGTTACTTTTAAAATGGTTGCAGCTCTGTTGGCAGTGGAAGAAACTTGTATAAAGACTTGGGCATTTAATATCTTGAGGTATTGGGCTCAGGGGAAGAATTGCAATGAGACAGTTGAAAAGCAGCTGCCATTTCATTACATCTCTAGTAATGTGCCAAGGTTTTCTATTAGCTTTCCATTAAAAAAAAAATCACATTCAAAAGCTGAATTAAAAGTATGCCAAAGTTTTATGTTTTAAACCAGGAACAGGATGGGAATACTGAGGCTGCTGTCTGCAGCCTGTGTGCAGTCAGCAGCCTCATTAACTTTCCTCCGTTGCATCCGATTGTGACTGGTTACTGAGGAATGCCTCTTAACAGGACTCCCAATTCTTCTGTTGATTCAAATCAGACTTGAATATTCTTTGAAACTTGTAAAAATGCATATACCCTGCAATAGTGAGTGCACAAAAGATGACAGTGGTACTTACAGGAATATTTTTGTAGAATGACTATTTCTTTTTTATCCCATGTGTCTTATATGTGTATTCATGTACGTGAAAAGGATATTATTATCAAACAAGCTGAACTTTGTTGACAACACTCTTAAATACAAATTGCAGAAATGTTTCATAAGCTGTACTCAAAGCAGTCTGACTATGAGACCTAACTCGTGACACATGTCAGCTTCAGAAAGATAGTGTATTTTCTGTTTTTAAAGACTCAAACAAAACTTTTCACATTCTTCTTTGAAAAAAAAAATTGCATTTGAAGTCCTTTTTCACCCAACACATTTTTAGATAAGAGCACACAAGTCTTGACATTATTTCATTTTGTTATGCGCATCTGTCAAGGAACAGAGATATGATACAGCTGCTAAAAACTGATGATTGTGGAACAGTGAAACTTGACAGCATTTCATTTCCTTTATGTTCTGATTATACATTTATCAGGAAACCTGTATCTCTTCTAGTTGAGCTAGAAATTGGTAGAATTCAGGAACTCAAAGGCTGGGCAAAGAACTGTCCTATTATTTGGTATCATCTTACGTTTTAGAGAAGTTGCTTGGTTGAGTCATTGTTAAAGCTTTTGCTTCTTCTTTCATTATTGTGGTTCACTATCCTGAGATCACATTTCTATAGGCCCTATAACTGCTCTGCAGCACAAATTAAAGGCTGGGATATTTCATACATATACTTCGAAGTTTCAATGGTTGTCAATCATAGTTTGTAAAATATAGGGATTACAACCTGATTTTAACATCCAAATCCATTGTGTTCATTTTATGTGTGAAAATGAGAAACCCTTGTGCAGACGCAAGATTTCACAGCTTCTTTGTCATCCTGTTTTTAATTTATCTCCATGTTTTGAGCTAGTAAAATGATTTTACTTATCAGTTTAATGTAAAGTGATAAAACATATCTATTCATCTGAATTAACAAAATTTGAGGGGATCGACAGGTTGTGTGGGATTTTTCTCACATTTTGGTCTAATGTAAGTTCATATAGTAATTTTACTAATTTTTCAGTGACATACATTTGCTGAATACCACTAACCTGAAGTTCCTGTTGGGATTCCTTAAGGATATGTATCTCTACTATATTTATCTCCAGAAATATTGTTTGAAGCTAAATGGACTTTTGGTGCCTAATTACTCATAGAATCTAATATTTTTCCTAGGTATACTTCAGTAAGAATTACCCGGAAGTTGTTCAGAATGGTCAGCTTGCCACAAACTCCTCCTTGGATCCTTCCTCAGGATTGTGCATAACTGAAACTGCACTGTGATTCCTCATTGCCTTAACTGTTCTCCTTAGAATGTAAACCTGAGACCATCTAAACTCAGCGACAACATTTGCAAGCGTCAACAGGCGAGGAAAGGGAGGGAGGGGGGGCAATTCTTTGCACTGGACATCCTTCCTATTTAATACTGAGAAGAAAATTTTTACTGTCCCTGTTTCTTTCATTTCAGTGCAATATGTTTTTCTTTCCAACTAATTATGTTTGTATTGCTAAGGAAATTAGGCGGATTGAGTTTTTATTTGAAAGTTATGTGGTAGAGATCTCTTTTATTTAAACAGGTGCAGGACACCTAACAGGTCTAGTGTGCATATTTGGAGCTTAGTAAAATAATTGGAATGTGTCCTTTTTTTTCTTTTAGAGATATTTTGAGAGCAAGCAAAACCAAATTGTTTTCAGTGTCACTTTAGCATGACAGCTCTGTCAGAACAGCATATTTGGTAGTGTGCAACTTACTTGTCTAGAGCAACTGTCTTTCTGCCTGTCACAAGTACCTATGCAGGCTGGTAGGAAAAAAACTTGAAGAAGCCAAAATCACTTTTTCTTTTTGATAGAAAAGTACTATATACTTTTATATATATATATATATATAAACAGTTCAAATAATGCTGTTCAAGATGAATGTAAATATTAGCTTTATTTTGCTAAAATCCAAATGCTGAAAAATCTATCTCAATCTTCTGTACTTCAGAAGAAAATTACCACATTTGCACTGAAGAAATATTTAAATAATTTAACATACATTCCTCTTTTTACCCAGGTTATCAAAGAAAAAAAGGTATTAAAATAACTTGAGGAAATGTTTGAATGACATGTCATTATACCTAAATACTGTGTAGTACAAAGTTATCTTCAACACAACACATTGAAATGTATACATTATTTGCATTTATTGTGCCTTAATATTTGTGCCTTCAAGCCAAAGCTGTAACTGCAGGGTACACAACAAATTCATTGGATATATGTTAAAAATATGTAACTTTAGTATGTTTAAAGTTTTGCATCAGGGGTTCTGTTGAACTTCAGCTGTTTGAAGTTATCATCCTGCCAGAATAAGTAAGAAAATACAAGCTGTAGTTTCAAATGGCTGTTGCTGATAGAGAGGAATGCAGTGAGAGAGGGGTTCAGTATTCATAAGTTATGTCCTGATTCAGCAAAGCACTTTAACACAAAGGCACTATTCCCATGTTTAAAAAATAAATCAAGCAAGTGCTATGCTGCTTCAGATTTTTTCAAATTTAGTGAGCTATTCTTTGAGGTCCAGTAGAAAATACATCTATTCATCTTGCTGTTTAAAGGACACAGGAGAGACTAAAATGCAAAAGATTTCTTCAGGACATGAAAAATATTGTGCTTTTTAAAAAATACTGAAGATGCTTGCTATTACCTTTGTAATGCCGAACAAGTGTTATTTACTCCAGTGTTCATCCAGTGGCCTAAAAGTAAGGCAAACATGAATGTGTCTCATTTCAAGCAGTTCAACCGGTCTTTAATTTAGTCAGATACAAAGTTACTCCTTACTGAGAAGGAAATTGAGGCCAAAGCCTCAACCACTCGTCTTGGACATTTTTCTTCTGGGAGACAGCCCAATGGTGAGAATCCTTGTTCTCCTTCACAGCAGCCTCTCTGCACTGGGGCTTGCTGTCCTGCTGTGAGATCCCAGGAGAGAGGGAATTGTGTCTGCAGTGCCACCAGCCAGCTTTCTGAGGGGCTTTTGGAGCTTGTGGAACAAGCATCAGGTATCTGTGCTTGCTGGTAACCTCCTCTTACATGCTTTGAAATCATTAGGGGAGAGTTACAAAATTAGACGCCTTTGCCCCTACCCTTTTTTTGTCAAGTCCTAACACTTCTCCTGCAGTGTGTAGCATCTTACACTGTAACAAGTTCCACTGAGATCAGTGGAACTGAGGGTGATGCAGTGATGTGCAGCAGGAGGCTTGTGCTGCATCTCATGATAAAATACCAGCCAGCCAGGGGCAGCTACCAGCCACCAAGCCACATGGCACAGGTGTGCTCATGTAAGCAGTGCTTATGGCAGATCCTTCTGAGAGCACACCAGTTATCATCCTGTGTGTTCAGTGGCTGTTTTCTTTTCCATTCAAGTTGTCTGAAATAAGGATTGGGCTGCAGTGCCACTGAGTGAGAGCAGTGGTTGCATTGCACAGGTATGTGAAGGTGTAAAGTCATGTTAGATAATGCTGGGGGACTGTGTAGCGTAAAGAAAGTTCAACCTCATGGCCTTGTCCACTACTGCCTTTTTGGCAAGGATCTATGGATCCATGTCCAAACTCTGCTGAAGCTTTGCTATGGAAAGTCCTGGTTGGAGTGGTGCAAAACACAGCTAGGGTGAGCTGACCAGTAAGGCAGTGCACTTTGTCAAGTTGGGAGTTGGAGATGCTTTGTTTATCTTCTTTTTTTGAGCAGTGAAAATATATTCAGGGTCTGTGTTCTATAATATGGAATCCTTATTATTTCTAAACAGTTTTTGTAGAAGAGGAAGTGTGATGTATAATACAGAGACTTTTACGTACTCTAAGAGAATAGTAAGTTCTCCTGGCCATACATACCTTGAGTTTATATTTTTTTACCAGATCCAAGGATATCTGCATGCGTAAACCAAGGGTATAATTACAGTTTTAGTTCATTTCAACTCTGAAATCAATCTATGGTAAGTTATATTTCAGAGCAGAACTCCAAAACGCTGGCTGCTGCAGACTCACTGGTATGAGACCCTGACAGATCTAGCGATCAGTCTGTAAACTAGAATTAATTTGATCCTGTAGCTTTTTGAATGCACACAAAAATGCTAGGTATCTCTGAAAATTATGATTCTGCTTCTTCACGTGTTTTTGCAGGACACTACTTGCTGTAGGTATCAAATATCAATATCAGACAAAACAAATTTATTACAAAATCACACTTGAAACCCATAAATTGCTGAGTAGGAAAACTAAAAGCAAGCCATTCATGTCTGTTATTGGCATTATTTCATCTTTTTGGTTTAAAGCAACAAAAATATTTTATTCAGGAAACTGGTTTTGCTGGTATTATTGATAGCTGTTTTGTTCAGATGTTGATTAAGACCAACTGACCCATTTCATTTTAGTTAGGTAAAAAAGGTACCTGAATGGCAGAACTCAAATCACAGGAAGAAAAAGACCTATATGTGATGAAAGTCTTGGTCTGTTAAATGAATGCATTGACTTTCCAACAAGTGTTTTATGTTTCCTTATAAAGAAAAATGTAAATAGTTTTAAACTTCCATTTTGAAAAATGGTTGTTTTGAAAAAAATTGTGCTTTATTTGGAAATAGTAAAGCAGGTTACTCTAAGTTGCATACCTTACTGGGGATCTTGGAAAAAGAACTGTCTCCTGAGTTATTCAAGCCTTTAAAATATTTCTTCGCCATGAGGTGCCTTAAAGTATTCCAGAGTCTTATTTCTAATAAATATAATTTTATATAGTAATACTGAAAATCATCAGTTACAGAACTGTTGTTTCTTAGGTGTAAAAATCTAGGAACAGCCTCTGCTTCTGATCTTGAGAATTGTTTTTCACACATCTGTTTTGGTATGTCTTTGCTCCACCCCTTCTCAAAAGACCACTGTGAGCCAACAGAGCATGTTGGAATTTCCAAAGCCACAGTTCACCAGGATAGGCTATTTCATGTTTTACTAATTTGCTTGTTTTAAGGACAAAAATTCTCTTCAGTGAACTGCACCATTTGCCAGATGGTCATAATCTTCTGCGATACCATTAGTACCGCCCTTTGGAAGAGGGAGGACTTTTTGACCAGCCTCAATAATGCTGGTTACTTAAGTAATGTTGATGGTTTCTTTCAGCCTTCCCAATAAATGTGTGAAATAAGATTGCAAAAAGAATCAGAAGAAATGCTGCTTTTTTGTTGTTAAACTGACCCTTTGAAATATCTCACTTCAATATTTGCCTCTTTTTTTTGGAGAGGGGAAGAAAGAGTTGAAATCACTGCTTTCCTGTGATGGTGATAAGCATGACAGTTTTGCAGAAGATGTGGCTTTCTATGTATGTTTTACATTGTGTAACAGCTTGCTGCTTTTTCATCATTTTAACTCTGGTTTTTGTTTGGTTTGGTTCTTGCATTTGTTGTAATAATTTGATTTTGGTATTGCTATGGAATGATTTCTTTTGTGGACGTTCATGTGACAACTGCTGTCATACAATAAAAGGCATTTCTCAGAAGCCTGTCTTAAGTCTGTTGTCATTGCAAATGTGTGTCTGAAGGCAGAAGTTATGGGCTGAGCTAAGTCAGGACATGTCTGACATCTCCAAGCATCTCTCGGTGGCATCAGTAGCCCCAAGACCTGAAAATCCACTTGGAGGTACAAAACACAATAATACATGCCAGCTTGGTTTTACCAGTTTTCTTCAGTCCGAGATCTCTCAGATCACATTACCAAGATTTTTGCTTTAATTGCTAAAAAGTATTGTAAATAGATTTTAAAAAATGGTGATGGGAAAACTACTAAAGTTGCACCAGTGCAGATGGGGTATGGTCTCTGAAGTAACTGGCAAGCTCACTGGGCTGGACAGTGGAAATGTGGCAGGTCAGTGGACAGAAGTGAGGTGGGTTAGCAGCATAACTCTAAAATCTGTTGTTACCTCTCATTCCTATGCTTCTGTTTTGAGGAGTTTGTTGCTTAGTTTAGGAAGACACTCAAAAACTGTTTTTTTCTGAAAACCATGCAGAATTCCTCCCTATGTCTTCCAATTGTCTCAAGTACTTCTCTCTGCTATTTTGATGCAGGATTTTTAGTACAGGATTAATTATGTGCATTTGCCAATAATCCCCCAGTGCAGCATGTTGCAGGACCTAATACAACACGAATTGTCATCTCTCCATTTCTACCATGGAATATGTGTTAAGAATTTCTCATATTTTTACCAAAAGTCTACCTCACAACCACCATGCAGCTGTCTTAGTTACCTCTAAGCAAATTTGGCTTGGGTTGTCACAGCACAAGTCGCCTGTGGGATGTGCAATATTCACCTGGAGCTATATCCTCCCAGAGCAAGCACTTGCCAAATGTGTGTGCTCCTGTGTTAATACAGCAGTTTTAGAAGTGGAAGAGGGAGATTTGTTCCCTTGCCTAAAAGAGAGCTGCCGATAAGTAGCAAAGCCAAAGATGCTTTTTAGGAATCTGCTCACAAAACAAGCATGAATTTCATAAACTCAGTGTTTAAAGCTGCTTCACAGATTTCGAGCAATATTAATGTACAGAAAATCAGGACCATACTCTGATGTATGAAAACGGGTTTCCACTGTCTACACCTTGACACCACTTGACTCCCAAACTGGCCTGGAATCAATAGCTTCATCTGTTTTGAGATACAAAATTCCCTATGGATCTTAGCCATGGATCCAGCACATGCTGAAAAGTACAATATCCTTGAGGAGAAACTGGAGGTAGTCCCACTGCCATTCAGGAGCCAGGGCACATCCTACTTTTAAGTTGCTGGGCTCAACATGGATACTGGGATTATACCTGCCTTCTTCAAACATGTGAGTTAAAAGCTGCACCATGCTCTCCTGCATGGGATACCCTGTTTGTTTTAGGGCATACTTTTGGGTGTTGAAGATTTTCCTTAGGCTGACCTATTTGGATCTTCCCATCTAGTGCATGACCAAAACATAATACTGAGGACTTTTTGATGGGAATGTTCACCATGAGTGAATAGCATGGGGGATTGTTTACACCAGGACAAAGGAAAAACCTAGATTCAAGTCCCAAGTTCCAGGGAGTATTTATGCATTTTATTCAATTGTCTGTAGAAACACCAGGAGGAGCTGGGGCTTCTACTCCATTCTGTCAGCATAGCTGAGGTGATGTTGGGCAGCAGGATCCACTTCCTTGTCTTCACTCCTGCTCTCTGGCCCCAGTGGGGCAGTGGTGGCCCAGGCTGCAGCTGCCACCACACAGGTCTGACAGGTCTGCTCTTTGCAGTCAGTGCTTCAGCTGTTGGGCAGCTCTACCAAAGCAAACTCGCTTCTCCTGCCTCCCCAAGGATGCTGTTGCCCTGAGCGCCATTGTTACCATGTGGAGCTCTTCTCTGGAGGCAGTGGTCTCCGTGTCCAGCTGTTCCTGCTGCAGCTGCTGCTCCTCCGGTATACGGGCAGTGAGTCTCCTTATACACCTTATAGACCAAGCTGTTCTTAGAATCAATAATGCTCCTAACAGAAGGGCTCTGGAATACCAGCTGAAGTTTCTGCATTCACGATACCCAGAGAAAAAGCTCCCAGCTTATGTAATTTAAATCTTTGTGTTGCAGCCGGCGGGATGTGTATCACCTGCTCACAGTAACATCTGAATGTGGTGCCTGAAGTATGGCTGGTGGATTGTGGTCACGCTAGTCAGGCACATGAGACTTACAATGAGCTATGGTGCTTTTTAAATTTTTTTTCCTCTTTTTCTTTCTGTTTTTCAGTTCTGGATATTTGCTATAGGGAATTAAAGTGAGGTGAAACAATGAAAAATAGTTCCCTTTGTTTGATTCCAGTAAGCTTTGTACCTCACAGTTCAAGCACAGATAGAAAATAAAGGAAGGAGTTATTTATGCTGTATATTCTGAAGAAAGTAAATCTTCCTAGTGTTCATGCCAGCTGACCTTCTTCATGGTCTTCTCTGTTTTCCAGGAAAAGACCATAATTATCTTATGGCACTAAATTGAGTTGGTGGGAAATACAACCTCAGATTTATTAGTCAAAGTTTGTCAACAAGAGCTTGTTCTTCAGTATTACAGGCCTGGATTTTCTTTCCAACGCAAGTGCCAAGCATGAATAGGACAAGTGAGCACTGTTGAACTGTCTCTTGAAAACATTGCCAGGATACCAAAAGAGAGGATTTCTCTCCCTCCCTGCCCAGCTGAGAGGATTTTTCCTCATTCTGTACCAGCCGGAAGGCAGCATTGTACCAAGAATATGGACCGCTCTGTGTTTTGGTTGATTTAACATGTATGCACTTTTGCAGGGTAGTGATTTCCTTGAGTGGAGTTATGCAAGTAATTCACCGTGAGTCATTCATGCAGTGAATTAAGTGCCTCTTCCCACAACCAGGTCGTCTCCTGACAATCTTTTTTTTTTTTTTCTGGAATTACTCAACAAATCCTTTTGCAATTACTTTTAAGCATTCTGTGTAGATCACACATTTATGTATGTGGTTAATGTTTGTTGATTTTTTTGAGTCATATTCCTAATACATCAGAGAAAATACATTGTGTTTTCTTTGTATCATTTGGTATAAATGACCGTACCTGCAAATAAAAAATTTGTTTTTATCTAGTTTCAGGTGAGCATGTGCCTGTTCATTTCTGTTTGTATCCCTGTCAATAAAACTAGATTTACTTGAATGGTGTGTCACATTATGCATATACATCAGCACAGAAGGAAAGGGAATCTGCATTTTTCAAACAGTTTTATGGAAAAGTCTCTGCTGTTTTTTCTAGCAGCAAGTGATAGAGACCATCAAGGGCTTGGGGGAAGAGGAAGATGCCTCTGCACATGCCAAAAGAATGTAAAGAACAGCAAGATGCTTGCAGTCTGCTGGGATCGAGCAGGGCTGGCAGGAGTCCCCCTGCACAGGTTTTACCTGCCTATGTTCTTTGTGCGTTTCTGTGCATGTGAGAAATTGCAACAGACCCTGTGCAGAACCAGTTCAAGTTGCTGAAAGCAGAAAGTGAAAGGCCAAGTGCTGCTGGTAAGCAAGAGCAGGTGTTTATCCTGTGCCAGGCATGGCCGAAGCCTGTTCCCTGCAGGTGTTGTCCTTACAAGTGCACTGGCTGACTGCCCCATGGGAGTGATTTAGCTTGTTTTGGAGGAGAAGCCCCCCAGAAAGGAGACATTTTTAGGGAGGGCTTCCTAGAGCATGAAGGAAGAAACAGTGAGGTTTCCCTCAGAGATCTCCATCTCGCAGGAAAAAATTCTTGTTTTCTGATTTTCAGGACATGTGCTGGACCCTACAAAGCTCATGGGTGCTCTGCAAAGAAGTTGTAACAGCCCACAGTGCTTAGGAGGATGTCTTTATGGGCTGGTTAAGTGGCTAATGGGGATCCCTTTGCTGCAGCCAAATGGATTACTTAATAGAGACATGTAGATGACTGGGCTGCCAAAAGGAATGGGCAACAAACCAGTTGGAGCTGCTGATGCTGTTGTCACAGATTTACCAGAAAATCTGCTTTTCCTTCCAGCTGCATTTTTTTTTTTCCTGAAGAAGTGATTATCAGTTCAACCTTTCCCTGCAACTGATATTGAGGCAAACTTCTATCAGATATTGCCAAGTGGAATTTGCCTTTTCATGACTTCTTGGCTCATGATGGCTGCCAAGCTCTCAGGATATTTTGGCCCTTTTACTGATTCTGGCTACTGTTGTTCGTAGCTGTTCAGGTCTCCCATTTGCCCATCCTGAGGGAAGCATAAGAAAGACTGGTCCCTGCTGTTAAAT
Organism: Poecile atricapillus; assembly: GCF_030490865.1. NCBI lineage: Eukaryota > Metazoa > Chordata > Aves > Passeriformes > Paridae > Poecile > Poecile atricapillus. The sequence continues at coordinate 41,229,477 of NC_081249.1, forward strand.
TGTTTGCATAATTCCTTTTTACTTTTTTTTTTTTTTTTTTTACTTTTTTTTTCTATTTTTTTAACTGGGAATGTTGATCTTAGACTGGAAGAAGTATCAGCAATGTTAGAGTTTTAACATGAAATCATCTTATCTGAGTGAGATGAGTGTGTCCCTCTTCTCTCATCCATTGCCTTGAAGTTGAGGAAAGCGCTTGATTTCCCTCTTTGATTTCTCTGGACAACTCTTAATCCCAAATTTTAGTAAGGAGCTGATTTATTGTCTAGCATCAGGGAGGGGACATTAATTCCATCTGCCACCCAGTGTGCCTGCTTGGAAAGAAAGAAACCTCCTCTGCTGTAGGTAAGATCAAAACCAAAGGGTATAAACTGGGTTGAAACCCTTGTGTTTAGGCAGCTTGTCTGGAAAACACAACTCTACTGCCACTTAACCCTGTAGTTGCCTGGAAACCCTTGACACACCTGATTCTTTACCTTGAAGCTCACCCAGGTGCCCAGAGCCACTCTCCCTGGAGTCTTCAGAGCTGCCAAAACTTGCAGCTTAGTGCCTCATGCCCGCGGGAGCCTTCCTGGCATGGAGAAAACAAGGATTTTACTTGTGAAGGGGCTCGGTGGGCCCTGGTAGCTGCACCTGGCACCTCCCCACGCAGCGCCGTGGCAGCTCCAGCTCCGAACCACTGCTCCAGAAGGGGTGTGAGAACCCTTAGAGCAAGCAGGAGACGGCCAAAGGAGACCCCTGCCTGCTGCCTCCCAGGGAAGTGCCCTCAGGGGCAAGGATGCAGTGCCCCCTTGCTAAAAGCCTTTCCTAGAATCATGATGGCGAGGAGAGAGGAGGACTTTGGTTGCCAGAACCCGCAGTCAGAGCGTAAACCTCCCGGGATGGCAGCTGCCAGGGCAGTGAGGAGGCAGCCCGGGGCTTCCCGCTCCCTGGTGGCGGCCTCAGAGCGAGGTTTCGGCTTTAGGCACACTCTCCCTCCTTGCTCTCCCTCGCAGCCCCCTCCGCCCTCCCGAGTCTGAAATTCCTGGCTGCAGAGTGTGGTTGTTTCAAAGCAGGGGTGGAGGAGGCTCCTCCGCCCAAGGTAGCCTCCAGCCGGGTTGTTGGGGCACTCTCATGGGATGTGGGAGATGTGGGTTTGGGCCCCTCGGGCTGAGGCGGGAGAGGAACCCGGGCCTTCCACTTCCTCAGCATATACTTTGAATACCGAGGCATTATATAATAAAAGCTATCACCACCTTTTCTTCTTCCTGCTTTGTGTTTTAAAAGACTGATCTGTGTGGAGTCTTTTGAAAGAAAGGGCGTAGGTACCAATCTCCAGGAGAAGATTCCAGACAATGGATCCCAGGCAGACAGGGTTGCCTCACTCCAGCCTCAAGGGGCTTTTAGTGCAAGAGAGAATTGCAGATACACCCTTGTCCTCCACTTTTCCTGTTGCCTCAATGTAAGCAGCTGCATGCTCCCTTCAAGAAGATCCCACTGTGTCCTGCCAGCTCTGTTGTGTTCAAATCTTGAAGCACTCAAATTCTGTCAACCACACAGGGATTCTGAGTGTGGCTCATGAGATGCCGGAGGCCAGGTCATCTAAAAGTCTGTGCCCAAACCTCTCCTAAATTTAACCTTAAATTCTCTACTTAAATCAGTTTGTCAAATCCAGATGAAATGACTTGCCTCTGAAAAAATACTGGAGATAGAAGCTAGATCAAGAGGGACATTCTTGCAATATAATTGCATAAGCAGGTAAAAATATTTTTGTTGCTTTGAAAATTTTAGAGGACTTCAGACTAGAAATAAATGTCCACAAGTAGTCTTAATATTTGCACTCTGTGAATACTCATTTGAAATAGTCTTGGCAATCAATTCTGATGTAGCTCTTTGACTGGAAAAGCCCAGACAGTCCCAGATGTCTCTTTGATGCAGGAACACACAAAGATTCAAGTTTCCATTGCTCTGATGAAGCAAGATGTCCCTTGCCCTAACTAAGGAGGAAGAAGTCCCTGTGTCCCAAAATATAAATGTGTTGCACATGGTGCCTATTAATCAATGGAGTCAAGTCTGGAGCAGCATCAACTCTTATAACTTGTACTCAGTGGTGAGATTATACAAATCCATGTGTCTCTTCATATATCCATATATTTGAAAAATGATGGTAGCTGGGTGAAGTCCCTGGGACTGGAAGTAGGGAAATACTGCACTCATTTTTACAAAGGGTAGAAAGGAACAGCCTGGGAAGTACCAACCTCTCAGCCTCTGTGCCTGGGAAAGTCATGCAGCAGATCCTCCTAGAAGTGCTAAGGCACATGAAGAACAGGGAGATGATTTAGGACAGCAACCCCCAGAATAAATGCAGCCTGGAAGATGAAGAAATAGAGAGCAGCCCTGCCAAGAAGGACTTGAGGGTGCTGGTGGATTAGAGGCTGGACATATCCTGGCAATGTGTGCTCACAACCATGAAGGCCTGGACTGTATCCAAAGGTGCATGGACAGCAGGGTGAAGGAAGAGACTGTCTCCCTCTAGTCCTCTTTGGTGAGACCCCACCTGGAGTATTGTGTCCAGCTCTGGGGCCTCCAATATAAGAAGATCATGGACCTGCTGAAGTCAGTCCAGAAGAAGGCCGTGAAGATGATCAGTGATCTGGAGCACTTCTTTTATGAAGTAGTTTGCATTATTACACTTGGAGAAGAGAAGGCCCCAGGGAGATCTTCCTGTGATCTTTTGGTACTTCAGCAAGATTTGTAAGAAAGATTGGGATAAACATTTTGGTAGGGTCTGTTGCGACAGGACAAGATGTAATGGTTTTAAACTGAAACAGGGTAGATTTACACTAGACAGAAGGAATAAATTTTTTACAATGAGAGTGGTGAAACACTGGTACAGGTTTCCCAGAGAGGGTAGTGGTGAGTACCCCATCCGTGGAAACATTCAAGACCAGGTTGGATGAGGCTCTGAGTAACCTGATCTGGTTGAAGATGTCCCTACTTCTTGCAGGGATGTTGAACTAGATGCGCTTTAATGGTCACTTACAACTCAAACTGTTCTATGATTGTGTGTAACCTTGTTTTGAAGTATTCCATCTATGAAGCTCCACTATTTTCCCTTTTTCTTGGCAGAAATCTCACTCCAGAGGGATGAAAGCCAGCTAATCACTGGGTCTTCATGAAAGATGAGAATCTTTTGGTTGTTTGTGGTAGATACTACAAATCGAAGGAGATCAGCAACCAAAATGAAGAAGGAATGTCACCGTCCTTACCACACTTCTATCAAGAGAATTCCGCAAAGGATGGCAAAGGTTCTCTGCAGACCCCTCATTCACATCTTCATTATCACAAATTGCCAGTGGAACCACCATTGCAAGGGACACCAGCTCTGGTAAAGGGGATTGATGCTTTGTCCCCTCTTTGAGACAGTCAAGAAAGCTGAAAGGCATGAAATAGAAACCTTCCCCAGGATGTCCTGGAAGCCTAAGTGTATGTTTGAGGAAGTCCAGCCACAGGAGAAATGTCTGGTTACCCTGTGCCTGGACTGACTGACCAGATATGATGCTTCATGGACCCTCAGGTAGTTTTTGCCGGGTGCTGTGATGAGATGCTTCTATGATATCATCAGGAGATGCTCATGGCAGAGAAATAAAAGAAAGAAGATACTATAGAGGACCATTTCAATACCTGACACTCTTACACTTGGCTAATTGTATTTGTTCATTAAGATAAGGATCAGCATTCAGCTTCTTCTACATTTAGGTCAGCCTTCCAGTCCATTTGCACTTGCAAGAGAGAGCTGCTTTAATGAGGGATAATGAAACTTGCCACACATTGCATCATAACTTCTGTGTTAATATCATTTGCACATGATAAAATGCAAATAGTATTGACTGTCAATGCACAATCGTTCTTAATCCTCTAAGCCCACACACACACACACACATGCATGTGCTAAAACTAATATCCCTAACAGTAAACAAAATATACATCTGTGCCTCTCTCTGTCCTCCTGAGAGCATTTATTTTCCCTAAACTACAAGATGCATCAGTTCTACCTATGCAGCTAAGCAAACAGACTGCCACTGGCTCCTGTAGGTACCCTTATTCCCTGTTTGCACTTCACAAAACCATGACAATGCAGTGCAGTGCACTGTAAACAACCCTGCCTTAAACGGACCTACACTCTGCATTACAGGCATTCAAGGGGCATTTCTAGTGCATAACTCTAGTTGAGTTTTTTGAGTGCCCAAGGCCTGCTTGTCCATCTTCTGTAGGCATCCTGAATTTTGAAATAGGCATCTCGGTTAAATGATAGGTGATAGAGATGCTCAAACTCTTTTTCATTTAGGATTTGTGCTGCTAGAAGGGTACCTGCATACTCTTTTACATCTGGATTTTGTTTTTGGAAGGTATCATAAAAGGTAAGGTATTAAGCTGAAGTGGGATCAGTTAGTGACTAGCCATCTTCAGTGAATAAATGTTCCCTGAAGGTTAAATAGGTCCACATGAATTTCAAGAAATGCAGATTAAGCACAGAGTGAAAGTTAAATGTATTTAATTATAATTCTGTTGTGGGAAGTTCAGCTCACAATGTCAGAATCACTAAATCACTTTCAGGTATCTTAATATCACATAGATGTTTGTATTTCAGAGGGAAAAACCTCTTCAAGTTGCACTACTGGCTGAGAGTGCTACCTATGAACTGTATGATTTTAGGGGCATTCTGTATCTCTGGTTCCCTGAGAGCTACAAAACTTTTTTGATCAACTTTTCTCACTGTTTGAATGTAAAAACTCATATTAGTTCAGGACTGGTGAAGAATTTTATTTGGAAATTTCACACCCATTATATGAAACATAGCATTACAGCAACTGTTTGCTGTTTCTGTTTCTCAGCGCTATTGGCAAAGTGCTGCCTTGGGTTTTAATAATCCAGAAAAATGCAACAGACAGCAGTTGTCTGGAGAAACCATAGATTTGTGTAGGACATGATCCCTGGGGAGGTGTCCCACTGGTAAAGAAACTTTGAGGAGCATGTGAGCAAGCTCAGTGCCTTTGAAAGGCACACTTCTCCTTTGATTGCACAGGCTCTTACTTCAAGAGGGCTGCTTCGTGAAGCTAGTAAAATTTAGCTTCACGATGCCTACCGGCCAAGTCTCGCTACAAACAAAGACTGAGTAAATGAGGTTTGCTTTTCAGAGAAGGGAAGTGTCCTAACCTTTGTCACCAGCTGAACCTGACTTTTACAGAGCTGGTCCGAGTGCTCGGGGTTGAATACAAATGTGCCCCTTATACACTTCTTGGCCCATTCAAAGCTTTGCATTGTATTTCTGTACCTGAAATGTATTTCTGTATCTGAAATTGCACTGTATTCCCCCAGCAGCCATAAAGTCAAAACATTTTTTTATTTAATACCAATGAAGCAGATGTTATTCAGCATTTACTATGCTTGCAGTGCCTGAGCATCTGGAAAGATGTGTGCCATCTTTCTGTGCCATCAAGATCCGGAAAGTGGGTGCCAGAAGTGTTAGAAAACACAGCCTACAAATCCAAGCTACAAAAGAGTGCAGGTGCAGGGGCAGCATCTCCTCCAAGCAGACCAAGCAGCCCATGGGCCATGTCCAAGAACCTCAAGACACAAGCTCCTCAGAGCAGCTGAGCGCAGACTCCTCTCAAGCGGACGTGCACTCTGTTTGAGGATTATATATGTTAGATCCTTGCTTTGATACCTTCACTTACGCAAAGCCTTGGCTCTATCAGTTCCAGCATAGTCAAACTTGGGTGAATCAGCCTCCCTCAAACCATGCAACCTGATTCACATGCTAGGAATCCAGCCTCTCCTTGCTGCAGAGTAATCAGTGGAAGCTCCAGCAGTGGAGCTTCATTTAGTATCAGCTCTGTGGGCATTTTTGTCTGCACACCTCAGGGGTTTTTTTGAACTCTAGCTGTCGTGAATGGGCCCTGGATAGTTTCAACTGGCTGGATTTGTAGAAGTAAGGCTTTGAGCATGGAGGGTGAGCTTGTGCTCCGAAGGAAAAGAAGTGGAGGTCTTGTCCATACCTGTTAAGCTAGAGGGTGTGAGTTCTGTGCTGTAACCAGCTACACTTTTTGGTGTGTGTTCTCCAGCATGGCTTTGGCCCATGAGGGCTAACATTCTCTGAGGTACTGCAGGGTGTGGCACATATCAGACTGATCTTCATAGGCCACATGGATGAGGTCAAGTGTTTTGGATGGGAAGGTGTGTTTACTCATGCATCTGCAAGTTGTGCATGACATAAAAACAATTTGCCATCTGGGTACTAGAGACTTCTTTCACAGCTGGTAGTGTATGTGCAAACATACACTGGACTGTGAGGTATGAGCTTGTGAGATACATGTTCATGTATATACATAGACGTGTATTTATATACATGCACACACATATACTGCACTTTTATGCAATAACCAAGTTTAATGCTTTAATTACCTGTACTGCAGACTAAGAATCATGTCCTCTTGTTCTGTTTCTTTTTTTGGAGAACGTCAAACCATGCTAATTTTAACAGGTCTCCCTTTCTGAGCATCAGTGGGCTTCAATGCCCCCAGCACAACACTGTGGTGAGCTGTTTTTTATCCCTGAAGGGTGACAGAACTGAGTTGAATAGCCACAGTGCTACTACAGCCCCTCTGCATTTTCTGCCCTGAGTGATGTTGCTGAAGTCTAGCTCCAGCTTCCCTCCCATCATTGTACCATTATGTCTGAGGTTACCTGCCTTTTGTGTAATTCTCTGGACTCCTCTACAGCCAAGACTCAATTACAGGCAAAGAATGCTAACATGCTATTTGCCGAAATTCTCATGGATGAGAAAATTAACATTCCCCACCCCCCTCCTTTTTGTTGTTGCCATGGTCACAGGAAAGGAATTAAAGCATCAAAGCCTTCCATTTCCCAATGATGGATTAAGGAAATTATTAATTTGTCTTATAGAAAGGCAGGTTGTGTCTCTGCAATTAATGTTAGAAGGCTCTTCATGAGGGGGATTTCAACCTCCTGGGCGGAGAAAGCTAAAGCATCTGCTTGTTCACTAGTTTAGATAGATGGGATGGCTATGGGGGTCTCTGCCATAATTCCTTCCTTTATTAGTCACTCCAGATAGTATTTGGCTACCTAGGCAGTGGTTTCTTTGGGGCACAGTATTAAAAATTCAAACTCACCTACAAATTAAGTCCTCTCCTTTATCCATTTTTTTATTCTCCATTACATGACCTCTCAGGCTTTTTTCCATTGCAGGTTGAGGAAGAGAAAACTCAGGGAAAAACCTACTTGCACATCATTGTCTTTGATATGTTCCAGCTCATCTCTTTCCCTGCTTTCCTGGCTCCCTGGTGCCAGGTCCTATCTACCTACTGGTGAGGCAGCTGTTTATATGGGACCACTTTAGAAACATTAGCTTCACAGCGGGATGTGTTCTCCCAAGGGAGCTGCAGGCTTGGCCATGGCCACTGTAATTGACCTAGCATGGGGCATAGAGATTCAGTCCCATGAAGACTTCTGATGGATCTGGGCCTCTTTTACCAGCTACGTCTTGCAATGTTTCTTCGTGACATGTCCTGGCTGGAGCTGCCTATGCTTGCAGGAAAAGATGAAGAGGAAAATATCTTACCCTGTCTGCTTCTGGTGTCAAAAATTCTTTCTTTTGCTTCACCTTTTCTTCTCCATTTCAATTTTTTAATCTAAACAGAATAAGTGCTGAAAATACATTTTTTATTATGGCATTTGTCTTCAAAATTAGGAGACAAAAAATACCAGCTTTAAAATATGGTGATTTTGATCTTGACACTCATCAAAATTCTCTTGGCTCCACAGAGGGTCACATTGTCCCAGGCTTCTTTCCAGCAGCTTCTCTGAGCTTAAAGGTGTTGCTTTGGCTTCCCACTGCCAGCAGCAGTGCTGTCTGATGGCAGAACGCAGCATGCCACGCAGTCTCTTTTAAATTCATCCTCTCATATTTCTTCTTGGTGCATTCAGGTAATTTGGCCTCTTTATTTACTTGATCCCCTTTTCTTGCTCCTGAAAGAGAGTGTCTTAGTGCTTCCCATTGAAACTCATGGAGGCAAATTGTTGGAAGATAATACCTGGTGAGCAAGTGCTGCTGGGGCAGAGGTGGCTGAGCAGTGCTTATGACAGAGTGATGCCACATGCTAACCTCGTGGCTCGTCCCTTTGATATGGTGTCTGTCAGGCGCTGTGCTTTGCCTACCTTGCTGTGGGAAATGAGGGAACTTGTTTGTCACTTTTTCCTTTGCTAAAGGGGTACAAGGAGGAAAGGATCTTTTCTCTGAGTGCTAGGCTCCCATTTCCCTTTGATCTGCTTTATGGGAGTACCTTTCCTCCATGAATGAGCAAAATGCCACGACTATTTCTTGGAAAAGCTGAATGCAATTTGGAAACTCAACAGGAGTTTGCATACCTGCCATATTCCTATGAATAATACAGTGCTGCTCTCCCAGCAACCACACTCAGCTCAGATATCTTTCTTGAAGACACTGCTGCTGTCAGGAAGACTCCTTCAGCTGATTGAAAGATATGAAACCCTTGTTCCTAGGTCTGATGGGTCTGTAATTAAGAGCTTTAAAACCAATGTTGTAACACCATGAGGGACATTTCTTTGGTGTTAAACATGTCAAATGACATACTGCTCTCAGATGTTGAGCTTAAGGTCTCAGTTGTTGGAGAGAAAATCCATATTTACATCTACATTTGTGCTGTAGTCATGGGGCCTGGTGATATTGGTATCACAATAGCACTTCAACAAACAAATAGATGGTTTTGCAAACACAACATAAACCTACAAAGTCTAAAAAAGTAAAATGTTTCACCAGGTATACCCTGATGTATTTATATGTTAGTTAAGCTCACTTTGAAGTGCTTCATGGTGTACCAACACCATTTATTTTTCCTCTGGTCAACAATGGGTATACAATGTGCAGGTTTTAAAGTAGGTCCTAAATGAGTTTACCTTCTCCACAGATAGCCTTTGAGGACTCAAAATCACAGATGCCATCTTCTCTGCTATGCCTTTTCTCTCCAGCTGAGCTGAGTAATTGAGCTGGTAGCCCAGGTGGCACCTCAACACCTCCACAGCCCTTGATACTGAGATTCTTTTGGCCAGCCTGCAGCCAGTATGCATTGTTCCCTCCTGTTGATCCTTATTTTCTCTGTATTCAATACCAGAAGGCCATAATGCTCACCATACTCTCTCCTTATGTTGATGTGAGTGTCCAAATGCTGTTGGCCACATGCAGATTTATCCTGGTGTTCAACATCAGGGGTGTGGGGAGAGAAAGATTTTTCTACCTAAAGAGAGGGAAGAAGGAGATGCAGACATCATGCAAAAACCCTTTACTCACACCATAGTTTATATTCTGTTGTGAGAAGGAATTAAACTTACACATAAACCCCTTTAAACTGAAATATCCACTGTCTAATTCAGAAAGAAAACATTTTCTCATCTGTCTTCCTTTTTTCAGGACCTTCCAGACTCTAGGGAGACCCACCACATGTCCAGAGGGGAATTTTGTAAATGTCTTCTTCTCTATGGCAGGCCTGCTGTTAGCAACAGAAGCTTTCTAGGGAATGTGGAGGATGCTATGCGCCAGATAAACTTTTCTCTCTCTCTCTCTTTTGCTTTCCCTCCTAAACTCCAATTGAAGATTTCCAGGTCATGCCATGAAAGCCTGCTCCACAAGATAAGTGAAGCTGAGAGCAAACACTTCAGTCATGGAGTGACTCCAGCTGTCTTTGACTCCTTAGGTGATGCTGATGGAGGCACACAAAGATACAAGTATGCCTGTACAGACCTGGTAATCCATTTCCAGAGGGATATACATCATCTTTTGTAAACATGTGGAAACAAGAGTGAGAGTTATGTTGCTAAACTTAGGCTGTGGAAAAGTCAGTAACACATGGGTTTCTTCCTCAAGTGCTATGAAAGGAAGTATTCCTGAGTACAGGATAGAAATTGTGACAAGACAGCCTTATTTCCAAAGGAGAAGTGCATGCTCCCTGCTCTGGAGCTTGATTATGGGAGGGAGGAAGGGAGGGAGGGAGGGAGGGGGGGGGAGGGAGGGAGGGAGGAAGGGAGGAAGGGAGGAAGGAAGGAAGGAAGGAAGGAAGGAAGGAAGGAAGGAAGGAAGGAAGGAAGGAAGGAAGGAAGGAAGGAAGGAAGGAAGGAAGGAAGGAAGGAAGGAAGGAAGGAAGGAAGGAAGGAAGGAAGGAAGGAAGGAAGGAAGGAAGGAAGGAAGGAAGGAAGGAAGGAAGGAAGGAAGGAAGGAAGGAAGGAAGGAAGGAAGGAAGGAAGGAAGGAAGGAAGGAAGGAAGGAAGGAAGGAAGGAAGGAAGGAAGGAAGGAAGGAAGGAAGGAAGGAAGGAAGGAAGGAAGGAAGGAAGGAAGGAAGGAAGGAAGGAAGGAAGGAAGGAAGGAAGGAAGGAAGGAAGGAAGGAAGGAAGGAAGGAAGGAAGGAAGGAAGGAAGGAAGGAAGGAAGGAAGGAAGGTTGGTTTAGGTGCATGGCTTTTCAATATAAATAGTAGAAATTGGTTGGATTCATCATGAGAAAGATGGATTACATGGCAAAACCCAGCTGGTATATTGAGATGATTTTTTTTATTTTGTAGGCACAACAGGTAGAATTTTTCTTTAAAGCCCACAGAAAATACCAAGAAAAGTGTTGCAGCCTGATTAAATGGTTAAATATATTAGAGGGGGAAAATTGCAATTTCCTGCTCAATTTGCTACCAAGAAGCCAGCTGGCAAAATAGTGGAAAAACCTATAAAACTCCATAGAAAGATTTCCTGTGGCACATGGAATGTCACTACTGAGGCACTCTAGGCTTTCAGCAACAGGAGGGTGAAACTGGTTCCTCTCCTGCACCATGGCAATGTGCAGGACATGTTTAGAAAGCTGCTGGTTTTGTGATGGCTTGAGCAGGACAGGATGGCAGCAGAACTCATGTTTCATCAAGTCCCTGATGCTGCTGTTCCTGTGGAAAGGCGGTGGGGTTGGTGGGAGGGCTTTTTCTCCATGCTTAGGCAGAAGGTGTGTCCATAAAATAATTATGGCATCAAGAGATGCGCAGAAGAGTTGTAAGCAGGCACCAACTGAGGGGAGCTCCTCCTTGTCCACCTGCACATAGATTTAAAGGTCAATATTTGAGAGGGCATAGTAGGGAAGAGTACCTTCAGAGAGGTTGCTGCTTAGGGGAGGGTAAAGAAAAGTCATTCTTGAAAGATGGGAGACTTAATAAAAATATTCATGCTGCGGACACAGATAGTGCTGCAGACTGTAAGACTGGGATAGCCAGTTTAGAAATATTCATCTTGCGCAAGATAGATAGAAATATAATCTGGTTAACACCCTGCATAGTGGGGAGAGACTGAAAATGAAGCTGCTTGTAGGATCATAACACAGTGGTTGTCATCTGGCTTTGGCAGTATTAAAAAATCCTTCCATGACGCTGTGCTAATGCAGACCCCAGTGCTGCTGAAGATTTAGAATTCCAGACAGATTGGAAAAGCTAGGACAGGGCTGGGTACCTGTACAGTAGAGGGAGGAAGATATCAAGCACTGCAAGAGCAGAAAAAGCCAGTGAAATTTAACTAGATTGAAGTTGGAGTAGCGCTGCCCAGCCTCTGCTCAGCACCTGAGTGTGCGGCTCAGTTCAGGTCAGGTGCATTCTTTTAATAGGACACTTCTTAAAGGAGTTTTTCCACCCCAGGTACCTTTGGTGGGGAGAGAGCCAGGCACCTCAAGTTAGGCAGGTCGACTAGGGATTCAACTATGTGAAATATTCAAGGAGAGGATCGCTGGATCCTGAGGAACGTGAGTCACCCTTTCATATTTGGCACTCTAGGTCCCACCACAAGAGCATGCTTCAGCACATAGCAGAGAAACTTTCAAGTCTCGGGATGTGGCAGGGTGTTGCAAAAGAGTGTCATGGATATTATCTCAATAGTGATTTCTGACCACACCAAAGTGGTTGGTTTTTAAAAAATGGTTATGATAATAGTTTACCAGGTTACTAATTAGTCTATTAATTTTGAAATGGTTCAGAACAAGGTTGAAAAATGATGATTCATATGTATTGTTTATCAAGAATGATTGCAGAGAAGACAAGTACTTATTACAAGTATATCACATTATGAAATCAATAGAAGAAGAAAAATAAAAAAAACCCTCAGAAAGTAATAAAAAAAACTGAGGAACACCATTCATCTCCCAGGGAAAGGGAGGAAGGGAAAAAAGACAAAACAGATCCCACTGTATGCTCAGAAAATTAATATGAATAATATTAAAATAAACTACAGACATAGCATTCACTAAGTGTTGTAAGAAGAAATAAATTTATGCCTCTCATCTTCTCCTCTTACTATCAATTTTTTCTTTTGTGTCCTGGTGTAAGAGTATACACAATTGCCTTTAAAAAAGGGTCATCTCCCTGATATTTTAGCCTCTAATACTAGTCCTGTGTTCAGATGTAATGGCATTTCTCAGTCAGATTTCTCAGTGATTAGAATCCTTCCCCAGAGACAAGTTCATTGACAAACTCCAGGAATTAAGGCAATGGGAAGACTTCCACTTTGGTCCCAGTAAGGTATAGGAGTATTGCTGCTGGAAAGCTGAACTTGAGGCTCTTTTTACAGCTCCTGATGTACCTTTATGACAGAATCACAGAATGGGTCAGGCTAGAAGGGACCAGAGTGGTGCCATTTGATCCAACCTCCCTGCTCAAGCAGAGTATTCTTAGAACCCACTGCATAGGATTGCATTAAGACATGATCACATTCCTATTGCCCCTGTTGCTGGAAGATGCCCACTTTGCTTGCCATGCAGAGCAGCAAGGGCAGACACATTCCCCAGCTGGAGAACCTGACTCCCAGCCCAGGTTTCCCTGTCTGGTAAGTACACTCTAATTTACATTCCTCCTGAGTTAGTAAGCTCGAGCCTAGCCTTGAATCCTTCTTGAAAATCCTGGACTGATTCATTTTCCCCCTGAAGAAGCTCCTCATAAACTCTGGCTCACCCCACACACATACATTTCATTTTAATTAAAAAATACCTTGCTGGCATGACAAGCTATACAAGTTTCACTAAAATATTAAATAATAAAAAAAAACCCCTCTGAACCCTCAGGTCTCTGTCACAGAGAGATACAATACATCAAACATCTGTCCAGAACAGAACTGAGGATAGTCATAGCATTTGGAGGTTTAACTTCATTCCATTTATCATTGTGACGTGTTTCGGATTTGGAGGTAAGTTCCTTTGCAGCATGATCATAGGTCACTTTTTCTTTTCCCCCATAGCTGTATGAAAGTTTTCCTCATTTTTTTTTTTTTTAATGGAAAGTCTTTTACTACTTTAAAATATTATTTTTTAAAAAAGAAAAACTCCTCCTCACATTTCCACCTGTTTTGGGCACAGAAATAGGATGCTTTTCTCCATTTCAATTCCTCTCCTATCACATTAGTTGTGCAGTGATTTCTTTTTAGTTCTGCACTGTGCTTTGCCTCTTCCAATTTCAGCTCCTCGTTTACAGTCATTGATTCTTCATATGCTGAGGATCTACTCCAGGCTGGCACATTTCAGCCTGTGAAGCTATCCATTAGTCTCAAAGTGCTATTTAAAACTCTTCAGCAACTCCATCTTTGGGACTTTAATATATCTGTGACAGTGACCTATATATAGTTTTGTGGTAGGGTTAGGTCTGGGGATGGAGACATGCTCTTGCTCCACTTTCTCCAAAGTCCCAGACTCCCTGTCCCAGTGCTGGGGGAAGAAATATAATCCACAGAAAGTTGTATGATGCATTGAGAGCTGTGCAAGCAAGTCCCCAGAAATGGAGAGCAATAAGGTGGAGTGTAGGTACCACCTCTGGTGTGTGGGAAGGCACATCCAGCTGCTGCAGTTCTCTTTTTGAGTGTTGGGAGAGAGCAACTGAAAGCAAGCAGTCAGGGAAAGGCACACTGTAATGTAAACCAGCACAGGGACACTGCTGGATGAGCTCTACCGAGGTGCGTTGAGATGTTGCTCCAGCTGGACAATTAGCCTGATATTATAAGCCATCTCTGAAGATGTTACTGGGGCATCTTGGCATTGTGCTGTGTGAGCACTTCAGCTGCAGACCACAGTGTGGGAGTTCAGACATCCAGCAGAGCCATAAGGGGTCTGGGTGTATTCCTAGGGAGCTATTTCTGCTGCCTAGAGAGTAGTTAATTACAAGGTGCTGGGTGCACCTTGGATTGGAGCACCTTCTGACCTTCTTGGGTAAGGTGAGTTACTGTGCAGAGAAGCTGCCCAGTTAAGTGAGACCAGGGAGGTGGTGGGCAAGTGCAAAAGGGAGTATATGCAGTGTGCAAGTCATTGGTTTTGTCAGGGGTTGGAATCCTGCTTTTGTTATGTGTGGACCCTTAGCTGTGATGGCTTTCCTCTGCTGGTGCCAGGGCTCGCCTTGGCTGCATCACGTGTTGCAGCTGCTGGACATGTTGAGTGTGCTGGACACTGAGGGCTGAAACCAGGAGCAGCACAGTTAAATCAATGCAAAGCTGTGCTTCAGCAGCTCAGCTTCTCCTCTCAGCCCAGCCTTGCTGACAGAGCTATGCCACTCTGACCTCCACTACTACTTTATTTTCTGCTTATATAAAGATCTTCCCACTGTACTTCAGTTCAAAGTTTACACATTCCTAGAAGTGTCTCTAGGGAATTTATCTTTGTACCACGGTGCATGTTGATATAATTTCTTATCATCCAAACTAATGTTTTAATTTGTTTTTGAATGTCTCTTTCAGGAACAGTTCTCTGGAGTGCATTTCTTGGCCATATAAATTCCTTTCCTGTTCATCCATGCACTTAATTTCAAGAGCAAGCCACCTTCATGGCAGGTGTTCCACCTGTGAGCCATTTTGTTGAGATTTCCAAAAGTGTGGTCTTGTAAATTAAATGTTTTTTTGTTATTTGTAGGACATTGAATACTTATTTATTGCCTGTATAGTAATAAACATGTTTGAGGCTTCCAGTAGCTCAAGAAAACAAAGTCCAGCTAGACAGCACTAACAGACTGCATACAAGAAGAGGAGGAGGAGGAAAAGCAGCAAAGAAATGTCGCAAAACTGACATTTCTAACATATATTTGTAGTGAAAAGAAACCCAGAAAGAGAAACTGCAGGCAGTCTTACCCACTGTCTGAAGTCCTAAGCAGCACTGTATATGGTTAAGTAGGTAAGAAATTGCATTGTGGAGAATTGCAGTTTTTATTGCTAAGGGAAATTTGCCCCTTAATTCTTAGTATTGAGTTAGAAGAATGTTATGGGTTATGTGTGACTGACAGTGTGGCCATGACCTTCTCGTTTTCTCTCTTCTGCACCAAGATGTCAGCTCAGCATCCTGTGCTCCATCAGGTCCCTTCAATGACCTTGACCATAAGGGCTCATCTGGAGACTTTTGTGTGCCTAGAGAGGAGGTGTGAGGGCAGGTTCTGGCAAAGCTGATGCCTTAGAGCAGAGCAAACAGCTGCCAATCAGCCATCCAGAGCCATGAATCCCTGTGGATGTGTTCAGCCTGTGCCTCTGTGGAGAGCCTCTACTCCAGCCTCCCTTGCTGGGGTGTTGCTGTTTGAGGCAGCAGCCCTGGGTCCTCCTCACAGCCTTCTGCAGCCACAGGACATGGACATAATGTTAAATAATTTTGTAGACAGTTTCTTTGTGCAACTAGTCTCCTTGTGTTGGAATGTGTCCTGGATTTTATTCCAGCTAATGTATCACAATTCTCAATTTCTATATAAACACTGGTTCATTTTAAAATCCTCTCTTTCTAACCTCAGCAGTATCTGTGGCTTAAGGATTCACATATTAATTACATGTTGTGTAATAAAGCATTTCCTTAGCAGCTCCTTAATTTATACAGTAGAAAATGTCTACTAGGTAGCATTTCATCTACCTTGCCTGTGTTTCCTATTATTAATTTACTCTCAAAACTGGCATCCCAATTTTCTTGTCAAGCATTTCTTTCTCTGTCAAGTGCTCTCCCTTAACCATTTTGAAGTCAGAGAACATCCCTCAGCACCACATCCCTTTCAGTGGGTGCTTTATGTCATAGTTTCAACATTATTTCTTAAATAGTTTTGAAACAAGTTAACCTTGAGTTGCTTCAGTACTTCCTGGGCTCCTGGTGTTCCTGTTCTCCATCCCTCTCAGGTCAGCCACGGACCTTCCTCTCCCCATCCCTCAGAGGTACCCTATGCCAATTATCATGCAGGAGGTCTAGAATTTTTTGTCTTCTGAGGCTGCTCCAAATGACAATTCTATTTGACACACATACTCTTGCCCATTTTTTGAGAAACTGACAGGAAAATCAGAAATTTCTCTGGAAAAGGGATGAAATAAGCATAACCTTCTCAAAGATTTGAAGGGGTTTATTGAGCAGTGATTTCATCCCACTTTCCAGGCTTTGGAGTTTATGTAACGATGGAGAGTTTAAAAATTCCTGTTTCATTTCATTATTGGAAAAAACTTTTCAAAAGACAAAAACAAATTTTAAAAAGACAAATTTTGAAAGACAAAAAACACATGCTTGTCACTTTTTTCCTAGGGGAGGTACAAGGATTTTCCCCCATTTCCTACCCTGCACTCCTATTCAGAGACAGAAAACTTTATTATCAATTAAGTGGTAAGCAGTGAGAGGTACTGATGAATTTTTTAGGTTTAGAAGAGTTTCTGTACTGCACTTATGGTAAAATTCTCATCCATGCTGCATGTGCTTGGCTGACAATGTGGCACACCCAGGAATTTAGCTACCTGTATAAATCCTTGCAAAAAATACCGTCTGACAATGTTTTCTTCTGTGGTATGATTTTCATTGTTTTGCCTTTAAATGTCTGTAGGTGTTTCCAAATAAATCAGTTTTGCAGAGAGTTAATACAGCCACAAAAATGTGCTAAGTCTGCAGATATTGAAGCTGTGATGTTCTGATCCAGATGGAATTTTTAAAAGTGAAATTTTGCTCAACTTTCAGTGCAGGATTTTTTTTCCTGGGTTTTCTTTGTGCTGAGAAGTTTGAGTCTGTGACTCTGTGTGTGTACGTATGTTTTTGCATTTGTGTGTGTGTGCACATGCATCTGTGGTCTCTGCTATTTCAAAAGCTATAATATTGAGAAAGCATAACTGTTTTATAGACCAAAGTTCACACTGAATTTTTTTCTTTATCTCTCTGTATCAATTTTATTTATATGTATGTTTTTAATAGCTTCACCCCTAGCTGTAAATACATAGATATATAAACAAGCAAATGCTGGGGTTTGGCATGCTGGAAGGTGTGGACTGAAACTGGATTTGTGTGGCTGAGGATCTATGCACTGAGCTGAATGTAATTACCTCTAGTTCCTGTGCACAACATCTAATTTGTGGATTTAAAAGTCCATAAGTGCTCATTGCCATGATAGATCATAACAGCTTTAGAGGCAGTTTTTCAGCACCAACATGTTAAAAGATATTAATTTAAAATTACTCTGCATATGTGCATTTTTCTGCATCTTTGACAGACCATCAGTACTGACCACCATAATGAAGGGGGTCCATTATGGACTCACATTTGTTCCCAGAGGAGAAATCATGAAGGACAAATAAAGGGAACTGTGTGCTCACACAAACAAATTTTCCTATTGTGCTGATAGGCTTGAGCTGAAATAGGACAGGAATAAGGTAACCTGGTACCTCTTTCAGGCTAAAGGCTTAAAGTGTGGGAGCTTGAGCCCAAACTGGTGCTGTATGCCATCTCCATCAACTCTGTTTCAGGCTGTGAGAGGCAGAGTCAGAGGGTTTTTGTGAGCGTGCCCTTATTCACCACATCTGCACCTAGGTACTGCAGATAGTAGAAACTTCCATCAGGGGTCTCTGGCTAGCAGATGATCTTTACACACCATGCCAGTGATACATGGAAATTCAGAGAAGTCTGAGGAAGGAGCTGAAGTTTTCTCACTCTGTTTCTATAAGGGGCAAACCCTTATGGCCAGACAGAAGTCTTTGGCCACAGTGCAAATGTGCCAGCACAGTAGGCTCTTGCATGGACATTCCAACTACCCAGTAGTGCTAAGCTCCCTGGAATTATCCTGCATGTGTGTGCAGAGTGTAAAAGAACCACTTAAAACACAAAAAACCTCGTCACAATCTGATCTCTGGGGCTACACTTTTAGCCAAGCTGCTAAAAGTCATGGCTGCCATATACTGTAAAAATTACAGGACCATGTCTGGAAGAGACATGTGAGGGGTAGCAGGCAGCTCCCTTTCCTGTGTCTGTTTTTATGGCAAGTGTGTGTGCAGGACTGAGAGGGTGACTGCATGTGTGTTGGTGCATGAGGGAGTTGGAGATCAAAAAACACACGCAAAACCGCAGGCTGCTGCTGCTGGAAAGAGCTCCCAGTTTAAAGGGGGCTTTGCCCAGAGGATCTAAGCTGCTTCTTGACTAGAAAAGCTTTGGCAAGCCAGATGAGGAACAGATACACCTGAAAAGCACAAATCTAATCACTTGGGTTTAAATTTGTTTTTCAGATTATGAAATATGGAAGTGCAAGTGGTAAGGAAAGAGGTCCTGAGGAGGCACAAAATCCAAGTGACAAAAAGCCAAGCCCTTCTTCAAGGAGGATCTGTCTTCTGCTGTGCACAGGCACAAAGAATCATGAAGAGATATGGTAGCTTGAGGGGATGGTTTAGCAACATTCCTCTTCCTGCCAGAAATCAGGTCCTCTTCTCAGCTGGCAAAAGCTGAAGACAGCCCCCTCCTTGTCTGCGTGGAGATCATTTCTGTATAATGTAAAATGAAGGGGAGGGAGAACATAATTTTCCATTTACAGTAATTATTTCAGCTTTCAATAAATACCCAGGGTATGTGTACAAAATGTGTTCAATGTATGTAGCACCTGTTTAATGTATGATCAGTTACTGTGACACCTGTGAGAGAAAATAGACACATACAGCATATTTGTAATATATGTTGCACCGTTCAGTATTTCTCTCTCATGGATACTATATTATCTGTATAGTATATTATCTGTACATTTACCATGTTCATGCATGCTTACATACATATTTATATTTCTCTGTAGAAAGAAGACTGATTTTTAAAATTCTACAACATGGATAAATTGTATAGTAAGTACAGGTCAGATGACTGTTTTGATAATTTTATAGTTTTGGGGATTAAATTAGAAAAATGTAAATTGCTTAGAGCCTGAGGAGCCTAAGTCTCATATTCAGAAGTAATTTCAGAAGAAAGTCTCTCTCCATCATGTAAATGAACTTTTTACTGGCTTTTCTGAACTGAACTTGATTTTATATATATAAGCATTTAAGTATGACAAAATGCTTATATATGGTCTCTTTCTGTCTGAATGTAATGATTTGAATTTTTGAGACACACAGATAACAGCTCTAGTGGGACCGTAGTCCCACTGTTAGAAAAAATTTTTTAAAAAAGCATGCTTGGCAACTGTACAGAATTCAGATTAAATCTTAAGTGTCATGTACCTATGATTTTGTGAAAGTGTTTGTGATGGAACAATAAGGCTCTTCAAGGCCTGTGTGTTGTCAGGCTGACCTGCAGTACACACAGGCTTCCAGTACTGCTGTGTTTCCATGAAACACTTTCTGTGTGGTATCATGCTTTTCAGTCATGCTTTGGGTCATAAGACATGGGTTTATGCATCCTTTCCCAAACAAGTGCCAGCAAAACCTTTCTACTCTGCCCCAACATGGACTATTCTGTAAATGCTACCTTTTATTAAATAAGTATTTTGGAACAATCGCAGAGGGTTTTTAATAACATTGCTGGCACTCCAGCCTTCTGCCTCTAAAGCCAGATAACTTGGGGCTCTGTAAACACTGGCAACACTTTCTTCATGTCAGTAGCCTTAATGACTTCAACTCTGTACAGTACCTGTAGCAAAACCGAGAATGCACCTCAACCACATGAATAGGGGTTTTTTCCCCCTTTTAAAACTTTTCACCATACATCATGTTGTCATAATTTTATATTATAGGGAAGCTCAGGAATTTCCAGGATGATGAGCAAGCATCCCACAGGAAAGGAAGAATTCTCCCCTCACTTGGTGGAAACATCTCCACTCTCAATTCACCTCACAAGAGGTGCTCAAGCTGGTCCCAAACAAGTCCTACGCTGAGCCTTGGCTACTGCAGTCCTACGGAAGTCAGTAGGACTAATGCAAGGATGGGCAAATTCCAGTGAAGTTTCAGTAGCTTTCTGTATGGGATTCCCAGTCTGGTGCCTGCTGCAGTCAGGAGGTGGATGTCATCTGGTGGCAGGAATCATGGTGTTGGTGTTGGTAGTGGTTGCCTCTTGGGCTAGCTGAGGCCCTAAAGTACTGCAGCCCTATAACTACCTACAGAATTAGGGATTTTGTGAGAAAGGAGGGAATTTTTACCTAGAGGTTTGAATCAAAAAAGAAAAATAAATAAACAATAGCTAGTTTTAGCTGTTTTGTGCTTAGGAATAAGGAGAGCAAAGCCAACAGCAGGGTATGAGAGGGGACAGAAAATGCAGGTGACTATGTCTGGAAGGCATAAAAGGGTAATTTAGTATGCACCTTTGTGATTTATCACATACCAATCCCCCCGCATGTGTTGTAAGGAGTGTGTGCAAAGGTGGGAGAGTGCTGAGGGCATGTGCATGCACGCAAACCCATGAGCACACAGTGGGACCCCGGGGAACCTGCTGTGGTACCCTGAGTGCCACCACTGTCACCACCCTCACCATCATTTCTTTGGGGCTAGAAGCAGCCAGATGTTCCAAGAGGTTTTACCAGCACAGTGATAGGAGCAGTGTGTTTTCCCATGTGCCTGCCAGCTGGCTCTGCTCTCCCCAGCACAGCAGTGAAGAGGGCGCTGTCTTTTCCCACTCGCTGGGGTGCAGGCGCTGTGGAAGCAAGCCACCCGCAGAACCTAGCTCACTGCATCCAGCTCCCTCTGAGCAGCACCTGTCCTTCCCCTTGCTCAGTGTGCTGCTGCTGCTGTAGAGAAAAGGGATGTCGCCAATCCCTCTGACCTAGCAGGGCTCCCTTGGCATCTCTGAAGCTTGATCTGAAAGCAGTGGGGCCATGTGGTTTTGGGGGTGTCTGAGGAGGGATGGCAGGGCAAACTGGCACCTTCTGGCAGGTGACATGCAAAAAGCCCTTAGTCCCCACATGTTTTCGCCTAATCTATTTGGAATCTAAACCAGGATTGATAGTAGGGACTGCCTTCAAGCCTGTTGTTGTGGCTGTCCACACAGCTGTCTTGGTAGGAAATGCATTTTGGAGTGTGCTGCTTTTCGCCTCCCCTGGCTGCACTGTGAGGGAGACAGCATCCTACATCCCATGTCCTGTACCCCACACCCCATATCCTGCAACTGGCATCCCTCATCCTGTGTCATGTGTCTTGCATTTCACACCTGCACCCTGCATCCCACATCCCACTGAGACCCAGAGGAGAGAGGACTGGGACCACTGCCTGTTATCACTTGGGTGCACTCCCATGGTGCTGGAAAACTTTGAGTGGTCCCAAGGTGCTTTAATATCAGGCTGCCCTGTGTGATCAATAAAGTTACAACAAAAGGCATGGTCACCAGTGTCAAGAGAAGGACTCTGCGGTGGCACTACCTGCAGCTGAGCTCCCAGTTTTGTGCCAGCTCTGAGGAAAAATCCTGAGTGGGTGGAGGGGGCAGCATCCAGGAGTGCACCCTGCCTGGCCCGACGAGCCCAGGACTGGGATGTTCCTCCTCCACAAGCCAGGCTGTAAACAGGCACCTGAGTGTGCGCCTGGCCCGAGTCAGCCCCTGGCTTCCCTCACTGCCGCCAAGGCTGCAGGAAATTTGGGCGGCAAAGTCCCTCCCAGGACTGCCAGGCTCTTTGTTGGGAGCTGGGAAGAAAACCCGTCAAAGTTGAGGAGGAGGAAAGGTGTGCCGAAAACTGAATTGCAAAGTAGAAAGGCAATTTCGACTTAGTCAAAGAGTCTTGAATTTCTTAGTCGGGAAAAGAAAAAGCAGAGTGTGAATCTGCAGCTTAAGAGCCTTCCTAAAAGTGTCAATAATTTCCATATACAAAGAATTTATTTTAGCCTTGGATTTCAATGTAAAGTGATTCAAGTACGGAAAGTAGGACCACTTTATTGCTGTTCACAAATTCACATGCATTTATTCTGCTGAAAATTTGATATAGGGCATTTTTTGTATTCCCATTTATCGCTTGCCAAGAAATAATTAAGAATAGGAGCTAGAAGATTAATTTTAAATAAAAAATCTTCTCAAATGAAAATGTCAGGTCATAAAAATTCCTTTTAAATCATAACAGCATATAAATCTTTGAAATTAACCATGTAATTACAATGTCTATCAACTTTTACCTTGAGCTTTGAGCCTCTCTTTTTAATCTCCCATTCTTTTTTAATGAATAGCTATTTTGAAATTAAAAAGTACTGTTCATTACACATGCCCCACTATAATAGGGTTTTTATCATATTTGCTCTATTTAAAAATACTTGCTACTTTGTAATTATTCACACGCCGATCCCTTCCTATATTGAGTAGAAAATAAAAAATGAAATAGAAGTCAAAGGTGCTTTAGAGCTGAATGATTTACACAATTCATTAAGGACGGTGATTTTTCAGTTAGCATCAGATTAAATGGTTACTTACTCTCAAATAGCCCTTGGGGAGTTGAATTGCTGGGTAGCAAACAGATTAAAGTTTGCATTGAAAGAAAAATTGAATTCAGAGGTAATCAATAGCATAATAGGGGCAGTGAGTGGTGCCTGCTGCCTGAAATGAAATTACCATATTTTTAATCTTAATTTTCCACTCTGTTTATCTGACAGTGTGGATGTGCAATCCAAACAGATAATGAGAGAGTGGGATATTGACACTGCTGTCCTCTGGAGTGCTTGTTTTCAGTGATTAAATGCTGTGATCTGTGATTACTTTGTGCAAGGATGTCAGAGCTGCTGGCCAGGACTATGGGAGGGACACTAGCTCAGCAGCTGTAGCTCTCTGGTCTCTCAGGTCCTAATGTCTGAAATTCATTTTCTGCTGGCTATACGGGGAGGGGGGAAATTGCCTCTTTATGTATATACTTCTGCTGCACAAATTACAATAATTAATCCCATTACTATTGTTGTCCTGATTCAGAAACGTTTAATTAGATCAATATGTAGTGCACCCTCTCTGTAAGTGCTATATTAAGGAGCCGCCAAACTTGTGAGGGATAGTAAGACATGAGTTATTATACAAAGCATGACTAGCAAAGTTTGGAGGTAAAGTGAATTATCTTTGTAGCAGAAGAAGACGGATAATGGAAAGCGTGATTGTACCAGAGATCCAGCAAAGCCAGTTGGTGCAGATATATGGAAATCTGAAATGTAAATAATACCCATTGTAAGTATAACATCCGCAGTCTTTTAAAATGCAAATGTAATGATAGAGATGTTTTTGTAAAAAACATAGAAGGACTTGGGAACAAAACATGATTTAAAAATTGTAATACATTAACATAGCTAACACAAATGGAATGCAGAAAAATATAATGATGCAACCCCTTTTTGACAAACAACCTTGAAGATTTCTCAATTCTGTGAGTATGAAATCTCAAAATATTCCTGGTGTTTGTTGCTTAACCCAAATGCAGTGTAAGCCATTTGCATTTTGATTAGAACCAGTGAGATAGTATGTTCAGTATCAGGGCCTGATCCTGCCTGATAATGGGATTACTGGCATGTAGCAAGGTTGTTTGTGTTCCTCAGTCTTTCAGGGATCAGGCCCTGGAAACAGAATTTAGGAAGCCTTGAAGTGTGTGCGTATGTGTGATGGATGGGTGGGTTACTTGAACCCGAGTATGTCAGGCCTTGGCAGTGTATTTATTGGCGACAGCTATCATGTTCTCTGGAGAATTAGCATCTCTTTAGAATACAATTTCCATGTTTGATTACAGTCTGAATTGAACTTCTCACTTTTTAACATCGCCACTGGGAGACTCTCCTTGTGCATCTTCCCAAACCTTTGTATCAAAGATTACTTTGGTCTAAGGGAAGTTAGTATTTCAACCAGTCATTAGAAATTAAGCCATTTTCAGGTATTCTTTTTTATCTTTTACTACAATGCAACGTAGAAAGCAAAGTTTTCACAAGTGTTAGATTCTCACAGCTACTGTTGCAGACATTACTGCCTGCAAGATTTCACTCCTCCTGAGAGTGAGGTGAAGTATGAAGAGCTGAAGGACTCCTGAGTGCAGCTCCGAGCCATAAGAACAAGACCCTCACTGTCCATGAGTTCCTGTGTCTTCGAGGGGGTCCCATTTCTTGAGATCTGCTTTGACAGAGGGTAAGGAGGATACATCTCACAGCAGGTACTTCAGGAATGCCCAAAAGTCAGATCTGTCTTTCCTTGCACGTATGGATGTAAACATGCATGTCTGAGATTGATTTACATGGATGAAAGATGTGGTCCACAAGCATCCTCGAACTTTGCCCCTCTATAGTAATTTCTACAGGCTGCAGCAGGGACATGGTGCATGAGCTAAAATACAGCTGCTTCCTGGTCAGGTGTTCTTCACCAGACAGGGCTGTCTTTGTCCTCTCCCTTACAACTAATTCAAAGAGATGTCATAATGTGTTGAGTCATTCCTAATTTTACCTTCCCCTCTCTTTGAACGCAGTTGGATGCTCAAGTGGAAACAATGCAAAAGAGCTTCTTTAGAGACACCAAATCTTGGGAACTCTGTAATATCAAATCCCTGAAGGCTCAGAGAAAGCCCTGTTTTACTCATAGGGAGCAGAAATAGTAAAACAGCTGCTATTCCAAGGATTAATATAGAAAGTGAAAGTTGCCACAGAAATACCACCCCATTATCAAAAACTGATACATAGCAAAGTCATGAAATTTCCTCCATTGCCTTCCTTAAAAAAGTACTTAATTCTTTAGGAAACCTGTTCCTACTCCATATAAAACTAATAGTAAAAAGGACTTCAAAGGGAAATGAAAAAGGAAGGTAAGTGAGAAAAATACTTTGGCACATGTGTGTGTCCCCTGTATAGGTGATGAATTACACCTTGTGCAATGCCCAAAGGTGCAGATCTGGAATATTTCCATGTAATTTCTGCATGTGATAAGAATTTAGAGGTTGATAAAAAGAAATATAAAGTAGTAAAATGCATGTTAACTAAGATATCTGCAGGTATTTGTTAATCCCTGTTAATAATTTTCTCTTAGTAAATCATAACTGGCCATGTATCTTGCATGGTGGTATTCCTTCTCCTTTACTTAATTTTCATGAGGATGAAGATTCTGATGCAGCACCATTGAAATCTGTGGGTTTTATCACTGACTTCTGTGTGAGTGAGACCAGGATCAAAGTGCACATGGAGGTTTTCCCAGTCTTAATTCCCTGTTTGTGACTAACCCAATGGGAAGATGGGAAAGAACCATGAAACAGGTTAGTTTTTTAAGTTTTTTTTGACACTCTAGCACAAAGTGTCATGAATACTAAATTATAGTGCCTTCTAAAAGAAATACTTAAATATATGACCTTGAAATTTGCTGCTTTTTTTTGGTTTGGTTGGTTGGTTTGTTTTGTTTATTGTTTATTTGCTTGTTTGTTTGTTTGTGTTTTGTTTTGTTTTGCAAATACCAGTAAAACTGAAATGCACTACAGTGCTTGGAAAGTGAGAGTAAAGAGGTGTGAGTGAGGCAGAAGCAAATCCAGTCAAATGTCTGATCAAGCATTCATGACAGTATTCACCTTTAGTAAGAAGACAGTAACCAAAATATTCACATAATTACAACCCATGCCTTCAGCAGACATTCAAGATGACATTATTCTCATATTAATCTTTAAACAGTGCATTGAGGTGATACTTTGTCACTTCCATATGGTCAATGACGTGAGTTCCCCTCAGAATTGCCAATATCTCACTGAGTCACTTGCTTTGCCATATTTCTTTGAAAGTGTTTTCTCCTGAAATTACTATATCTGCTCTGTTTGTCACATCCATTAATATAAAATACAATGAATTTATATTAGCAATATTTTTTTAAATTGCTAAAAAATCCTGACATGAGAAACTCCTTTGATTCATGACATGGGGTTGAGATTTGTTCTCCTTATTCTGCAAACTACTTTAGATAAAGATGATAGAAAGGTAGGTGTTTTCCACAGTTACTCAGATTTACAAACATGCTGAAGTTGAGGAGTTTGCTTTAGTGTAGTGAAGTAAGAAACTGTCTAGAAGAGGCAGAAGCAATAGTGTTACTGTTTTTTCCCATATATTAACACCCAGCTACCATTTATGGAAAATTATAAACTCAGATGTGAGCAAGACTTAGTCCTCCAGCTTTCTTTTAAACAGGGACATGCATAGTCATTACTGCTCTTTGCAATGTGTTATCTGTGTGTGCATCAAACTCCTTATCAACACTTTAAAATGCTGTCTCTGGGACTCAGTGATATTGCTAATAAACACCCATTGAAATGGAAAGTGGCTAAAAAACTGTTTGAACTTCTTTCCTGTTGTCTGACTATAGAGGTATAGTCCCAGCAAATGCTGGGGTTTATAAGAGCACAAAAGCTTTCTTCTGCCCATGTACCTGCAGTCACCACTCTAAGTATATTGAGCTTCAGAGCACACAAAAGAGAGGCAGAAAATCCAAACCAATCTCTTCCCTTTCACTCCTTAAATCCTGACATGCTCCATCACCTCTTCAAAATAGTGAGCTGCCCTTCCCCAAAATGGAGAAAAGGAACAAAATCAAATGCAAAACAATGAAGGAGGGATAATCTGATCTTTAAATAAGGAGACATGTTGCTTGGGGCTTAAGCAGGGTAAAGTTTCACAATGATGTCACCTTCTTCTGAGAACGTGACCCCCGTGAGAGGTGAAGGGTGAAATATAAATACCGCTAATCCATTGTGTTCGTATATCTCTTAAATATGTGCCAAGTTTGGCATGGCTGACTCCACCAACTGTCTGGCAAACTAGGAAGTCTTCACTACGAGCTTTGAATGAGCTTTATTCATGGAATCGGCTGCTCTTTTTTTTTTTTTCCCTGACTGAAGTACACCTTATTGATGTATTTTCTTTAAAAACAGACCTATTTTTCTGTCTCATTTCTGACAAAACTGTCTGATTTTTTCAGACAAAAGCAGAGGAGCCATTGCTTTTCACATAGACAGCAATATCATCCACGTATAATGGTTTCCACAATCTTAAGTTAAGTCATGTGTGTGAGGTTCACAGTTTATTTGTTTTAAAAACCTTCTCCAATCCAAACAGGAATGTATTCAGGAAAGTCACACTGCCCATGTGATAGAGGCTGTTGGAATGGGTGACTGGTTAATGCCAGTGGGTTAACAGTTAATGCCTGGTTGTCTATGTGTTGGTAAAGGTGGAAGGGAGCTACAACAGTAGAGATTTCTATTTTTAGGAAACGTTCATTAAATACACTGAGATCAGAAAAGTTTAAGATTTTTAAGGATGTCAGTGATTCACATTTTTTTGTTGTTGTTGGAATACCCTGGGAGAAATCTCTTCGTCAGTGTGGTGGGAGCAGGGATGGAAACTGATTGAGAAATCACTCTCTTTCTATCAGCCTTGTGGTACCTGTCTACTTTTAAGACCAGCAACATAAGAAGCACAAATATAGATTTCATTTTAATAATATTTTTACTTGAAAGCACAAATGTTTATAGGCATGACAGCTGGTAAGAGGACCAGAAGCTGCTGCCCCACCTCAGAGAACAGGAGCAAAATCTGTGACCTACCACTTGGGCCAGGAAAGTTTTTTAATCCAATCTCTGCAGAGAAATGAGAGAGACACACAGAGAGAAGAGGGGTGAGGAAAAAGGAAGAACACTTCCATGTTTTTAAGAGAAAAGACAACTTTTGGCCCAAATATTGTATCCCAGGAGGCACAGCTTTTCCAGGTAGATCCTGTAAAACGCTTTTCTGTGAACTTGAGAAATGCTTTTTTGCCCTGCTCCCATCTAGCCAGATCTGCAGGCGTTTTTGTCTCTTTGACTCATTCTCTCCTTTTTCCTGCACAAAAAATGTCTGCTTTCACTGGTAAGGGCTTTCACAACCTGTTGTCACCCAACCTTTCATCTTTATTTTAAGTAGCTCCCCACTGGTTTTGACTGGGCAAAACATTTGTCTTTTCCATGCTAAATTTGCATGGACTTGCATAAACAATTTCCCAGACTTTTTGCAGTGTCTGAAAGTGTTGCAATCTCAAGACAGTCAATCAACACTGATTCCTTTTATTTCTCCAAGTTCTGACTTTTCCTTGGAGCAAAGACATTGCTAGTCTCTGTGCTAATCTGCACAGTACTGGTCAAGGCTGAGGCTCCTGGTTGATCCCATAGTACCAATTCAGTAACACCTAGAGCGTGAACGGCTGAATATTTGCACATCACTTTGACCCTATTGCATGTAGCAGTCTTCACTGCTGAGACTCTGAAGGTCAGGAACTGTCTGTTACCATCCCTATGTGCAGGGAGATGGATAAAATCACCTAGTGACTCTACTCAGGTGAATCTACAGTGATTTAAGGTGTCTTAGATGCTGAAAGACATCCAAATGGGCTAGGAGGACACAGGACCTGTGGGAGAGGCCACGAGGACCTGGCCACAAGACCTGCAGGAGAGGCCACGGAGGCCAGGTAAGAAGCCCCAAAGCAGGTAACGTGATCCTGTGCACCTCTCAGCTTGTGAAGTCCAGCAGAGAACTGTCGGTGAGCTGTGCTAGGTGGCCGTGTCAGGCTGGAGGTTGTCTCTGCATGGGTAGCCCTCCACACAGGCCAGGAATGCTGCCAGCAAACAACGAAAGTACTCGAGGAACATTAAAGTTTCAGCCTAACTTTTATTTAGCTCTTAATTAAGCCGCTGGCTGTGTCTAGACGAGAGGACCTGGGCGTGCTGCCAAGCGCCCATGCACGGCGTGTACCCACCCTGCTGCATCCTGGCTCCAGCCAGGATCATGTGTGTGATGCCCGTGTTTGCTGCCCACAGCGCCCAGCCCCACCAGGAGCCCCAGAACATGCTCAGCACCACTGAACTCAGGTGTCCCTGACCACCTCTGGGAGCCTTGCAACACAGAGCCAAAGGTTATTGAGGACATGGCCTCTGTCAAATAGAAATAAAATTATTTTCCAAAAAAAGTCCCCTCAAATGCTTGGTTGAAAATGTTGAAAAAAAGTCTTCTAGTCATGCTAACGAAACGCTAATAAAATAATGCAGCCAAGTCCCACTAGCTTTGAGGAATTAAACAGGCAGCTGAATTTAGCCTATGATAAAATTAAGTGATATTTAGTGATTTTGAACAGACACCAATTATCTGAATTTTTCCTTATTAGCAGAAGGAAAAGCCAAAAGTTATTACCCTGTATGCTGAACCAAAGATATAGATCAAGCAATCAAATTCATGGGCTTCTCCTTAGGCAGAACAAAGAGGTTGGTTCACTGCTTAAAAGTCAACAGTGTTCATTTGCTCACTCAAGCTGCAGATCTAACTTGGTACAAAAATAATATTTTCAGTCTTGTTTTGGATCAATAAGGATATCTCCTGGGGTGGTAACAACATCTGAGGTACACTCTAGATAACTTCATGGCATACTTCACTGTATGTGGACTAATACAAGAAAACTGTGAGAAAGAGGAAGGAAACCTTGTCAGGGAAGCAATAGGAAATATAAGAACTGGTAGCAGGATTTGATGGCAGTTTAAGGACAAGGACAGAGCAACAAGCAAAAAGCAAAAAACTTGTGCTGCTTGAGTAAATCAGCTCATATCACAGCACTTTTACCAGGCTGGTTTATAGGCCTCAATTTAGAAGTGGACAATAAAACAGTGCATGTTCATAAGGCCAGAGTCACTTTTCTCTCTGAAACTTATGAGCTGGCATTTACCCAGACACCAATGAAAAACAGGAAGAATTGTTTAAGAGATTTATCTGATCACAAAACATACATCTAAATGAACATTTCTCTGAAAAGTCTGCATTTTTCTGCCTTGACTGAGATGAGATTTCAGAGCAGTTGTCTCATGTGCAGCCATCTACAGGTCAAGAAAGAGAAAGCTGGTGCAAATATTTGTTGCAAAGCAGAAGGAAACTGCCCATAATTTTCTCCATCTTCTCCTCACTTTCAGGTCTATGCAGAGTGCAAAAGTCAGGTGCTACACTGAGCTCTGCTTCCTGAGGACATCTGAACAGGAGCGCTGCACCCGACACTTTTGTTGTGGCAGCAGATCCAGACCCTGTGTTTGTTTTGAGGAACAGAGCCTGACACGTGCTGGGAAAACCACTGAGATAGCATAGACAAAAGAGTGTCCAGTCAGTCTTTTGTGGCCAGTGGTGTGATAGCATCAGCCTGGGGCTTTGCAGGGCAGCCTCCAGAGAAGACCAAATCAGCCACACCATCTCAAGACACTTCAAGCACAACCCATCTGCCTCCGTTTTGGGGTTGGCAAGAAAGTGTCTGTCTCTAAGAACTGTCTCCCAGTTTCCAGAACTGAGGAGTAGCTGTACTGCAGAAATGGACCTATTTTAGACATGAAAGGAGAAAGCAGATTCCCTTGCTGTTCATATAGCTGTTCCACCTAAACCTTGTATATACCTAAACTGTGTATAATACAGTATTTATTGGTAAGACAGACTTTTTATATGCTGGAGTAA
The DNA here is from genome assembly GCF_030490865.1 of Poecile atricapillus. Classification (NCBI taxonomy): domain Eukaryota; kingdom Metazoa; phylum Chordata; class Aves; order Passeriformes; family Paridae; genus Poecile; species Poecile atricapillus. The sequence continues at coordinate 41,260,185 of NC_081249.1, forward strand.
AATCTTGCTATCAATCTAAGAAAAACAATCTGGAACAGGGACACCTGCCATAATATTATTTTCATTTGATACTGTATTTCATTTGAGCTTGACTTTAAAAGGACATGTGTGCCTGGGTGTTTTAGAAAAACCATAGATTTAAGTGTGGAAAGTGGAGTCAGCACTCATGAAAACTTTTACCATGTGACAAATATATAATCTCCCTGTAACACCAGACCATAATATATAATATATAGCTGGGAACTGAGCAGAAAGGAGAAAATCAGTCATTTACAAGTAGTCCCTTGTGTCTTACCTTTATTGCAGAAGGGCTTTACATAAAGTCTGTCTTGCCAGCTTTTAGTGTACCACTCTGCAAATGAAAGGGAGGAGAATTGCCAGGCAGCGAGCTTGCTTGACACAGGTTATAATTTCTCTCCCTGTTAATGGTGAGTCCTGTGAAAACAAAAATTATTCACCCACTGTGGGACATGTAACCTACTGCATGTATAGGTTAGCAGTGATACAGAGCCCTGATGATGATGGCAAATGAGAAGTTAGAACAACTAACCTGGATGGCTGCAAGTCTTACAGGCACCCTCACATTTGGATCAATATGTAACAGCAATTCGCATGCATTTACTGGACCAGGATCTGTAAAAATTTTCTGACTATGACTGCACAGATATAAGGGATAATTCTTCTAGGTGTTAGCAGTGGTAGTAAATATTTGTATTTATATTATGGTGGTGTCCAAAAGAACCAGTAGGGGACCATTATGAATAGAACTACATAAGAAAGAAAAGATATAATCCCTTCCCTGTGGAGTTAACCATCTAGGGGACACAATTTTGAAGTAGAAGAATGGGAATAAAATGTACATTGAAATGAGTATAGCAATGAATTGTGGCAGCTTTGTGACTTGTATGACTTTTTTTGTTATTCCTCTAAGGAAGAGGAAAACATGCATGATGGTTGCTATCAAGTCACTGCAACATTCTAGGGGTCTGGAATTCATTTCTGTTTTAGAAAAGTGGGTTTATGAAAATTTTCTAATTTTTTGTTTTGTTTTGTTTAACTAGAGGAAGAGGAAAAAGGTAAATCATAGTAATTTCTGTTTCTTTGGATGTATAAACTCTAGACTAGGATTTTATCAATTACAATATGCTAAGAAATGAGCCATAATTTGCAAGTCGTGTACATATACATTCAAAACACATAGGACCATAAGACAGCTGATCACTCTCACATCTGGTTTTAATGTGAGTCTCACAGGAATAGCACAGCAGCAGCATGCACCCTGCTTTTCGTGGGGCTGAGTGGGAAAGCAAACATCCCACAAGGGGACATACACACCTGATGAGCAATTCCTGTTCCCTCTAAGAAAAAGAAATCAAAAAATCAAGGCTAAGTTTTGCCTCTCCCCTTTCCAAGTGATGGTGGAAGAGAGGCAGGAGGAGGGTCACCCTGGGGAGGCTGCAGGGCTGATTGACATTGCTCCTGGACTGCCACCTCTGTGGCAGGGGGAGCTGCCCCACTCCCAACCCTGTCCCTGCTGCCCATGGGAGCAGCTCTGGTGGCAAGTGACCCTTAGTAGGAAAGAGGAACATTCAGATTTGACATTTAGCTCCTGAGCTTCTCTCTCTGAATTGTTGATTGTTTACCAGTTAAAGTGAAGTTCTTAGGGTGGATATTAGCAAAGAAGGAACTAATTAGGCAACTTCTGTAATCCTGTCAACACTGTTCTGGCTTGCTTGTGCAGGCTGAGGCATTTTCACATTTTATTCTTCTTTAGTCTAAGCATTTCCCAGGTAACAAGGAAGGTGAAGAAAATTATCACCTTTTAAAACTGCCTCCTTGTAACTTACTTTGACAGAGAGATGAAACTGCTTTTTCTCATGTTTTCCTGGCATAATCCTTTCCCTCTTTTATCCTTCATTTCATGGCGACCTGTAATCCTGCAACTGATCTAAAGAGGCCGTGTTTTGCATGTATCTGTGTCTTATAAAATGTTTTCTTCATCAGGAAAAAAAAGTTGTCCTAGGACACTGGGAGCAAAGCAGGGCTTCAAGCGACACAGTAACAGTTTCATTGTTTAACTTAAATAATGAAGGCTTTGGGGCTCTGTTTTTTATTTTTAAATGTTGGAAGTGAAATATGGTAGTGATGTTTGAGTTATGAACAATGTCACTTATTCTTTTACTGCTTCAGAGTCAATATTATAGCAGTGTTCTGGGCTACAGTGCTCTTAGCTGTGGGCAATATTGGTTAGCTAGATTTGGGGCATAAATAGGTAGAAAAGAAGGATGGCAAGGAACACTAATGCTGGATTGTGTGCTACTTTCTGGAAAACTTGATTCTTGTTTATTGTACTTTGTCCTTTTTCAACATGACAGGAGTAAGAGTTGATTAAAGAAACAAAGAACATGCACAAGCATAGTATAAAGCTGGCAACTTAGATTTGCATAACTTAAATTCTTAGTTTAAGAGACATAAATAAGGAAAGAAATTCCCTCCAGGAATTCAAACAAAACTTCTTTGGATTTTGTATTTTCCACATTATAAACAAAATCCTCATTGCCCAAAAGCAGAAAAAACTTAAAAGACTATAGCTGCAGGAAAGGGAAGAAGGAGATTTAAGTTTCTGAGACATATTAGAAATTCATTCTAAGATCAGAAGGGCAGACATTTTTATCTGTTCTGACCCTAAATGGCTTTGTCTGATTGTTTGTTTCTTTTGTGATGGTGCAGAGAGCTACTCCCTTGGAGGAGGCTGTTTAGCAACTACCAGTGGCTCTTCCTAAATTACTGACAAGAACAGTCTCCCTCTGGTTGAGTCAGGTTAGAAATAGACCTCCCTATCATTCCCTCTCTGGACATTCTTTTTTTTCTCTGCTTTTAGTGCTGTTTCTACTTATGGCATGAATCCCATCTCTCTCCCCTTCAAGTTTTTCATTACATATGGGTTTACTACTATATTTTTAAAGTTCCTTTTTTTTCTATCAAAGTTTCTTGTTTAGTCTGCGAACACACTAACACCTCACAGCTGAAGGTATTACACCGAATCAAAGAGCTTTCTGTTTTCCAGCTCAGAAATAAAATACTACAGGTGTGTCTGCAAGTGTCAAAGTGAAGAAAAAAAACCCCAAAACCAACACAACAAGACAACATGGAAATGGTAAAAACAGTAGCAGCATTAGAAGGGTTTGATTATTCGTATGATAATGGGCAGCTTTAATGTGAACTTTTTATGTAGTTGAGCCAGTGAGATCAATTTAATCCGGGTGGGTTATTCTTCTCCTAATGTAAAAGACCATTGATTCCTTCTATTGGCTCAGTGAGGGAGCTCTTCAGCACAGTGGCACACTGAGGAAGCTGGTTGAAAGCCACTGAAATCAGCAGGAGCTTTTTAATTGACTCTGAATCAGGTCCCAACACTGCACATAACTGCTGTCCTTTCACAAAACTTTCTGTTTCTTGAACACAATTGGATTACCTAAATAAAACTTGGTTTCCCTGTTAAATATTCTGTGTGAGTCAATTCTTTATGGAGAAAATATTTTGCCTGCACTACATTTGCTGTGTGTTTAAAGTCTGAAAGTGCTGCCAGTTATAATTGCTTCATCATCTTTTGTTCAGGTGACTAATTATAATAAAATATATTTTATGCATAAACCAGTATGAGACTCGTTTTTATACATTTCATTTAATTACTTTTTACTGTGACAAATCACATTGTTAGAAATGTACTAACAGATGGGGTGGATTTTAAAGTCAGTATAAATTATGACTCCTTAATTTTTGCAAGTGTTGAAGAATTTAATTGTCTCCATTCAGATTTTTGGCTTAACTCCTGTGGTTTGACTTGTTAGGATTCCAGACATGCAACACAAGGAGCAGAGAATTTCTGGACTGTGCAGTGTCTTTTGGGGGGGGAAAAAAAAAAGAAAAAAAGTGTCCTAAGAAGGAAAGGAAGTTAGGACAAAAGGAAGGTCTGAACAGAAGTGCTCAAAATGGCCTGTCCCAGAGCGAGGGTTAGGATGTCGGAGGGCTCTCATTGAAGAGACCTTCTTGTTAGGGACAGCAGAAGCAGTGCTCTCTTGTGTTGCCCACATACCAGCTGCAATGAAATAAAGGCTCTGAGTATGACCCCAGCCCAGCAGTGGGGGGAAACTCTTACCCAAGTATAAAATCAGTGCATGGGTAGCTGCAGCTAGCAGTAAACACTGCATGGTTAGCAATGAAACACTATTTCAGGAAGCCTTTTCTCTTCCCTTTTTTTGGGATGCAGAAATTCTTTCAGCTTCAGTAATTTTAAATTCAGAAGTTCCTGTTGAGACTTCTCTGGTATTAGCTGCCTTCTCCCCTGTCTCTCCTTCAGTCTGCTCCACAGCTGTGTTACTCCTGACACTTTCATCTCCCTCCCTTCCTCATACAGAGCAGATTTTCCTCTGGCAAGCCTGGGCAAGTGGCCACCATGGGCAAAGCTGTATTTCTTATCCACTGCTCCAAACCTGTCACTGCTCTTGTAAAACCCTCCCACACTCATCCTTTGATATATCACTCACTTACAGCTCTTTGTGGTGCTCACCGTGGTCTTCAGCCTAAACTTCAGTCTGACTGGTTCACTTTATCTAACAAGCATCAGGACTTGTTGAGAAAGGTCTCCTTGATCAGGTGATGATTGTAAACTGTGTCAATGGGAGGCAAAGAAACAGCTAGGCTTCCCAGAGGACCAAACTGAGCATGACCGACCCAACTGCCTCCACGTGTCATATCAGCCCCTCAAGTGATGATCTACATCATTCTCTTTCTTGGTAGACCTGTGCTTGGCATATTCATTCCCCTTTTGGATCCAAAATTCCCTTGTAATGCTTTCCAGAGGCTTGGTCAGACTCTCACCCGAAGAAAGGCTTGTGCTCATAATCTCCAGTGGGTGGAGGACTTAGACCTGTGCCCAAAATGAGGTAGAGATACTATTTACATTGGCACTTGCTGTTTTCAGTGCCACTAATGTCTGCCATGAGACTTCATTCATACACAGAGTACACACAATACAGGTGTGTGGAATAAATTCCACTAAGTGTGCCCTTTTACTTCTGAAGATAAAAACCACATTAAATTAATGAGGAATGTTGTCAAGTCCTAGCAAGTGATTAAGCTCAGAGATCTGTGGCTGTAAGACTGTGGTGCTGACTAGCAGGGTGTTGTTTTTCCATGCCTGCGAGTTTTGAACTGGTATTGCAGAATTTGGAAACCCCGGATTTAGAGTTTGGCTTTGAAAGTTCAGCTGATTCAGAGATTAGGAAGCACCAGTACAGCATCTGTACCCATTATCTCATGATTTAAATGTTCTCTGTTTTACATTAGCTGATGATTTAAGTGCTATTAGATATCTTTGTATGACATTCAATATGAAATAATCAACTAGCTTAGTGTAACATTGGTCCCATCAATCAAAATCCCTGTTCCTCCCACAGCATTGTTAATGAAATGTTGGTAAGAAGAGCAACAGACCAGACTATGGCATTAGAGTTAAGGGGTGAAAGGTGACATTTCATTACTCAAGTTTGTTTTTGTTTTTGTTTTTGTTTTTTTGTCATGGAGTCCCATTTCATTTCAACAAGGAATCCAGAAGGCACATTGGTTTGGAAAATGTTTTATAACTCCTAAGATATCTGTCCTAAATAGTATTTGTGTTTAAGCTGATTATATAATATAACATTAAATGGAGAAAAAAAGTCATCATATCCTCTAAAACCTACCTGATGCTGGAGCTTGACATGGTTCCTTTGAGAGGGAGTCCTGGTAGTTCTTTGTATCCTTGTGGTCCTCATGGTGAGATGGATGTCAGCTCAAAAGTAGTAGTTTCGGTGGAGACAAATGTGAATGTTATTACATGTGTGTTTGCCTGACTGATTTGTAGGTGAGGGTGAAAATGTGTGGGTATGAGGATAAAACATTGTCATATGTAGAACCAGAGAGCTGCTCTCAGGCCTTCCAGTGGAGTCCTCATTAAAAGATAACACACCAGTAAATTAAAAACAAACCCAGCATTGTTGCACACTGTCATAATAGGGGGCTGAGCAAGGAGGAAGTGAGAGGCATGGCAGGGACCTGGACCATTTTGTCACCTTCTTCTCCATCAGCTGAAGCCTCCGGATAGACACAGAAATCTTCTGCCTACGTGGGAACTGAATGGGCAATAAGGAGAGGCCTTTGGAGGGGGAAAAAGAGTGGAGCTGGAGTGGAGGAAGGCCCAGGGATCAGTCAGTCAAGAAGGGCCTGGTGATTGTAGTGTGGACTTATGTTTTGTGAAGTTAATAATGAAGACAAATCCCAGGAAAGTTGGAAAGCAAGCCTGTCTGCATCTCTTCTTCTGTTCAAAGCAGAGCAGGGACTTGAACTGCTTAGAGAGTCACCTTTCTTTGAAGCAATTTTGAGGTGAAAATCTGAGGCCTTTGTGCAAAGAATTAAAGCTTTTCTAACTCCCCTTTAATTTGGGAGTACTCAAAAAGCTCTCAGCACTTCTGTAGGTAGCTGGCAGGCTCTTTGCCATTCCTTAATGAGCTTTTTTTTATTATTATTTTACTGAGACACCAGGATTGAATTATTGTAATATACATGGAAGAGAGATATTAATTCATTCCAAGGAAAAGATGATTTTTAGCCTATTTTTATAATTATTACCTAAAGTACATAAACTCTCATCTGGGACTAGGTTCTTTAAAGGCTGTTTCAGATCATCATGAAGTCTTTTTCAATCAGGCACAAACTCCATTCAGTGAAAAAAGCCAATGTCTCTGCTCTACTGCCTTGTCCCAATACTGTACTAAGGCACAGCCAGCTGTAATGGAAAGGCTTGAGATTACTGTTTTTTCCTCTTTGAAGATTTATATGGTATTAAATAGGAAAAAAATGTGTCCTTCTGCTTATGAAAAGAAGGACACTTTAATAGGTTCAGACTTTTTTTTTGGTGAAGGAGTAAAAATGTGACACTGAATTCTGAAAAGTGTTTAATTAACAGCTTGGTTTTGCCAGACTTTTCTACTGAAGAACTAACTTAGCTTATGGACTATAACTCAAAAAAAGAACTATTGATATGTTAATTGTATATGATTATGAATGGTTATTTATGGCATTGGATCCCTCTGCTAAACCAATTATGCTCTATTTGTGAGATTTGCATTATACTGCATCCATGGCATTTAATTAAACTTCTATTTCTCTTCTTTCTTTCTTTTTGTTTTCCTTTTCCAGCCTTACATATATGATAAACTACACTAAGTCACACAGTGGCTAAAGCTAAATCAGCTATTCATTTGATCACCCTTCATTCACATCCTACTCTGTTTATTCTGCCCAGAAAATCTTAGCTATGCCCTCGTAAACATTAACTACCCAACTCACCAGCTCAAGTTCAATGAAATTTTATAATTGCATTTTATGTACTTCTAGAACTAGATACAGCAGTCACTCAAACTCTATTGGTGAAAATATATTATAATGTATATTTAAATATATTTATATAAACATTAAGGAGATGTTTAAAAACAGTGTAATGGCACAGCATGCTGTAATCTGAGTTTCTTTTGGTCTCCCTCTGCCAGTTAATAAACAGCATGTAAAGTCAACTGCATAACCAATGCTCTAATTCAGAACATATCAAAAGGTTTGCGTGGGTGAGGTAAACTGGGCTGATAGTGAGTCAGGAGCTGGCCAGATCCAGCATTTGTTCATTCAGAGCATTTTTAATGTAGAACTAATTTTCAAGTAGTTGAATTTTTGCAAGGAAAATTAAATCCTTAAGGAGGCAATTCAGCTAAAATCCTGTGAAACGCAGTTCAACACGGATTGCCTTTTCACAGCTGTTTTGTGTGGTAAAGGATCTTAGGTTTTCAGTCCCTCAACACCTGCTTACTCTTTCTTTTCTGAAAGTGTATCACAGTACACCTAGTGAATGAACTGTTAGGATTTAGTGGAGAAAGAGGTTGAATCATGATATGGGATATACTTCTTTGTTACTCGAAACTTGCTTTGCCTCCTACTCATAGTGTCAGTACCAAAAAATTTAGTTTGGGGCTTTCAGTGGTTGAAGTGTCCAAAAGTGGGAGTAAAGAGAGTTATATCCATCCTCCCTGCAGCCCCTTGTGTGTCCTGCTTGCTGTAGGGGCAGGGTGCAGAGAAATCAGGAATTCAGGAGCTGATCTTCCAGTGCACACACATATATATATATATATATATATATATATATATATATATATATATATATATACACACAGACATGCACAGATATATCTGGTTCCACTGTCCCTGCCCAGACAGTGGCAAACAGCACAGAGCCTGTTCTTTGGTTTCAGAGCATAATAATATCTTCTTCCTGGCCACAATGCTATTCATCACAGCCTTTTGCCAAATAACAGGCCTAAGTGGCCTGGAGGTCTTTCTGTGGACACTGTTCCAGATTCAGTCTCCCAAAGAGTATTTTGAAACATACCAGCCCTAAAATATTTTCAGTCTTACTCAGAAAAACTCTCACTAACTAAATTCTGCTCTTGGATCTTTGTTCTCTAAGAACCTGAGTCCCTTCTCAGAAAGGAGTTTAGCATCTTCCTTGCATCTTTAGTGCGTAATTTAAAAGGTTGGCTACACAAAGCAGGAACAATTGGAAGCTTTCTTCTGTGAAAGATCCCTATGATCATAGGGATGGGAGAACATAGTTGGAATAATTGTATCAGAAGGGAACCTTTTTAATTATGTTCATTCCACCCTAACACATAAGCAAATAAAGTAGGACCACTGCAAAAGCATTGATTTAGCCTGGTTGTCGGGGCAAGTACAGAAGGGTTTATCATCTTGACATCACCGAGGCAGCCATTGTTAGAATATAGCTTGAAATAGCTGAAGAAAAAAAAATGTAGCTCTTATTTCAATTGGGGCAATTTGCAAAAACCCAAATCTTCTATTGTTTGAAGGGTTTATTTTGGGACAGGGAACCTATAGTTACTGCACCCCAAAAGTTCTCTTTTTTTATGATTAGCTGAAGCACAGACAAATCATGAAAAGACAATTGTACACTTTCTTGTGTTGCTTTATGGGCTTTAAGTGCCTACAAAAAAGGATCCCTTATGCTTTAATTTCTCTTTATTTTTTTGACTGTAAAGACCCATGGGGTAAATGCCAGTCCCACAATCCTGCAGTTATATGGTTACTGTCAGCCTGCTCAAATGATGCTTCCTGTTCATTAGGCGTCCTTTCATCTGACAACAATGTACTGGCTTTGCTGCAATTCTTAGTCAACGCCCATCTCTTCAATAGCCTGTGAATAGTATTAAATAGTGTTTATGCTAGCTATTGTTGCCTTTTGTGTGGTTTGTCTAATTCACAGAGAAAAGTCTGCTTTTGTGGTCTAAGGCTGGCTACGTCATGGCACGCCATGTGCCTTCTGATGGGATCCATTCCTGCTGAGTGATAACATTACAGGTCTCAACTCCTTTGCAATACAATCCAGCATTCTTAACACAGTCAATACACTCACAGGCAATCTAGTTTACTCTTTATATTAAGAGGTTTAGGGAGACAAAGCTCATCTAAATACCTGCTCGTGAAACAAATAAGATGAATTCAACCGATTTGAGAATTACTTCCCAGCTCCCACACAACTACACAATGAGCACCAGAAATCAAAAATTAAAAAATAAAATAAAATACTGAAGCTGAGCAGGGAATACCCAAATACCGCAGGTAGAGTCATTCTGCACACAAACACAGCACATTTTATCATATAGGGTGGCATTACTGTTCCTAGTTGAGATGAGGCTTAATACTAGAGTCAAAGCAGCTGCTTTTCTTTGCTTAAACTACTCACAAAAGAGAAGGGATATTGTAGGGATCATTACATTATCCTGTAGCTCAGGAGCCTTGGCAGGGCAGGTATGTTGCCGTGCCTTGAAAGGGCTTTTGATGTAAGCAGATCATTAAAGGCTCAGTGTGTAACTGATCCTTGGCTGTCTCTGGCTTTTGCCGTATATGGGTTATTCTTATCTAACTGTATGCTCCCTGTTCTAGGTATCTAAAATCTTATTGTTCTCCTTCCCTCTCTCCTCTCAGTCCCTCCCTCCAACCTTGTCGCTGTACAGCTGAAGTTGGTTTCCAGCTTTGCCTTGGGAAGCTCACAAATACATACAAATGCAGCTGGAAAGTGAGGCTTACACTCCTTAATAGTGCCATTTGTTTGTCCCAGGAGTTGTTATCCTCCATGCGTCACACTTTGAACAAGATCAAGAGTGGCTTCTAAAAAATATGGCAATGAAAAGAATGCACACAAATAGTAATTATTGCTCTGTAGCTGCTCAAGCCATAATACCTTCCATGGCCAGAAGCAAGCAGGGAGGCAGGGGACTGGGTGGGGCTGGGAGTAGGTGGAGGCTGAGCTTTGTTCTCTGTGCATCACAGGAGAGCAGTCAGATTGCCCTTCTGATCAGCATACCCATACCTGCACTTCTCAGCGGTGTTGTGGGCCACATGCACAAAGGCATTCAGGACTGTGAAGCTCCTGGCAAACAAGGGGCACTGGGATGAATACCCACAAACAGCCTGAAGGTAGACTTCTCCACCTGAAGTGGACACTCTTTTGAGTTAATTGGAAGAGACTACTTACTTCATCCTTGTGCTGACCTCTGACGTTGTTCTGCTGAAGTACACAGCCTTTTCTTGCAACTACTAGTAGAGAGTGGGGTAACCAGCACAGAAATGGACACTGTAGGCATGTAAAGTCTACAGAGAGTAGATGTGTCCTACCCAAATGCACCTCAGTCCAGGTTCTGCTGTCTTCAGACTAAAAGCTGCTTTATCCAGACAGATAGCATAGAAAAGGCTTGATGTCCTTATTAATTATCTCTTTTATTTTTATTTTTTTTTTATTTTTTTGGCTTCTAAGTGCCTCCAAGCTACACAGAAGGCAGTCGTTCTTTCTATCTTAAAGTGAAAAAATAAATACAAAAATCTGTCATAACAACATGAAAGCATTTCCTGAATTACAACCCTAACTGCTGAATGAGTGTATTCACCTGAAATGAGTCAGTACAAGTGCAAAGTCTGTTGCCAAAAACCAGGGAGGAACCTGACAGTCTAGAGCAGTTGCTAGATAAGAGCTTCTCCCTGTATTCAGATCACCTTCCTATGGAAATAAGTTGAGCAAATGCTCACCCAGAGTCAGTAAATGAAAGAGAGTCTGTATCCTGAAGAAATGCAGTACCTTATTCTTCTCCTGAAAATGAATGAGGTGGGCTTTGACTAACGCTTTCAGCAGCAGGCATTGGGAATGAACTAGGGCTGTCAGGAAAGATCATTGATTTTGCAGGACCCTTCCAAATTATACGTTATAGTTTGGAGAAAGCACTCCCTTTTCAAAAGATAATTTTTCAATGTACTGCCCGTGTTTATGCTTTTGTGCAAGCAATAATGGTTTCATAAATGTTTTATGTGATCAGGGTTTAGCTATACCTGGGAAGTTGGCAATTCTGATTAGATTTTACAGATACCAACTTTTTTTTACCATTAATACCTTTTTTTCCTTTCTGTTTATGTTCCCAGATTGATTTCCAATAGTTAAAATTTAAACAATAAAGACAACTTCAGTTTTCAAATCTGCAAATAGGACAGACAATGTATGCAACCTCCTCATTGATTGACTCTTCTGTTTTTATAGATCCACCCTCTTGAAAGAGTCATTAAACACCAGAGAAAATGATTTGTTGCCATTGATTACATGACATACTGCTCTGACATACACAGTTTTTATATCTAAGTTATTAATTATGTTGTTAATGTAATTTGCAGGCCACAAGATAAATCATTCAGCTTCTGACTGGATATTACTGGATATATTGCATATATAAATACATCTCTGGGTGTGAAGGTAACTGTTACCAAGAGTAATAGATTAGAAGGCTTCTAGTTTGCCTTATAAATCATAATGAGCTAAGGAAAACTTCCTCTGACCATTTATTTTATTATCTTGGAAATGCTGAGTTTCTCAACATCTCTGCCATTTATGTGCTGTAGCGATGCACATTATCACTTCATTTCAATACAGGGGAAACATTTGCAATTGTTGTCTTCACGCTCTATCCTCATTTTCTCAAGAATTTCACAGTTTAAGGTTAAAAAGCTACAGAACCTAAAAAGTCAAGCTTAATTTGTCAAATTTTCCCAAAGGCTTCACTAAACAATTTTTCCCCCTTCTGGTGCTGGATACCTTGTGCTAGCTTCATTCTCTGTAACTTTCTTTTCCTAGCAACAATTGCCAAGGAATTAATTATGACAGCCAGTGTCACAAATGTGTGCCATGGTAGTCTGTTGCCACTAGTGACAGACTCATGTGTTTCAAAGTGGAAGTCTCTGCATTTGTACCAACAAATTATTTTTAAAAGTTCCTCCTGTTTTGTACTTCATTTCAACAGGTCTGGGTCTTTCCTTAATTTCAGAAGGGTTTAGCAGCAACTATTCAGCAGTTACCCTGGGAGCACACTGCAGATTATGCATGCTTGCCTGACATTTGACAGATGCCCTTAAAAGGCTCGGTTTCCTTTTCATAGAGGCCAGGGGGTTGAGGAGGGTGGAGGGCTAGAAACATTTTTGAAGTGAGTGACATATGTTTAAATGTCAAGGTGGTCTTACTGAATCACTAAGCACAACCCTTGTACAGTGAAGCAGTGGGAAATGTCCTTTTTAGCTAGAGCTAAGAATTCACATTTTTTAGTATTCCTGATCCCAGAGATGACATAGTCCTTTATTTGGAGAGGAATCTGAATGCTGAAGACTAAATTTTGTTGCCAACATATGCTAAGACTCCTCTGAAAGTCTCACCACATGTGAATAGTGAATAAAACTTGTTTTATAAGAGGCATTGCTTAAAGCATGAAACTCAAGGAGGTAAATTATCTTCTCTCCCTGCTTAGCTCTGTCCATGCAGAGGCTGACATTGAATGTTGGTACAGTAATGATAAACAAAGCCACAACTGTAGCTGGAAAAAGTCATGAGTGTAAGGAGGAGAATTACTCATCTTTAACGTGTTTCTTGGCTCTGGAAATGTTCAGTGTCTTGATACAAAGGTCTTCAACATCATGGCTGATATTTTTAAGAGTGTTAATGCCACAGTCATCCCCAGATTGAAACAGCAAGGTGGCCTTAGAGAAGGGAAGTGGTCCTGGGTTTGGATCTGGGTGTACATCCTGGAGGAGTCCTGTCCACAGAAGGTGCCACACACCCCCTCACTTCTTCCCTTTCCTCTGGCTCAGGGTCCACCAAAAGGCAAGCTGTAGGCTCAAACTATGAGCAAGTCTAAGTTCAAATGTGTCCTCAAAATGGTGCAGATGACTGGTGAGCCACAGTCAGGAGCATGCCCCTACATGTTTCAGCAGGTGAAATGCAGAGACCTTAAAAGTTGCATTTGAAAACTTGTTCCTTAAATATAGCAATTATTGGGTCTAGAGATCCCAATACTAGTCAGAGTAAGGAATGGTGCAGGCAGCCCTGGTTCAAGGTTCATTGCCCAACAGTCCTTATCAATCTTAGACTTGACTTGTCCTGAGTAGATATTGCCAATTATGTCATGGTAGCTAAGGCAGATAGATATCTCCTTGGGAGGAAAATAATGGCCAGCATCATTGTGACTTCCCATCTAAATTGAATTTGAACTCAACTCTCTAGAGAAACACAACCACTGCATTAAACAACTGACGGAATTAATGCTCTCATCGATTCTGCTCATCATTACAGATGTGTGTGCTTCCATCTGCATCCAAGCCTCTCCATCTTAGGGAGCCAAACTGTGGCCCTGAATGGGCAGAATGTGCTGGCTTTTCCAGCTGTGCAAAATGGTACCAGCCCTGCTGCTGGTCTCACAGTTCCTCTGGGCTCATGCTGATGTGAGTAAGTGGAAGAAGAGGCTGGATGATGGATGAGATGTGGAGGCCATTTCCCCTTATTTGCTTCAGTGCCCCCTTTTAAATGCAAGTAGAAAGCGGAAAATGAAAACAACAGTGTCAGTTAACATTGATGAGTAAATTTAAAATTTAAGTTTATGTTATAAAATGCATATCAGCCAATCTGTGTTCATTTTTATGACATAAAATTTCTCAAAAGAATGTCTATAATATGGAAATAGTTCCTGTTTATCAGATGATGACTGAATGTTTAACAAGGCCCACAGCCACAGTACAGTAAATGCTGCAGTCAAGTATTCACTGGTTGCATCTAGATTTTCCTACTTGGACACTCTGGAATAAAGGCCTTTAATTTCTTTATGTTGCATCTACTCACAAAAGAATTGTTATGAATTTCTTTCTGGAGAGTTTTAAAGACCATTTGGAGATAGAAGATGAAATGCAACACAACACTTCAGGGATATCACATTTTTATTCTTGATGCTTTGAAATTTCAGATGGTCTTTCAAAAGGTCTTTATGGTCTGATCAATAACATATATAGATATAAAAGACTCAGCCACTAAAGATTTTTTTTTCTATTTTGTTTAATTCCGCTTATCCAGAATAGCAGATAATTTTTAAGAGGATTAATCAACGTAGACATTGAATAAAATGTATGAAAATAAAGTCTCATAAAAATAAAAGGAACCTTTTTACTTTATCAGTTTATTTGCACAAATTGATTTGATAAGGAGAGAAGGAGGTAGATGAACAGAAAGGAAAGAACAGCAACCTAGGAATAAAGACAAAAGGTGCTGGAAGGGTCCCAGGTTGTCAGAACAATGCAGGAAGGGAATGGAGGTCAGCATGCTCATATCCTTTCCTGTGTGCAGCTTGTGTGAGAGCCCCTGATGGACGTGAGGAATGAGGATAAGAAGATGCAATACTGACAAAAAAAGAAATACTGACTAAAAAGGGGAGGTGAATCATCTAATAAACCCAGGAGTCTGAGGAAGAGAGATTGTACCACAGAACCATGGAACAGCTTGTGTTGGAAGGGACCTTTAAAGGTTATGTAGTCCAACCTCCATGGGCAGGGACACCTTCCACTAGACCAGGTTGCTCAAAGTCCCATCCAGTCCTCTGATAATCTTGTCCCTGCTCTGGACTCACTCCAACAGATCTCCATACGTCCTTTTTATAGCGAGAAATTTCTCAGTATTCCTCACAGGTTACCAGTCCTTGATTCCAACCTCTGTAGGCTTCTTTTTTGTGTGTTAGAGATCATCCAGGAGCTCCATGTTTATCTTTCCAGGTTTTCTGCCATTTTTTCCCAACTTCATTTTTTTTGGAATGCATTGTTTTTGAGTTTGGAGGAGAAAATCCTTGAATATTAACCACTTTTCTTGGGCTGCTCTTCCCTCCAGGGCTTTATCTCATGATTCTCTATGCACAACCTTGAAAAGGACAAAGTCTGCTCTCCCTAAAGTCCAGGGTAGTGAGCTTGCTGTGTGATTTCCTCCCTGCCCTAAGCAGTGACCACTTCATGGTCACTGTAGCCCAGGCTTCCCTGCAGCTGTCCAGTCCCCACCAGTCTCATCTTGTTAGTGAGAACACCATCCAGCATAGCATGTCTCCTCATTGGCTCCTCTGTCACTTGGAGAAGGAAATTAATGTCGATGCATTCCAGCAACCTCCAGGACTACTTATGTCCTGCTGTGTTGTTCCTCCAACAGATGGAGGGTTGTCGAAGGACTAGAGACTGCAAACGTGATGTTGTTCCTATCTGTCTGTAGAAGGTCTCCTTGACACTTCCTGGTCAGGTGGCCTGTAGCAGACCACCCACTAATGTCACCTCTTTCTGCCCTCCCTTTAATCCTGACCCATAAACTCTGGCCTGACTCCTCACCCATCCCCAGGTGGAGCTCCATGTACTCCAGCTGGTGACTGATTCAGAGGGCAACACCACCTGCTCAGCTTCCCTGCCTGTCCTTCCTAAAGAGCCTGCACCCATGCATTCCAATACTCCAGGCATCATAGCCTTCCCACCACGTCTCTGTGATGCCACTAAGATCCTAGCCCTGCAGGTATGTGCCCATCTCTAATTCCTCTTCTTTGTTCCCTGTGCTATGAGCAAAGACACATTTAAGATGGGTCCTGATGTAGCTGATTTAATGGTTGGAGTGGCTGAGATTCTTTTGTGCTGCTCTCCAGGCGCTCTCCTGCTGACCTGTGATCACTCACTGGACTCTGGGCATCTACTGCTGGCCCTGTCATCAAACTGGCAGGAGTGGGATGGATTGGGTTTGCCCCCCTCAGCAACATTATTTTTCCTTTTTTATCAACTTGGTAACCCCATGACTGAAGAAGCTCTTGTCTCTCTCTGACATATGAACTCCATGAACCCCCAGAAGAATGTTTAAGTCCAGCATAATTTAGCACTAGTATTGTTTAAGCTCTTTAATTAGTTAACATATTTTATTAGTTAATTAGTTTATTCCTGCTCTTTCTCCTTTTTCAATAATTTCAGTCTTCATTCTGAGGTTGCAAAACTTATTTTGAACATTCAGGGAAAATCTATTAACATGCTATTTTCTAATAGACCTTAATTATAAGAAATTAAATGATCCTTCAAAACTCCTATAGACTTCTCTTTCCTCGAAATGCACTTCTCACTGAGGAAGTGTCATAGCAAACATACTGTTGTTTGTTAATAAAATGCATATAGATAAAAGACATAAAATTAACATATCACAAAATAATAAAATCACAAATTCTGTTCAGTCTTCTGTTCCATTTGCCTTCCGGTCAGTTACTAATTTGACCTCTGCAAATATTCTTTGCAGTACATCACATGGTTACAAATCAGCAAAGCCTTCAAAATTGCAGTCAAATCTCCAAAATACTAAAATAGCCTTATAGTGCAAAGCTAAACATTCAGATGCTGGTAATGCAATTAAAAGTCTACTGGTCTCCACAGACTACGAGAGTAGAATTTTGCAGAAGATTGCATGGCAAGCATTTAGTGCAGCTGGAGCAGGATGCAGTTTACATGACCCAGATGTTCCCCAGCTCGAGAGACACCTTCTGTCTTCTTGCTACTTGTCACCACATTTTCTTTCATTCCTGATTATAACGTCAATCTTAGAGTAGCATTTGTAAGTTTTAGTCAAGTCAAAGGGATAGGTGATATATTCCTCTGCACAGCAAATCTGTTGGAGAGTGACAAAAGGAGGATCACAGAGATGATCAAAGGGCTGAACCACCACTGCTATGAAGACAGGCTGAGAGAGATGGGGTTGTTCAGCCTGAAGATGATAAGGTTCCAGGGAGATCTTACAGCAGCCTTCCAGCACCTGAAGGGGACCTATAGGAAAGATGGGGATAAACTTTCCTGCTGGGTCTGTTGTGATAGGAGAATGGATAATGGTATTAAACTAAAAGAGAGTAGATTTAGATTAGATAGAAGGTTTTTACAGTAAGGGTGATGAAACACTGGGATAGGTTGCTCAAAGAGATAGTAGATGCAATATCCCTGGCAACATTCAATGTCAGGTTGAATGGCCCTCTGAGCAGCCTAATCTGATTGAGGATGCCCCTGCTCATTGCAAGGGGACTGGACTAGATGACCTTTAAAAGTCCCTTTCAGCCCAAACCTTTCTCAGATTTCTAAGATCTGTGTAGCTTACTGTGCATAGACTGTCCTATCCACAAAAGAGACCATTAATATTTTAACTGGAAAGTAAATGGCAGAAGTAAGATTGCTCTTCTTTATCACCCATATGTGAAGAAAGAATGAAAAACTCCACCTGCTAGTATCTGCCATCTACTATCTAGACCTTGGAGGAGCCCTGCAAATACCACCTGTGGGTGCTACTTGTGACTCTGTGGATGTCACAGAGTTCAGAGGACAACAGGCAGAAGTGCTGTTCATTTGGCACACCTGTGCTGAAAAGCAGTGATATGGAGCAGTTGGGTCTTGGATGTGTAACTTCAATTCCTTTTAAGCTGATGTCCACTATTCCATGGACACCATCACCAATTATTGCAATTTAACCATTTGCTGCTTCTCTAGCAAACCAGCATAAATGACCTTGGACATACCCTCAGCCTACAGCAGGGACAAGATGCGGTGCTCCTGGGAAAACCTACACAAAAGGAGATTGCTTAACAAGCAGATTGTTAAATCCTGTGAGTCAATCCCATTCCAGCACCTGCCCTCAGACAGCTCTTTATGGCAAAAGAAAAGTCTCTGCCGTGTCCTCAGGATCCATACAGAGAATACAAAAGGCAGCTTCACTTCTCACCTTGCAAATCAGTCCTGGTGTCCTCTTTTTACATTTCTGCTAAATCCAAGAACAGGGGGTATAAAGCTGTAGATAGGCACCTGCAGGTGCTGATGTGCCTCTCCTCATCTGCCTGGAGGCTCTCTGCCTGGATGCTGTTACCAGCATCCCTCTCTGCCAGCACATTTTTCCATTCATCTTCCTTTAAAAAGTGTTGCAGAGCAGTTAACAGCTTCAAGAGGAACTGTTGTCATTACTAATGTTTAGGGATTAGAAAATGTTAGTTCCGTGCAAATTATACTTAATTAGTATTGTAAGATAATAATTATTTTTCATTAATAGAATCCTAAATCTTTGAAAGCCTTAAATACTGTATATCTCATTAGGCTACACAGTACAAAACCAGTGAAACACTTTCATTAATTCATTAATGATTAGTTGGAAAAGCAATATGACAGATTATTTTACATGTTACCAAGTACTATTAGTACACTCATATACACAGCTTAATTTTGAACTTTAATATTAGAGTTTCAGTTCTTCAACCATGGAAATTGAGTATAAAATTACTATGAAGATAAATTTTCATTTGATATTTTTTCAGCCACACTTTCTACCATGTACTCCTTCTTCTTCACAATTCACACAATAAGAAAACAAAAATTAAATATATCTTTAACATGGAGGACTACTTTTTTCATTTATTTTTTTTTTTAAAGCTAGGTATCATTTAGTTAATGGATGTCCAGTTAGGAAAAATGTCCAAATCAGCAGTGCCATACTTTTGAAAGCAGCGAATCCTCTCTCAACTCAGCTGAAAGACCAGGCAGAAGCAACTAAATTAGACCTTTAGTTATGGACTTCTATGTTCTCCCAGTGCAAAATGCCAGAGAAATGAGGTTAAGATTCATGAAAGTAAGTTAGGGAACATCATCTCTTCAGGGAGAGAAAGAGAGAATGAGAGAAAGCATGAGTCTTGTTCTCTTCACACTTTTGCCTGAAGAGGAGACAAGGAAGAGCACCTAGAAGCTGTCTGGGATGGGTCAGGCAGACAGTACCCTAAAAGCAGCATCTTCATCCCCCTGTGACTATTCCCTGCAGATCTACACCTCACACACAGACCCTTGTTTGGACAGGAGAGCTGTGACCAGCATGCTGTGTGTGAGTGACCCCAAGGCCAGGCTCTGATTCTGTTACCCCATGTGCATGATCAGCTTATTCAGGCTACTGAGTCTAATTTAACTGGAGTTATCCCTACACATAAAAAGGAGATGACTGAAGAAAAAGTCACACATATTTCTGCCTGAATGCACTCTTGCAGCAAAGCAAGCCAATATTACATGTACAGGCACTGCTGCTCTATTTTTGTGAACTGCACATGAAATATGGAGAAAATGTCTTTAAATGAAGGCTTTGGAAATGTCTTTTGGGAAAGGAGATGTTTTGCAGGACATTCTGCAGTAACTTCTTGCTTGGTGGATAGGATTCTTGTTCTACTCTTAAAATGGAAGGAAAAACTCACAGATCAACTCCCCTGCTTAAACAGATGCTAGGGGAGAAAGCACAGAAAAGTGTCTGTCAGTCACCAGGTATTTCCTTCACTTCTTATACCTTCAAGGTTTTGGGTGGTCTTTGGTGGTTGCAGGGCTCTACTCAAGTGTACCTACACTAAATGGAGAGCTTAAGATTTCTGTAAAAAACTTTGTCAGAACACAAGATTTCCCTTTCACAAGGAAATCCATCTTTTTTAAATGTGCTTTGATCACACCCCAATGTCAAGTCAGGGAGCTATTATTATACTTGTGTCAAAATAAAAAAAAAACAATCAACCAAAAAGCCCTCAACAACTTTCAAAACATATTACCATTATTTAACTATTTATTCTAATCTTTTCTAATGTTCTATTCTATAAATTTTAATACAGGGATTCACAGAAGAAATGAAAAGAGGGCTTGGTGGTGTAAGCAAGAGGTTTCAACCCTTTCACATGGAAAACTCTGTCAAAGCTGTGTGCCTGCAAAAAATTTGCAAATTCCTCAAGTCTGCTGTCCAGTAGAAAGGTCTTCCACCAGAAATGTTTTGTATTCATGGATTTTCTCAGAACAAGCAGTTTCACATGCTCTAATGAGCTGTATGTGAAGACAGTAGACATGCACTTAACCAGCAAACAATGTTTTCTCCACCCCATACTCAACCGAATGCAAAATAAATTCCATTATTTGCTTCATTTGCGTCTTTTGAGGACAGTAATATATTGTAAACATTATTAGTGCTTTACATTGACATCTGTCTGTGGAAGGACTCAGAAGTTAGTCTTACCACAGGGTGTAAATTATCACTGACCCTCTGGAAAGAAAGTCCCAGGCTGTGGCTGGGAACACCAGGAGTGGGGATGTCCCTGCAGGCCAGCCAGTCTTTGAGAATCTTAATGCTCATTGTAAATCCTGAAGATGTACAGAAAACTTCAGTTTCTCTGATGCTTTCTAAACCACAGGAATATATTTAACACATTAATAAAAGGGAAAAAAAGCCAAACAAACCCTAGGAACAATCCAGTTCCTGTCATCTCTCTTGATTTTTCACTTAGTAGACTTCTTTATGGATTAAAAAACTTTTTTCTTCTTCTTCTTGTAAAGAGTGTTCATTGAAGCTTGGCCAATAGATGGTATCACCCTTTCCAAAGTCTATGCTATGGGAGGCCTATGGAAGCATATCTGCTCAAGGCATTCATGCAAATTATTACTTACTGCCCTATATGCTCATAAATTAATAGCTTCTCTGTGGATGAAAAACAGAAATTAGACAACCATTAAGGTTGAACAATGTATAAAGAATATTAAATATTAATATATGAAATGAAAAAATATTGCAAGAGATATGAATAGATATGCCAGAAGCATAACAAGCCAAACCTAGGAATGTAAATAATAAAAACATGTTTTCAGCTAGATATTCTGGATGGTTTAGTATTCAAATTAAAGTTTGTTTTCTCATTCAATAAAAACAAAACAAAAAATATTTACCGTTGTTGCTTTATTTGCATGAGAGTTCATTTTCCTCCTGTGAACAGAAGCAGATCTTAAAGCAGAGGCGAATCAGGATGGAAAGGCCACTTTCTCATCGGTGTGTTTTTCAAGGAGTGTTTCGGTGAGGCGTGGATGGCAGCTCTGCGAGCTCAGGAGCAAGAGTACCCCTTACAATTTAAAGTGTTATTTGAATGAATAATTGCAAAGCTAGCTTGTGCATTTTAATGACTTGTGTCAGCAGCAACGATAAAATTGAAATGGAAATTGGATGAAGTGTTTACTTAATAGTAGGATAAGTCTGCCTGTTGCTGAAGTATTGTGGCTGACTGCATATGTCACTTGTCTCTGGCAGTGATGCTTTTCCTTGGAGCCCTGTCGGAGCTACAGGACCTATCATTTCACACAGCCCATCAGCTGTGAAAAAATTCATGTTAAAAATACCTGATTTCTTTGTGAATCCAAGTTCATTTTTGAAATCTATTACACCCTGGCCAGCTTCAGCTCATTTCTGCTAATTCTGAATTAAGTACTACTCTTCCCTGTTCCTGGGAGAATTATTGCAAAGGTGCTCTGTACAGATTTTGACCTTAACCATTGATTGCTTCAGGCAGACCTTGATTCAGCCTCCTGTAAGGTCCGTAGGAGTGACAAGTGCACCCATTTTAAACACACATTTAGTGAAACATCAGATGGAGAATATCCTTTCTCCCATACTCAGTTTTATACAATTTTCTTTTAGCCAGATGTTCATTTCCCAGAGCTTGGGCTGGACAGCCTCACACGGTGCTTTCCAAAAACTCTAGATCCACTCCTGGTTAAAGCCTTGATGTGAATCCTACCACGATTCAACAGCCTCACTTTCAGATTGTGTGCACAGAGCTGCATGGGCTTTGCTTTAGTTAGGGTACTAAATCTGGGCTGTTCCCATGCTGGGGGCTGTTTTGTGGGATTTGTAGGAATGAGCAAACAATAAGAAAGAATCTGGTATATTTGCAGTAGGCAGAAAATGTTTTTCAGGATAGTCCCGAAATAGCCTAATGAACATAAGATAACTAAAGATTTCAAATCCAGATGCTTGGTTTAATCAACACGCACATGTACACACACAGAACACATGCTGGCTCAGAAAACTGATTAATTACTAAAGCTTTTGATTAATACAGATCATGGAAAAACCCCAACTTTTGTTGGAAGGAGTGCTTTTCTTTCTGCCTGTAGTTTGAGAAAAAATTGACTCCTGACTGCTTCTCAATTCTGATTGGACAAATGTTTCAGAATAAGTGCTGTATTTTTATAAAGCACAATAACCGCACAAGGCAAAGTACCAATACTTCTAAAAACACATGATAGTAAAACCTAGGCTTCAAAGTACTTGGGGCTGTGTCCAACACTGAGAAAATCCAAAATAACATTGCACAACTGTACTATCAGGCATAGGGTCAATCAGGTTCAGCTCCAAAGGAGGTGGCATCTGTTACCTACCTCATGTTTTAGTAAATAGTCTGTTTTTTATGTGACAAGTGCAAACAGAGATACAAATTAATGGGAAAAGAAAAGCCCCAATTGTCCATTTGTGTCACATTGCAAACTGCTGGGTGAAAAACAGCCCAGCATCATTTAATCATCCTGTTTTCCCTCTCCTTTTTCACTCATTACATTCATTACTGGTCACAAAAGACTGCTCACAAAACAGCTAGTGATTTTAATTTAATGCATCCTTTCTAAAACCTGCAGGGAAATTAAAGGAGGTAGCAACCTGGGGAGGGCTGGGGAGCAGAAGGGGGAAATGGCACATCTGAAGCTTTAAATGCTAATAGTCAAACATTTCCCAAATAGATCTGAGCTGACCCTAAACACATTGGGAGGGCTTAACTCATTAGTTTGCAAATTGAGTCAAATTGACACAAGGAGTTTCCTTGCAGTGCCTTTAAATCTCTAATGGAGGCTGGTGAGTGACCTCTCAATCTGACAGGCCAACAGTTGCCAAACCATCTCAATATCACAAAATCCAATAAAACAAGCTACCCAGGCAGATCACCAAGGGCTGGTGCAAGTTTTTTTCTCTACATTATGCAAAACGTTGTTGTTGCTGCCTCCAGCTAAATATAGGGGCATCACTGCTTTATAACTAAATAAAAGAGCAGTAATCAACCAATCTAATCAGTACAGGGTGTAATATTAGGTCCCCCAATCCCTCTGACCAGATCTCCAGCAGCTGTTCCACGGGAGCCTCAGCACTCAGCTCACCCAAGGCTCCTGCATGCTCATTTGCCTGAACCTGACATCCTGGGTGGCAGTGCCAGCTTTCTGCTTTCCAGTCTCTACTGTGCATCTCTGGCCTCCTGTTCTAGAAGATGCTGCAGTCTCTAACCACCTGCTTCTGACTAGAAACAATGCAGGAAAAAAAGCCCTGCTCCTGCAGATGTGTTCCAAAAGATCCTCATGACTCCATCATTTAACACTGGGAAAAGCTCTTTGAGGCCGATTTTGACAGCAGGTTGACAAGGATGCATCACAACAAAGGTAGAAGACTTCCACTTAATTTTCAGAAATAATATCACAGTGATCTGGGGAAAAAATATTGCAAAGTCTGAAAGAGCTGTTTGAGTATGAGTTTAATAAGGTTAATATGCCTAAAGCATGCAGAGCAAAAGCTCTCCAACACACCACTGTACACATCTTCCTTGGGATGCAGTCCAAAGTCTATTGGTCTTGACTTGGCTTCCAAGGCACTTGACTTGGAAATTGCTCTCAGTGCTTATTTTTCTCTTTTTCATATTGGTTCTGGTATTTGACTCAAAGCTCTCCAAAATATTTCATGTGTAGTCTCACACTTTCTACCCCCCTCTGCCAGAAAACACATGTGCTGTGATGCCCCCAGTCAAGTAACTCACGAGTTACCAGTTAAATGCACACTTGTAACGATGATCATTGAATGAAGGCAAACAGCCTTGGGAGACCAATTAAGCCACATGGTTATTTTGACAGATCATATCCTAAAGTACAGCCTTTTGAACACAAATGGGAAGTATATATCCTTCAGAAATATTCCTGTGTCCTCGTACTCAGGATGTGGATATGGGAACTAATTACTGTTCTGTTTAATCGCTTCTCTCCCCACAATAAATTCTCTTTCTCCAGGCTGGCTGTTACCCTTCATTTACTTACTGAGGAGGAAACTCCTTCACGTATCCCATGATCAGGGCTGGTGCAATGGCTGCTACTGCAGGGCAGCTGACTTACACCAAGTTCACACCTTCTCCTCCCCCAGTAACTTGTTTGTATGGCTATCCTATAAACCTATAAAATTAATTTTGCCTCTAAAAGTAGAGGTAGTGAGCTAAGGTGATATAGCAGAACCTCCATATTCAGAATTTCCATGCCTAGCTGCCTGTCCTGTGCTGAGACCACAGAGACTTAGGAGTCCAAAATCTCAGCTCAGTGTCACCATAGCATCCAAAGCAAGTACCAGGGCTTAGCTTTTTTGTAGATCAGTATTGCCTTGTGGGAGACTACAAATCATTCTTTCTGTGTTGTAGTGTGAACTGTGTCCCCTTTAGCTTGACTGTTTATCCAAAAGAATTATTTTGTAATGCAAACTGGTCTTGTTATCCTGGGTGGAGTTTCTGTTTCTTCCCAAAAATTGATTTTTATAAATAATTGGATACAACTTACTTTTTTTAAGAGGAAAAGGCGGGAAAGCCATAGTAAATGAGATTTTGGACACTTGAGTCTGATCTCCCTCATTGCTTATTTGTTCTCTTTTGCCTTTTACTAATGACTGTTATACTTCCTTTTATTCTTCTTTTATTTCTGTTTTGTT
Source organism: Poecile atricapillus (assembly GCF_030490865.1). Lineage (NCBI taxonomy): Eukaryota > Metazoa > Chordata > Aves > Passeriformes > Paridae > Poecile > Poecile atricapillus. The sequence goes on from NC_081249.1 coordinate 41,285,230, forward strand.
GAAAAACTTCTTTTGGTTGTCCCTTGCTAATTGAAAAGCATTTCATGTCTTAGCTTTTTTTGATTTTATCTCTGTCATATAACCCTCAGTTTGGTGGAAGAATTTTAACAAGGGGGTTTCCAAGAAACTTTGCAGCTTCTCCTGCCAATGCAGCAAACCATTGTGTTGTAAACACATCCAGGGCTGCCTGACGATTGTGGGTTATTGTGCTCCTCATACTAATTACCCTCTACAGGGAGATAGTGTGCAGAAACATTGTGAAAACCTTGTCTTCTCTTCCTCCAGCTTTTTGTTCCACTCTCAGATCCTTGGCATCCAGCTTTTCACCACTCCTCAGCATCTCATGCATTGCATGTTCATTTTTCTCTGCCTCCTCTTTTGCAACAAATGAAGAGTCTGTTTTCTTAAACTCCCTTCCCTGCTGAAACACCTGAGCACCTCTGTTGCTCTTTCTACTGCTCCAATGCCCATCTTATAAAGCAGCACCTGGAATAAACACACCATTTCAGGTGTGGTCTTACACTTTTCCATCTGCTGCCAGGTAAGAGCTTTATTTCCAAGTTCAAAACTGCTCAGTTCTTTTCTTGGATCATGCTCAAGAGTGCAACAACTCCACTGAGATCTTCATCCTGGTCATCCAAGAAAAATCATCTTTTCTGTGCAAACATGCTCGGTCACCATTTACAACGAGGTACTCTTGGCACACAGTTATTTCTGTTTCCCCTTACAGACTCCAGGCATGTTAGGATAAGAACTATTCACCTGGCCTCTCTGCAGTAAGATCTGTCCCATTATGTCTGCTGTCATAAAATATAATAAGAACTGTTAATCTGTTGAGTGCCTGAACTAGAAGAGCTGATTTACTTGGCTGAGAGAAGTTCTCTTGATGTTTGAAAATCATGGAATTAAACCCCATCTAGTTTTTAATGGCTTCCTCAGTGCCCGGAAGGATCCCCCAGATGCTGCTCCAGGTTCAGCAATGTGTCCAGGTCTTGGCCTTGTGCCACCCCAGGTGAGACCTGGCCATTTCTCCCCATTTACCCTCCTTCTTTCCTTGTCTCTGGCTCCAGGGAAGGGCCTCTGTGACACGCACTGCAGCAAAAGACCAAGAACATCTCGGGTGAGTCAATGCCTGGAGCCTTTATTTAAAGGAGAAGGAGCACAAAGGCCATTTTTGGCTCACTAGCCTGGCTCATGAAGTCTGGGAGCATGTGGGCTTCTTTTCTGCCTCACTGAAGAGGAGTCATCTTCATAAAGTACTTGAATGATGGCATTTGGATGCATAATGCCCTGATAAATGGTGACAGGGATACCTGATTTTTAATTGTTTTAACATGTAGGAGAGTGGAAATTGTGAATATAACATGAAGGAAAACCTTCTGTATTTCATTATTTGTGGCATGTATTTAGAAACTAACATAAGTTTCAGAAGAATCTGAACACATTTAACATCTGTTATCTCTTTTCTAATCCTTTAAATCCCTTCATTTACTCCAAAGTTGCTTAAGCTGTTATCAACTCTTTTGAGGGCTCTACATCTTAATCACAACTGTATGACAAATATTTGATGATATAGTATGCATTTGGCAGATACTTAGGACTCAAATGATAATACCAAAATAGAGGTTTCATATGATTACAGAGACTAAGGGATTAGAAACCAGATTTAAATGGGTCCAAGGGGCAAATTCAAAGACTTCAATCATCTTTTTAAAAACAAGATGCCATGGTTTGTAAAAAAAATTCTAAAATGAATTTGCCAATGATCTCTCCTCCAGAAATATTCTATCACTTCATCAAACTTACTTATTTATTTAAACTGCCTTTGAAGCTCTTTTATTTCAAGCGGAAAAAAACCCCTGAGTTCAACTGCATACATTACACAAGGGGAAAAATAACACTTATGTAAAACCTTGGTGGGAACTTTCCCTTCTTCTGTTCTGTGAGGAGAAGACATTTCCCCAGAGCTGCTTTCGAGTTTCATGTTAAACCGAGCCTCCAGGTAAATCCTTCAGAGCGGGAGTGAAGCGCTGGGAAATGGCACTCAGTGACAAGCTGGAGGGTTGCTCTCCATGTCCATGCAGTGAGCTGGAGGCAGATCCAATGGAGCATCCACGTGGTGACCGCCTCTGGGTGGCTGCTAGTGCCGGTGGAGCTCAGTTGCCCAGTGCAGTTGCCCACACAGAGATGAGGGGTGCTGTCCCAAGTGTCCAGCAGGTCCCCACAGGGCTGGCAGGTGCATGGCACCTCAGAGACCCCTGTGCATAGCCCTGGCTGGCAGCTGGTGCAGTTTGGAGTTACAGATGTGACCTCCCCTCTGCAGGGCTCACCAGGCTGGGGCACTGTGCTGGTGTGACCGGAGCGCTGTCATTTCCAGAGCTGCTATCCTGGACCTGGCTTGAGTGCCCCTGCATCATGCTGAAGGATATATTAAGGACTCACTGAACAGGGGAAACACTGTTCCAAGCCAGCATATCTCCTTCTCATCTCCATTTCTTCCAGAACGAGATAAGGTTGGGTCTAAATTCATGGGATGCCTATTATCTTGAAGAACTGCTTAGCACATTTACGATCAAAATCTGCAAAACTTTTAAGCTTACAGTAATTATGTTTTTTTTTATTCCCAAATTAGACTTTTGCTAATTGCATGCCTGGAACTGGCTTGTTAGAGGTTTGCATGAGCATTGGTGCAAGAAGGAAAGAGAGTAAAGAAATGTGTGGCCCAGAGTGGCGACACAAAGTGGCCTAAATCACCCTGCAGCAGCACCTTCTGAGGGTGAGAGGTACAAAACATCCTCCAGAAAATTTTTAGCATTATCAATACTCAAGACTAAAGACATGGATTTTTCTTCTTACTGTTAATTTTGTTTTACAGCACTGATCCTCTTACCAAACAAAGCAAGCTGTGATGCAAGCTCCACTCTTCCTCTCCTATGAAGGATCCAAACAGGGGAAAAGTGACTAGAAAACCTGCTGGGACATGAGGGCCGAGAGCACCATTACTTTATTCCTCTGGGAAGAGAATTAGTGGCTGAACAGGAGCAAAATCCATGTCTCAGGATGCAATGGAAGACAGGAGGACTAATTCTGGAGATGCTAAGCATGCAGCTGATGTGCTGAGCCTCAGCACTCTTCCTCCTGCTGCATCCTCCTGCAGCTCTTCCTCCTTGCTGCATGTCTCACTGTGTTGACATTATCTCCCAAACTGTATTAGTGAGCAATACTCAAGGATTCCAGGCACACCACAAATCCTGAAGAAGGTGCAGAAGCATCCAAGGAGAGGGATTTGCATGCCCTCTGGTGATAAAGTACATTTCCAGGTGGATTTCTGCTTGGACTGGCACTAGAGGGATGTAGGGATGTATGGTCTGTGCCCTTGACCCAGCTCTTCTTGCTATGCCTTATTCCACATGAAAACCTGGTAATGGAATCCTGACTTAAAGAGATCTTCATACTGGGTTGCTACTACTCACTAGGACTTTTAGTAGGTTTTTTCTATCCTTTTCTGTTTTATTTCCCTGTATGAAACCTTGAGATGGAGAGTCATCACATATACCAAGAACACAAGAAATGCTATTGTCTGTGGATGAAGTAGCACTTAGTACAACAGTGATCTGAATGAGCATATATTACGTTTCACCAGCATTGAAATTTCTATCTTACAAATGGGAGAAAGCAGTCTTCACTGGGTGTGTGCTCTGAATGGAAAAGTCAGTTTATGGATTCAAGTGGCTCTTTTGGTAATGCTTTGACCAATGCTTAGACAATAATAGAAGAAAAATCTTGTGAGCAAAAGACAGGCTTTGGCTTTCATTCCTGCTAACACATTTTCCAACATCTCCAAACAAACTCAGCTCAGGTGTCTTGGGCTACTGTAAACTTCAGAGACAAAGTTTAGGAAGCAAGATGAATTCAAAAGAGTTTGTGTTGTCAGCTACAAGAGTAAAAAAATGTTATCAGCTGCTTAAGCACTGCTGACTAATGTATATTCAAAAGCAAATCAACACAGTCGAACCCACTCTTCAAGCATCAAGGAAACCAGATGAGACCAGTGTCTCAGAGATATGGTGTCAAAGGATTTGGTGTGAGTTTTTTTTTTTTAGACAGTAGATGGAAGGGGAGAATTGCATTAAAATGTAATGTTTGTCAATGGCAGTGATAAAAAAAGAAAACTTCCCTGGCCATTGCTGGCTGCTGCATGCAGCAAATCTGAATACATTGGTAATGTGAGGGACTGATTAGTCCTGTAAGGCTGCCTACAGGTTAGCAGGCCTCATTTCAAATCTCTGACAGCAATATGTGTCGTTTCATGCTTCATCCTCATTCCCCATGTTCAACACAAACCGGGGTCACTCTATATATGGAAATCACTGTCTTCAGGGCAAAAAAATTAAAAAAGGTGAGATTGCTGCTTTAACCTCACTGGCCTCAGAAAATATGTTTTAGTCTGATACATTATACTAGTAGGAATTATTTATCAAGAAGATACAAGCTCGATATTTCAGAAATAATGAGATGTTCTGGTTTTGCAGCTGAAATTTTATGGTCCAGAGAGCATCAGCTATGAATTCAGAGAATGAAGTAAACTTGCAATGAATGATACACAGCATGCAGCTGAAGTAAAATGGCTGTGCAAAGGGTAATATGAAAGTTATAACACAGTGCAAAGCTCACTATGTCTTAAGTGCCTTTGTTGCCAAACAGAGACAGACGTTTCAAAGACAGTGCAGGCACAAGCTGCTTGCAGTATTTATTGAGGGAAGTTTTTCTTGGGAAAGGAATCTCCCAATGAGAAAGTTTAGTCGCCAGCCCTCAAATCCCACAGCTTAGAATACCTACTGAAGGATTCATGCCAAGAAAATCTGAGAGCAGAAATGCATTGTTCAAGTACTCAGTGTGGAAACACTAGGTAGGCTGCAGCAAAGGTTAGAGGTTTTCTCACAACAACGGGTGGATTTCACTCATACCTTGATTTTGCTAAAACAAAAGCAGGTGTATAAATCCATGAGTGTTGTTTTACACCACTGTTGCTAGCAAATGTTATTTTAATAAGAGCACAATGTATGAGCTCAATATACTCCCTGATTTTGTTTAGTTTGCTCTCTTGTCTGATCAAACAAGCTGAGTGAAGAACTTACATTTCCTCTAATATCAGTCTTGGGTTAGGGTTCAGCAGAAGCATCAAAATGTCAGACACAGAATCAGTTACGAAATGTACAGTGTTGTCCAAAATAATTTGTTTGACATGGCTTGTGGGGATTATAAACTCCATGTGACTTAATGCAAACAGAAGCACAGCCATGAGGAGCGATAGTCAGCCCTTGTGGCTGCTCACATCCCTACAAGAAAGACCAACCTGCAGGTGGTTAGTAATTACCAGAGGAGGCAGGGCTCAGACCAGGGACTCAACCCGAGGCAGTGCCATAGAGTCTTGTCCTTGCACCACCCAGCCCTCTCCTACATCTCCCTTCTGCTGGCACAAGCTGGGTGGCAGTTTATGGTCTCCTTTGTAGTGTTTTACCATCTGTAAAATTTAAAAACCAAAAAACAGCCAGGCAGCTTCAAAGGCTGAGAAGTACAACTGTTTGAGTTGTTTTTTGCCTGACAGTGATGTTTTTACCTGACAGCTGATCTGAAAAATGAGAAGAGATATCAAACTAAAACTAAGGTTTTTGCAGTCTGCACCCAGTGATCTCAGAAAGGAAAACAGTAAGTGGCTCCTCTCTAACTTTTCCAGTTTCAGGTTGTTCAAGATAACTTCCAGGCAGCTCTTGGGTGCAGGAAAACACTACCCCTTCCTCTGGAGTTGGTAGAATAAAGCAGACTCTGAGCACCTGAGACCATCTCAGCCCCCAGCAGGTTTGCACTGCTGAGTCCATGTGGCACGTGCTGGTGAATGACTGGATCAGCGCTACCCGTGCAGCACATCTCCCTCCCAACAGCAGGGTTTGCCTCATGGAACTCAGGTAAGACTCATCACAGCTATCTGCACACAGGATGGTAAGGAGAGGATTGTGATGGAGAGCATGGTGAGCATCGATGCTGCTCAAAACCTAGATTTCTAGCCTAGATAGCTATCATCAACCAAAAAAAAAAAAAAAGAAAAAAAAAGAAAAAAAAAAAAAGCAGTAAGAGGGACCTAAGACAGAAACAATGAATCAAAAATTTACATAATTTGTGCTGAAAAACATGCAATTTTAACTGTTCCAACCTCCCAGGAAGTCTCCCTTTGGCGGACATAGGACAGGCCCATGATACAGCACTGAAAAGGAGCTGGCACTCAGGTGTGTAGCAGCAATGGAGTCACTTTGGGCACCATGAAGTGTCTCAGCTGACCTTCAGCCTTTCAGCTGAAATGTGTGAGTGTCTAGGCCTGTACTGTCTCCTCCAGCCCCTGCAGAGCTGTGGGATACCCAGTGTACTTCACAAGCACTTAATCCTTCATTGAAGAAAACGTGTGTACTGTTTCAAACCCTCTTATATTTTCAGGTCTATTTATTCAGCATAAATACTTAGGAGCTCTTCAAGCTGTGCAAAGACTCCACAAAACAGAATAAGGCCCCTGTAAATGAGATGTGGCATTTTTAGCCATCGAGTTACTGTTCACATCCTGCACAGGTCTGTGCTTGTGCTACAGCTGCTGTACCTAGTCTGCTCCCACGTGTATTCCCTGCTTCTGACATCCACTTCTGTACTCCTATGTTTTGGACACACTCAACATCTACAGTGTCTCCAGGCCATATTCCTCTTCACAGAACCCCAGAAATCAGAGCAGCCAGGTCTGGATGCTCAGGGGCAGCTTTTATAAGAGAGTATAGGCTGCTTACTTTCCAAAAAGGAGTAATTTTTTAAGTTTACCTGCATTATATGTGTCACCAGAGGAACACAGGTCCTTGGAGATGTTCTGAGAGATTTTCACATCAACATAGATCTCAGACTGAGAGTTAATAATGACAGAGATCAAAACTCAGTCTAATGTAAATTTGTTGTAGAGTGTGATTCAAAGCTTCTCTGTGTGACTTCATCCAGGGTAAAACAAATCAAGAAGGCACCTCCACTTTGTTTCCACTGTCAGTACATTCTTAGCAATCAATGTAAATCCTGGGTGAATGTTGAAACTCTAAGCCTATGGGGTGGGTTCAGAACATACTTTTGAATAGCAGTTAAAAAGAACCTGCATCCCATCTTGCTCACTGGCTATGATGAACTCTGTTTTATCCTGTATAGATTACTGAGCTGAATAGCAGGCCATTATCATCCAATATGATAAGCCACTGTAGACCTCTGAATCATGATAATGCACAGAATCATCCATGAGCTGCTCCAGCTCTGGAAAGAAGTTTTGTTACTTCTCTGGCTTTCACAACAGTGACTTCTTAAATGATTCTGTGTTAATGTTCTTCTCAATAAAGCGTTTAATGTTTCAGGTGTGGGGGACTTAGGCCTGAAAGACATTGAAGACTTGAAAAGTAGCCTTGCACACTGATAATAAAGCATCTGTTGTTTTGGACTTACTGCATTCTAAATGTGCATCCTCAGTGCAGAGATGGAAACACTTCCTGAGCATGTAAATTGGGCACTCAGTGTGTGTATCACTTAAGATTGTACACTCAGTTGAGATGCTGGGATTGCAAGGAAGGACTGAGATTTAACATTTAAAATGGATACATCTCTTTCAGATTCACCTGGCCTCATTTTAGGCCACCCAACTGTTCACCCAAATCAGTATTCCAAATGTGGTGGCATTTTAACATACTCAAAGGACAGGAGGAAACACTTCCAGAGAGGAGGTTCAACCTGTTCAGCATTCTGGCCTGGCTGTCTCCATCTGGGGGGTGGCATTAGGTGATGTGATGTGGATTCCCTCCTCTCTTCAGAGCCTGACAGTGACTGACAGTCTGTCACTGACCACAGCATGGCCTGTTGGCTCTATCAGTCCTTAGCTCAGTGCTCAAACACATCCAGCGCTGAGCAGTGCCAGGGGGATGCCACCTGCAAGTACAAACAGAGAAAACACATGGCTCTAAAAAGAAATTTCTTTGTATTAATGTCACATGCTTGTCCAGCTGCAGTCAATGGTGGTGTTCTCATTGCTGGTAAGTACTTTGGGATTTGGCCCTAATCATTGACATAAATAGGCACAAAGTTGATCTTGACACTGAAAGAAAGAAAGGATGACTATGTACAAAGTCATGGCAAGAGAAAGGCAAACAGAGGAAAAGTTCATCTGAAGGTGACTGAATGCTATTTCAGGGCTGTTGGTTGTTCTTTGGATCAAACTTGTGTGTTAGTTAATGACTCATTTTCCTTTTTCTTTACATTTTCTTCTTGACTCTGAATTCTGTGTAGCATCTCTGCACAGAAAAAAAATGCATTTGTAGAATGCTGATTTTCTGCAATTAGTTTCTGATTTTTCAGATTTGTCCTTCACTCCAAGGCTTTTGAGCCTCCATCAAGCAGCATTTTTGAGAGACTATGGGAAAAAAAATCCTTACAAAACAAAAACAGTATTTTCAGAATTCCACTCTACTGCTTTCAGACTATTTCCATCAACCCTCTTATTCATTTTGATTTATTTCCATCCATAAGCAGACTAACGCTTTTCTATGCTTTTATTGTTCTTCAAGAATAGGCCTTCTATTGGAGAAAAATAATGTCTCTACGACCACCACTTTGCTCAATGCAGATCTTCATTAATCTGCAGCCACAGTACAGGCTTTTAGCAGCAAGCACTTTTGATGGGAATTGAATTTGATACTGCATTATGGTTGTAGGGCTTCTCACAATAGACTGTGTTCTTTTCTGTGTCTGTGCACAATCAGAGAGACCCAATTAAATAATTTGGTGCAATAATGGAGAACAAAAGAGTATGAGGGCTTAAAGTGAGGGCTTCAGCATTTGTATTCTCCCTTTTCTGTATCATGTTAATTAATTTGCCTGAAAACCAAAAGAAAGAACATAATGTGAAAAGCATAGCTCATCTACAACATGGAGGCACTTTAAATGCAGATACCAGACCAAATCAACATATAACAAAGGAACATTCATTGCATTTCCATAAGAAAAAAAAAAAGTTGCCAGCTAATGTTGAGTGGTCCTAGTCATGGCCACTGGAACTAAGAGTTGCTATTTGGGGGGGGGGGGAAGTCTTCCAAGTGCAGGAATAATACTTTTGCCCCTGTGATAACACCTACAAATAAAAATGCAGTTTTGAAACTTAATTGGTAGGTGGAAAAAAACCGGGTGCAACAGAGATCTCAGTCTTTTTGGCCTTAAACTTTTTCTTTTAATCTTCTGAGCACGATTCTATTCTCTTAATTTCTTCCCACAACAGCTCTAAGAAGACACTTCCAGAGAAGTGAAGACTTGCTCCTCTGTTTGGTTTAGAAATTTCAACAGTATTTTAGTGGGCACTCTGCTCCACCGCTATTCCCGTCTGCAACCGAGTTTATCCAGCAGAAAAGATCCATTTACTCCCTGCTGGAATAAATAGTGTGAATGTGCAGCCCTTATTGGCTCCTTGAAGCCTGGCAGGGGAGGTCAGCAAGCTGAGCTGATTTGCAGCTCTGATGACAGCAGCTCCCCTGCACTGTGCAGTGCCATCCCTCCACAGTCCTCCTCGGAGGGCGGACCACCGAGCGCTGCAAAACTGGCAGTCACGCATCTCTTCTGTAATAAATCCTTTAAGCTATTAATTGTTTGAAGTCCTAAAAAATGCAAACCCAAGGATTACTCCATTGTCTCTTGTTCATTAGCAAGTGGAAAAAGAATATCTGCAGAGCTGTGATCCAATTGCATTCATTACTGCTACCTGTTAAATAGTACTTTAGGGATATTAGTGGGAATCATTTACATAAAGGTTATGAATCTTATTTCACAGTATATTAATAAAAAGCATCTCATCTGGGTAAAAATATGATCACAAATTGAGATTTTAATCCGGTTTGGAAGTTTACACAATTATGTCTTTATAAAATAGAAATATATATGTCTTAGCTAGTTACAACTGATATCTTCCTATCAGGAAAAGCTGTTTAGTTTTGGGTTTGAGCTGTACAGAAGCTTCACAACTGCAGCTGTCAGGCTACCTGCATATCACTCATCCTACTAAAAGTACCGAGAATGATCACCTCATCACCTCTCATCAAGGTGTATTACATACCTTTGCTGCTACGATACTGTACTTCCCAGCAGAGGTGTCTTTTTATATCAGCATTCCTCTGAATATTACTTGTGTTGACAAGTTACTAGGCTGAAACCTGGGTGGGAGGATCTGGAGATATCACAAATGGTTAAGATATTTGTGGCTTTGAATCACTGCAATTATCTGTGCATTTCCAAACAACGTTTTTTTAAAAGATGTTAGGGGTCTTATCTTCCTCCCTTCTCCTTAAACTCACTAAATATATCACAACAGCAGTGTGCTGTTTGTCAACCACCATAGACTCGTATGATCAACTTTTCTAGGAAACAGCAGCACCAGCAATCCTGGCTCAAGTGCAGCACAGGAGGCTGCAGCCCTGCTTATCAGACTGTTTAGTATACGTATGAATGAAGTGCTGTTCATTATGGTAGGTCTTCAGTCCATAATTAATATATATGAGGCTTACAGTTGTTATGTCTTTACTTCCAGCATGGGGACATGAAAACAGATTGTCGTCCGTGAATCTTAGCAAGTTACATTCTGATCCAGCATTTAAAAAAAAAAAAAAAAAAAAAAAAAAAAAAAAAAAAGGCATTTCTTCATATTCTCAGTTAATTCAGTCTAAAAGTGTCACACTTATTCAGCAGCAGTTAAAATAGTCTGTGATGAGAGCATGACAATTTCCAGCTAAACTAGAGGATAATTAGAAATGCCCCGTAGCAGGCAAGTCAGTGCTTCAATTTATTTGCTGTTTATTACCAAGTCCCTGCCCCTTGGGTGTAATGACTGTAAAGCAGCACCTGCAGCTTCCCAGTGTTTGATTTAGTGCTGTAAATGGTGCTCAGAGAGTAGATTAAGCTGGAATGTGATCAAACCTTATTTGCAATCCGATTATACAAACTGCTCCTTGCACTGACCAGATTGAAGTAATTTCCCTATAGAAGCGTTACACTCACTTTGGTGTAAAAATGATTAACATGTGCTGACTGTAGGTCAGCCTTTCACTTTCAGTGTAATTCTTTATCAGGCAGGATGCCCATCTTTTTCTTGTGTTTGCCACATTTGTGTACCATGCGGTATTTAACCAATGGATATAATCAACCTCCTTTTTTTCAGGTCTTCTTGATGAATGATTGTAATAAATAAGCACTCCAGCATAAGCAGATTAAACCATTTTTCCCCTGTTTGATTGTTCAGCAGTATTGACATGCTTAATGATCTAACAGAGAACAGCTACAGAATGAAGGAATTTCCATATTTTACTGAAAACGGCTATTGAGGTATTTATAAACAGCCAGTACACACACGGTGCTCTAACTTCAGTGCTGGGCAGGATCACTGGGCACCCACATCAATCCAAGAAGTAACCTATATTTCTTTCAAAAAGTGCCTAAATACTCACTGCCACTACTAATCCTTTCACTCTTAAAGAATCAGCAACATAAGGTTTCTTGGTTCTCAGTAGCCTTTTCCTTTTTTTTTTCCTTTTTTTTTTTTTCGTATCAGGAATGCTGGATGTGAAAACTGTTTCTCAGACAATTAGCCTCTGGTAATGAAATGCAACCAAATATATTCTGCACATTGAAAGCAAACACTTGGCTCTCTGTATATTTCTGTGACAATCAAAGAAATATTTTAGCCTGAAATGCATTATCAAGCCTGACTCAAATACCAGCAATAACATGTTTTGTTGTATAACATTTTAAAGCTGGTTTTCTACAGACGTTTTTGTTGTAACCCTTTAGAGACCATGGTCCTGAAGGTTTCACTGAACACCATGTTCACACCCAGTCTCCTGAGCTGTAAGCTGGGAAAATATGGCTTTTGTCCTGGTCAACTGCCTTCAGAAGGGGATTCCTGAAGTGGTTTGCAATATGTATTGGGTACAGCCATGCCAGCACCATCCAGAAATCCCCAAATATGTAATGCAATCTTTTGCTGTCAAATAGATATGCTCGCCTGGTGACAGCCAGCAATTTGCTCCCCCTCAGCTCCCGTGCTGGGGCTGTGCTGAGGCAGCACCGCATTTGTCCCAGCACAGCTCGGAAGGGCTGCACGTGTTTCTTTGACATAAATATCTTCTGGCTGCTTTTTATGATACCTGAAAGATTAGAATTAAGTCATGCCAAAAATACCCGTTTAACTTCAGCACTTTAAAGCTTCCTGTACAACAAGTGTTGAGGAAATTAACATCTGCATGACAGCAGGTGAGTTATGGGTTTATTTATATGCCTTTAATTTTACTCTCTGATTGGAAATAGAGAAAATTGGGTCTTGATGGATCTCATTGTCAAAGTCAATTTTACACCAGTCTCACTGGAAAAAAGTCAGATCCTTCCCATCACAAAGGGCAGCAGATCAGCCCATTACCCTACAAGAGCAGGCTTCTTCCCACCTTGTTTTCTGAAGATCACCTATAGCAGAATGCAAGGACTGAGTGTCATAAGAACAACTGACCACAACACAGCAACTTGTGACACAACTTTTGCAGTCTTGGAGGGACAAACCAGAGACCCAATGACATCCTGATTCCTTGAGTCTTACTGAATGGGCAGGGAAAGAAAAGCTTATCCATATCGAAAGCAGGGCTGAGGTGATGGGGCTCTTATGCAGAGCAGCACAATAGGTCCAGTGTCAGAGGAAGCAGAGGATGGCTTGGTGTGTAAGTGACTGCAACAACAACGCAGAGCTGTGTAGCATACAAGTTCTTGTAGCTCATGTAGATTCAAAAAATGTATTTCAAGAGACTTCTGCAGAAGTCATTCATAAGTTGAGTGACTTCCTAAACATGGGTGATAAATTTTCTGCTCTTGCTGTTTTTTTATCGTAATTCTTTCTCTGAACTTTTATTTTGGTCAATAAAACAATATCACTCTTTTTTTTTTTTTAACTATGATGCACACAATGTTTTGAGTCAATACTGATGGGAAGTTTGGTCAAGATTCAAAAATGATCATGCTGGAAGCTGTTTGATGTCACTAAGTATTTGTGTGTCTGTGTGGGGATGGGAGGCAAGAGCCCAAGCACCTGGACCTGGCAGCCTTCACTCACAGAAAATGGAACTTCTGTTTTGGTGAGAATAAATCTCAGAAATTGTCCCTGATTCTAATTTCTTTAAGTAAGAAAAGGAGAAGGCAGGCTAACTTTGGGAATGTTAGTTTTCCATAAATTTGAAATGGAAAAGGTCTTGTGCTTAAGTAGCACGGCAGTCCAGACTGCCGTGCTGCATTTCCTCATTGTGTTTTTTCCTATGCTGTACCAGCTGTCCAACATCCCACTCCTGCAGTCATTTTCTGCGTGCTTTGTCTTTATTTAAAGCCTGCAAGAGACTTTGCAGTGCTAACAACAATCCCCAGGGCCTGGTTACTGCTGAGAAAAGGCTTCTCTCTAATTTGTGCCTACACTTCTGAGAGGGCTCTGGAAAGGCTCTGGAGGTTGTGTCAGGGAGAGGGAACTGCTTTTCCCAGGAGACTGCCTCTTCCATTACCCTCTTGCTTACTCCAGCAGCCAGCAAGGGTGGAAAGGGAAGAGAAAATGCAACAGCTCCTGCAATGATTTCACATAAGACCTCAGTCTGTTTCTTCAGGAGCAAGTGGAATACACCAAGCTGTATGTTTAAAAGGATGGTTATTTGTATACCAGCTATTGTTAATGACTGTGGTGGTTGTTTTTTCATTGCCTCTGTTTTTTCCAAGCTAATAGGAGGCTCTCCTGTGTTTACAGTGGATCATGCTGCAAACAATGAGGTTGAAGAGATATAGACCTGGTCTGGTGGTATGCTAGCCTTCTGTCTTCCAAAAATTGGTCCTATGTGAAGCTATTCACATCAGACACTTTGAAACTAGTTTTGGCAGATCAAATAAAATTTGACTTTTAGAAATTAACAGTCAGTACTAGTTAGGTTACCATGAGCATCACTAAAGTTTATTTGCCCTGATAGGACCCACAAGCTCACATCCTCAGGGGTGACATGGGGTCCCTGCAGCACCCCTTCACCTTGTCCCCACTTTGTGGGGCAGTTCTGCTCCTCCTGTGTCCTGGCAGTGTGTTCAGGCACCCATGGGTGGGTAGGTGGGTGACTCAGGGGACCTCCATACCATGGGTGCTCTCAGAGCCCCAACAACACCAACACCTCACACAGCACTTTTGCTGGCAGCAACTTCCACTATAAGAGGATTTCACATCTTCTGTTAGATTTTGGTGTCTGTGGATGGTTAGGAAGTCCAGTTAAGGACAAAATAGTATTGGCTCACATGTGCAGACTTGCCAAAGAAAAACCTGCTTTTCCAAACTGGCTGTGCTTTTCCAATGTGTTCAAACTGGCTGTGCTTCCCCAAGATAGTCCTCACTGAGTCCCAAACTTGCTGTACACTTTGGCATGTACAACACACAGAGCAGTTCTCGTGATATGAAAACAGGAGATAGGCACTGCCAATTTAATTTTTGATTCTTGTTTAAGCCAAGTTTTGAATGCGATGGCCAGAGATTTCAAAATATTATTCAATTTAACATCACTTACTTACATGCATTAAGATCAATGTTATTTGACCGAGAAGGTCACTGGCTATTTTAACTTTTGTACTTCCCTCTCACAGCCAGCATTTTGGATAATAATGGCTACAAATGGTCGTGGGTGATGAGTAGTCACCTGATCCCATGACAAAAATTAAAGCACTTTAGTCCAGTGTGATGGCAATGTCACAGCTGCTGAGAACTCAGATGCTGCAATCCCTCTGTGTCACTCAACTGATATAAACAAGCAGTTTTGTATCAGCCCACTTCATTACTGCAAGCCAGCTTGAGTCCAAGGGCTGTCTGAGAGATGGTTATCAGTTGCTAATAAAGTATTTGGAGTTGTAGCCTGCTATAGGTTAATTGCAGAGGGATCTGCAGAGGTTTTCTCCCTGCAAAATCCAACAGGAGCATCGAGAGAATGAAAAGCTGCCTTATAATTCACTGCTAACACAGAGAACCAAGCCCTCTGCATCTGCCCATAGTTTTATGTACTAAAGCCTCTCCCACCCTCCTTTGGAATTGGAGAGAATGCAGCAGTGGTTCTGGCAAGTTGCTTGGTTTTGCTTTCCTTTAAATCCAGGATTGAGTTTTCCAAACTGTCTGTGAACCCTGGGACCGAGAGGAAAACACCTGCCCTGAGGAGCAGATAGACCTTCAAGGAAGGCTGACATACTTCTTCCTCACCTTTCTCCTTTCTAGGGCAGATCCAGACTGCTACATGCAGCCAGCAATGCAAAACGCAGATAATATTAATCTTGAAGGAGATAAATTATTGAAAAGATGACATCAGCTCAACACCATCAGAAGCTAATTGTTGGCCTCATTAGACAACATCATTAACACTCAGAGATGAATGGGATATCCTGCAAAACAAAATGGGCATCCTGGCATAGAATTCTGATGAAGAATGCAATACAAAATGCCATGGAGGGAGCTGGAGGGATTGCTCAGAGGAATTTCTGCTGACAGGTTGAAAATGCCTGCTTGGAAGAAAGTGCAGAGTAGAAAGACTTGGGTATGTTTGTTGGTCAGAGCTCCTGTCTGAGTTGCCAGTTGTGAAGCCACCAAGAGATACACATGGAAAAAATAAAACAAATTTTTTTTAAAATCACAACCCCCCCCCCCCCCCCCAAAACCAAACAACACAACATCAAAAAAAAGAAGCTCAAAACCAGCCAAGGTATTGGAAATAAATGCAGGGAAATACCAGTGCCAGAACAGTTACAGAGTAAGGAAAGAAGTGCCAAGTTGGGACAAATAAGCCTATGAGGCTGCAGCTGTTGCCATCATTGCTGTGCAGGCAGTGGGACTGCTGGTTACCTGCACAGTGATCAGAGGGTCTAGGAAGGAGGGAGCACCACATTCTGGAATGAGTACAGAGGAGGGCTCCTCAGTTGACTGGGATAACGGAGACCCTCTTTTAAAAGAAGATATTACAAGTGCTTGTGATGCTTGGCTCAGCAAAACGAAGCTGAGGTGGCTTGCAGAAGGGCATGAGAATGTGCAGGGCAGGAGAAGAGCAACTGGAAGGACAACAATTAAAAGTGATAAGTTTATCCTTGATATGTTTCAGCTGAAAGTCAAAGTATTTTGAGTCATGAAGTTCTGGAAAATCAATCAGATATGGGGAAATTAGTCCCGTCTTAAGAAGGAGCGGAATAGTTTTGTGATATGTTAAGTGATGCTTACGGAAGAGGAAATTCCTGTGCCCCTCATTTTCCAAGGTATCCCCATTCTGTGTATCTAAGGGACCCTGACACTCAGAGCTGGGGGTTTGGCAGCCCCTTTCTTTCCCTCCTTGCAGTGTGTGACCCCAAACACACTCTGGCAAGCCCCTGAGGAGCATTGCCCAGGAAGATGCCTGGCAGGAGACAGATGAGGCTCAGTATCCTCCAGCTGGAGACAAAGTCTCTAAAGGAGAATGGGGTTTCTCAGCCCGGCTGGTTTTCTTCATGTGTTGTTCAGCAAGGTGGCTTCTGGGCAGTAACTGCCATGTGGAGGCTCAAGAGTGCAATAATATGGATTTCCATGCTGCAAGTTCAAGGGGAACAACTAACAACAGTTATGCTTCAGAGTGCTGGAGAAAAACCTTGTAGCTGAGGCAGACACAAACTGCAGCCTTATGGATGTGTCCATCACCTCACCATTCTCCTGAGCTGCCAGAGTCCTGTCCCAGCATGTGTGGGGAACAGGGACATAACTGGGGAAGCATGGACTGGGAACTACCTGTTCTCCCAATGCTTCCAGGTGGTAGGCAGCAATCTGGGGGCATTTCCCTGGATGACACAGTGTTAATGAGCCCAGAGTGAAAGGTAATACTGTCATAAATAATAAAAATGAGAAAAGGTGGAGCAGAAGATTAATTTGTAGTAGCTACAATGCTAAATTATTACTTGCCCAGCCCATTTGAGGTTTTAAGTGCTAGATAAATCATTTTACTCTGACACTTAAAAAAAAAAAGCATCTTCTAGCCTCAGCCAGGCAAGTTTATAGAGACTAAAGCAGTCCCAGTTCAGGTGAGGTTACAGTTTAAGAAACTGCTGTTAAAAACACTTAATTATTGTGAATGTAACCAGCAAATTTCTCAGCAGCATTAATGCATATTGTTTGATCTCTAACCTATTGCCCTCAGAGATAATTGTCCTTGCAAATCCATAAAGACTCCATCCCAAGTCCAGTTTTAAATGGTTCTTAATGTGCTCTCAAAATGGTTTCAATAACCATCATCATATGTTTTCTCCATCAGAACACTGAAATAGCTTCAAGGTGGAAAAGACATGGAGTATCATACCCATTCCAAGCAAAGGATGACCTCTGAGCACCAAGGTGGTTTTCAACAAGCCAGTACCAGTAGAAGACTATCTTGCATCAGCTTTCTCTAAGCGAACACTTCACCAGAAATCATTGGAGTTGTCCATACCATTACTCTACTTTCTCAAACTAAACCTGACTCCTATCAGAGCTCTCATTCCTAATGGCCACCTCAGTCTTGTGCATGGAAAGAGCTCATCTCATCCATCAACATCCAGGATGCAGCAGATGGACAGTTAACATTTCCAGTGTGGTGTAATGCTTGTGGCTGTTCCATAAGAATGGATTTTCAGGACACACTTGCCAGAGGAGAGGGATAGAAAGGCACTACAAACACTAGCTGGAAAGAAAGACACTGATGTGTGTGGGAGAAAACAATAAAGGGACTAGCAAGGCTGGTACTGCTGGGGTGAAGGGCATAAAGAGGAACATGGTAGGGAAAAAAATGCCATAATTCAGTAAGGTCAGCGTGAAAATTTTCTACTTGGTTTTGCTAGAAGCCTGGATCAAATAAAAAGATTTGGTGAAAGGCATGAAATTATCTGGCCAAGGAAAGGAACCTCGTTTTTACAGCAACAGAGTTCAGATAGAACAGATATAATGTGGGTGTCAAAGAACAGTGCAGGCATTATGAGGGATTTAAAAACTATATATATACCTTGGCTACTTGAAACAATCCTAAGTGCATTATTAAAATGAAAAACAATCAAACAAGGAGACAGAGCAGGTATATCAGGAGGCAGAAAGGGAAAATTAAGGATATCTCCATGGGTCTGTGTCCAAATAAAGAAACATAAGGGGGGCATTTTCAATAAGAAAGGAGCGAATAGTGTAGTAGGAAAAAAGAATACAAGTGGGGACCAGTCCTATTAGCTGTGAACTGCTGTGCAATGCAGGGTTAGTGTTTCAGTGCAGTGGGGAAGCAGTGGATTGAAAAGAGGCAAGGTTCTTGTGTCCTCAGTGGTGTCTGAATCCATGGAAGTGGAAGGAACTCCTCAGCATGATGTCTCCAGCATGCAACAAGGAATCTGGTAGATACCATTGGCTGTACTGAGTAGTGGTGGATTCAGCTGCATAAAATTAGGTAACCAGACCAGCCTCCATCCAGCTCCTCTTCCAGTACCCAGTAATCCTAGTCAGATCTGCCAGCACCATGAAAGTATCTTGGACACCTTAGGACAGGTTCAAAAAACAGTAGACATTTATGTGTGCAGCGACATCTCAGTCATCATCTCCTTAACCTCAACTGAGACCTGAAACACTCACATTAGGCATCTACACTGTAGACTTTTAAATTTGAATGCCCATGAATCTGGAGTTGATTTTCACTTTACATAGTTGTAGTTAATTGACATGAAGGGATTGAGTAGAGCTACCTTCCACATGTAGAATTGCAAAGATGATTGCTTTCAAATCTTCTTTAAAAATGTGAAATTGGATGAAAAAGGATAAGTGTGTTCAATTTTTTTATTTATTTTTTTAGAAAAACAGAGACCAGTTTGGAATTGGATTGATGTTTGGCCAACCTGTTCCCTTTCATCTCTAACTCATAATATTGTTATCTGAAACCAACTATAATGTATGCCTTTTCAAATCCTGATTTATGAATTTCACGGTTTGAAGCAAGTATGACAACTCTGGCATGTACACATAAATGAGATACTGTAGGATTTGCGGTTTGTGGGGCTATTTGGGGATTGTTGATATCAGTGCAATTCCTATTTGAGAGGTGACTAGAGCATAAATGTTAAGTGGCAACTTGATTGTTTTATCTCTCCTGGTGAACTGGCTCAGGTGAGCCTTCACTGTCTATAATGAATACAGCTGACTGAATCTAGATAGGGACATATCTTCCACACTCTATGCCCTTACAAGTGACAGAAAAAGGGGGCACCTAAAGTACCTTCCACTGATCAAATACAGTGTCTAGCTATTTGCAATGCCATGGCTTCCTGCAGAACACTGCTTAGTCAGAAGTCTGCTTAGTCGGATCCCTGGGCTCTGACAAACCATATATCATTTATGAGCATTTCTTTGTTTCTCCTCTAAAGTCCTCATTTTCTTAAAAGCAAGAGTGAACAAAAAGGCAAGAAGGAAATAAATCAAGGAAACCAGGAACAAGGAAGATGACAAAAATCCCCCAGGAACATAGGACCAGCAGGGACCTATCATTCAGCTCAGACATCTGTTATTGCAAGCGCACTGGCCAAAGGATGTATGTAGTAATCTCACAGAGGTCTCTCTCAAGTGCTGCTAGCATTTCGCTCTTTCCCAATAAAAGGTTGATCCACACCTTCTACCTTCTGACAGCAGGGAACCCCCTTTCCCAGGAAAAGTTTATCCATGACCAGTTCATGTTTATTGGTTATTTTGCCAACATACTCCTTAGACGAACATCTCTGGTCTCTAAGTATGTCAGAGGAGTAAACATCATTAGTGGTCAGATGTGAGTACATCTGATTGTAAGCAACTAATGAAGCCAGTAGCTTCTAGATCCTTATGTGAGAACAGACTCACTTTTCCTAAAGATTCTCTGAATGTATAGGATTGAATTTTCATGATTGCTATGCCTAAAACTGTACATTCAAAATAAGAGTCCTCTACAGTGGTACAGATACATTTCTTTTCCCCACTTGTGGAAATACTGTGGCTTATTCCACACTGCTAGCAGGCAAGCTGGTTTCAGAATGTGGAGCTAAAGACCTAGAAAACCTGTAGCTTAAATCATCTGCAAGTCTTTCTTGTACAGGGTTCTCCAACAAAATGGGTCCTGTACGAGCTCTTTTTTTGCCTTGCTTTGCCTTGTCTTCCTCCAGGACGTGCCTCCTTATCAGGTCCCATGAAACATCCATAATTTAGCTGAAGGGAGTTTGCATTCATTCCAGTGAAGAGCCAACATGTGAAGGCAAGTGAGACATGTTATGGAACATGTCACACCTGATGTATCAACAGCAAATGTTTCTGAGGCTGAAGAGCCATCTGCTTTACACTATGTGAAAGTCACGATACCTTACAAGCTGGTGTTTTATTAAAGACCTATATATGTTTATATAGGCCTTACTTACTCCACACTTGACTCCTCTTACTCATTAGTTTAAAAATTATTATTCATTAGTTATTGCTATTAATTATTCATTAATTATGAATTCTTATTCATTGGTTTAAAAATGGAGGCAGCCCTTCATTTAAGTAGAAATTAGAATTGTGTCTCTTTTCTTAAGTGCAGTCCTGTCATTTCACACCTCCTCAGTGAGTGACCCACTCCTCAGTGGGTGACAAAACTCTAATGAAAAGCCTGACTATATATATATAGAGAGAGAGACAGGCCATTGATTTGAGGAACATTCAAAGCAAAGTTATAGATATTCTTTACACTAAGAGGCAAGTCATGTCTTTTCCTCTTTCTCAGTAGCAATCTCTTGAACTAAAAGGGAGAGATAGGCCATCTAAAAATATAGATAGCTGAGAAAAACAGAGGGTACTGCAACTGCCTTTTCTAATAAAACACATCTTACAGACATTGATCATTCAAAATTAAAGACCAGTTAAATATGCTAAGGTGGGTTTTCTTTCCTTATATCAACAGACAGACATTTCTTCACTCGCAAATATATGGATTGGCAATACAACAAACCAAAAAAAGTTGTCAGTCATAGACCAGGAGGAGAGAGTAACTTTTAAAATCTGTTGTTCACAAGAGGAGAGTGCTACTTGGGACATGTACATTAACCAGCCTTTATAAATGTTCACCACTCTTCCCACATGGGGAGCTGTTAATTTTCATGGGTTAAGACAAGTTTCATCTCTCTGGACCTGGCTATATGCTGTGATGACAAGTGCTTGGCTTCTCTGTGTATTTTATTTTAATGGTTACTGTGTATATGCTTTCTGGTAAATTTGCACAAGAGAATACAAAAATAGATTCTATATGACAGAAGCTGTCAAACTGCAATGCATGTTCATAAAAATACATTCTTCCAGGAGTATGCATTTCATGTTCCTAATTGTCAAAATGTTTGCCCTGTGAGACTTTGCTAGTAAATATCTCAGCATGTCCATATACTGTATGAAATTCCAGCTCCTTTGTGGTTTGTCTACACAGCTCACTTCTCAAAAACCAGAATAAGTTATGCTTCCTATAAGTTTCATTTCTAATAATGGTTTAAGATAGAGGAAAGAAGAAAAGGGATAGAGGAATTCAGCTGGATGATGGATGAATATGGAGCAATTTGACTTCCATGAAATGAATAGCCACCATTCAGGCACAGATTTCATGGTACAATTGACTACATTAAGGTTAGATGACATCTCACCAGTTTTTGTTAGTTTTACAAACCCTTGACTGTGGCATCCTAAAGTACTCCTATTCCTATTCCTCACTTTCCAAATATTTAAACCACCATCTCACAGCGTGATAACAGGCAAACCAAAACTGTCACGCTGGACCTGCTCCAAGCTTCACCCTGTCCAGCAGAACATCTCTGACAGCAGCAGGCATTCAAAACTCCAGAGATGTGTCAAAAAGTTCCCTGTGGGCAAATACAGAATAAAGTCTCTTGCATTGTGTTGTTGCCTCCTTTAATAGTTAGAGATTGGCTTAAGACCCAAAGCATGACATTTAAGTCAATTAAGTATTAAACAAAAAGTGGAAGTGCAAGCTCTGAATATTATTTTTATTTCTTGGAGAACACCCAGCACACAGACACATGGAGTGGGCTGATCCCAGGGCCACTCATACAAGAACAAGTCTTTCCATTTGCTGTCCATGGGCTCAGGACCAGGTTTGACATTAATGTTTTGGATATGTAGAGCAGACCCAGGACACTGCACAAGCAAGGGGGATTTAGTGCCAGCAATGCTCTGCTTCTGTGTGTGTCTGTGAAACACCTCAGAGGTGTGGTGCAAATGTTAATTAGTGCAGCTGACCAATGATTTAAGGAACCATAAGTGATGGAAAAGGGAAATTTATTAGTATGTATGTACGTATTCAAATCCCTCTTCTCTGTTGGATTTATAATCAGAAATGCTTGGACAACTACTGGAGAATGTGTTTTCATTCCTCTGTGTGAGGTATTTATGATATATTTACAGTAGCCACTTGTAGTTCATGAGCTTTTTTTCTTCACAACCTTTAATTTAATAACTCCTAATATCTTCAGTCACTTTCACAGTGTGCTTACTGAACTAATGCATTATATTTCCTTCTGAATAGAAACCACTCCTGCCCAGACCTTGTGCAGCAAGGGATTTGAGTGCAGTAGACAATTTCAAAGACTGCTCTTTCTATTTAACAATCAGTGCATTAGGCTAAAATATTCACACAGATGCACTAGCAATTGAAAGGGTGTGCAGTGTAGTGACAAGGTCCTTCTGTTACCTGGACTGTAGAATGATGAATGAGCATTAGTGGAATATTCTTTTGGCCTTTAGGTTTACCTTGATCTTCTCACAGAATGCAAATTGACATTATACCCACATTTCTATAGTATTTATTACTGTGGTCATGATGTGAGGGCTTTTTTCAATATGAATAGTGTAAAAGGGGAAACATAGTACTGCAAAGAGGCATTATTGTGCTGGGAATGTATAAACAGCTGAGAAGAATAGAGCGACATGCTCATAATGGAAACTGAAAGCTCTTCATTTTGTCCTGATTGTCTACCCTTCCTTTTTAAACAACCTCCCTTTTTCCTAGCTATCAATACAAAGTTCTTTTTGGTAAAATGAAGTGTATTCATGCTGCCTGAAAGAAGCTTTTAAAGTTGATCTGTGCCCACACAAAAGGGAGGCAGTGTTTGAGCACATCAAGTTGAGGAAGCAAACTTGGTCAATGTTCATTACTCATGGCTTGACACTCTGAGCCTCCATATCATTTTGTAAAGAATCAGATAAACTTTCCTTGTGATAAACAACTGAAATAATTTTTCTTAGCTGTCAAGTCCTTTTCTCCCATTTCCAGCCTGTTCTCACACTCTTCCCAGCTCGTAAAAGCAACTGAGCACAGCTCTTTGGACTGATAAATGGGCTCCTTTCAATTGGTGGCAGGCTTCAGGAAAAAGAGATAATCCTGGATAATGTGGACACAGTTTTCATTTCATGTCACCCAATTAAACTGCAATTATCCGGAGTGCAACAGCAGAAAAACTGGAAAGAATGGCTGGAGAATGAGGAGCCCTGGCTCCCTGGGACTCTTTATACTACACACATTAGCCTAGATTTGTTCTATTCTGATAATAAAGTGCCAGTCTAAGCACTTAGCAGCACACAGTGAGAGACAGACCAGCTGCAACCTGTAGCTCAGAATGAAATACTATTGCAAGTGCTCTGGGAAACATCACTTCGATCCAGAGTAACTTTCTGGGATATTATTTGCATCAGGAATCCAAAGCCCGGTGCTGTGGTTAATTACAACCAGAGCAATATGGTCAGGAGGTGCTCTGAACAATGCAGCGAGGTTCAGATTACAGGTAAAACAAGGACAAAAAAAGCCTTTTCTTAGCATGACTCACAGTAGCACTGCAAGCCAAAATAAAGCAGATATCAACCATTTTATTATGAAGGCAAACTGCATTAACGTCTCTTATCTCTTCTGCATTTTGGCTGAGATCTAGGGCAGGATGAATTTAATATGTTAATATGTCTTATTAAGTTACCGCTCTTGCAGTAAAATAAACGGGATAATCTAACGGATCTATTTTATCTCTAATTACCATGATCCTGGTAAACTGCAATTAAATAAACAGATGGAGTTTTAAAGCTTGTGGCCTGGTGTATGGGAACATTTTTGTAATTGAAATACATGTATTTGTTATTATTGCCTTATATCTTTTGCCCAGCCATGTGAGTGCATGGTGTCTCATATACCCATAGGCACGAGGTATAAGTACAGGGGTACCAGATCATGTCTCTCCTGCAACTTTGCTCCTGGAAGTCTGTACTCTTTGACCTCGAATTTTTTTATTAATTTACTCCTACACAAAGGACCAGGTGGGGCTACCCCAGGCTGCGAGGCAAGTCAAGCAATTTGGCCAATATTCCCTTTCCTGAGAGGAAAGATGGGCTTTAAGGAGCTACACTACTAGATATTGTGAATGTACAATCATTTTTGCCTGAGCTCTCATTGCATGCTGAGGAGCAGCAGCCAAACAGAGAACCACCATTTCCAGTGGCCACACCTGAGGCTGTGTGCAAGCTCCGTGCCAGCTGGTGTGGGTGCATCTGTCACATGTAGTTGTGCAAAGGGACCAACAAGGGACAGAAGTTTCTAGGTCACACTCAGAGCTCTCCACTGTGACTGTGGGAGGCTCTTAGGTATTGCTTTGGCCCTCATCAGGCACCAGACTTCATGGGTTTTGTGTAAGTCAATATCAAGCGATAAACTATTTTTGTAATATTTTTTGTTAGCAAGCCCTGCAACAAAAAAGTGTGACACTTTCGCAGGAAAGACAAAGCAAATCTGAAACTGATAGAAGTGATGAAGGGCAACCAATTCCCAAAGGAAGCACAGCTATTTCATAAGCAGTTAGTTTTGGGACTGGAAATATTCTGGTTTACCTGAATTTTTTCAGTTTGGCCATATATCCAGGTTTTTATCAAATGGAAAAATGCACTTCCCCATCCCACCTGGGAAAATCCCAGGTGCAGAAAGATTTGGATTCTTCAGAGATGTTAATAAAATTGGGATTTCCCTGTTTCCAAAATAATACCATGCCTCCCACGCTCTTTATTCCATCTCTTCACGTTCCTACCTGAAGCAGGTTCTGGGCTGCTTTGAAGATTGCTTTTCTGTTTAAAGATGCCTTGTTCCTCACAGAGTGTATTAAAATAGCAAAAATCTGCACCTTAATGTGAGAAGGAGCAGCAGAGTGGAAAGAGGTGCTGTGGCAGAGGTATGGTCACTCACACCTGCAGATGATATTAATGGAGTGGTTTCAGGTCCTCTGCAAAGGGGTGGACTTTATACCAATAGAAACAAGAATTTTAAAGTGTGGCAACTTTCTTTTAACTGTTTTGTGGTCTCAAGGAGCCTTTAAGCATTCTTCCTACAAAGAAGGGCAGTCAAAAGCCCTGACTGGGGGTTGGTTTACCGGCAGCAACAAAGCATGATTTTAAGGAACAAATGCATTTTAATTTTGGAAGCTCCATCTAGGGGACAAGGTCAGATGGCCAGTGATTTGCTTCTATTTGAAGCTGCCAACTTTTGTCCAAGCCAATCCCAGCATTCCAAAGATGACCAGGACTGAAGAAGTGAGGGAAACCTACAGGAGGTGGAAAGACTGATGTGCCTACGTAGGTAAAGAAAGGTGATTGTATTTGATTTAAGGATCACCAAATCCTTAAAGACTTTGTTCTGGCAAAGTTTGGGCAACTAAGCAAAATAAATCAATCTCTGATGGCTCTAGGAAGAAAAAGGTCAAATGGTTGAGCAATGTTAATCACTTGTCATGCTGAGATCTGTCCTGGTGAGCATGTCAAGACATTGATCTTATTAAGTGACATATATCTAAACAAAACCAGAAATTAGGTCTTGCATAACACAGTATAGTACATTAGTCTTTTAGCAGAGTACACAGAGTGAATTAACATTGTGTGTTAACAGCATACAGTGCGATGTAATGGAGAATGATGGTGCATGGCTTGTTCCACCCCTTATGCCAGGCAGTGCATGTGCTCAGTCCCTTCCCAAGCAGACCCAAATAGGCAAGAGAGACAAACTCAGGCAAAACACCTTGTCTTGCTGGGCACAGAACCTGGGCTTTCCAGCATTTAGCTCAGTTACCTCCCAAGAACTAGACAGTGATGGGTAGGAGATTGCATATCAGTCACATAACTGTTTTATCACCGATTTTCTTATCTTGGAAATAGAACAAGAATGTAGGGTTATTCAAGCCAGATGCTGACTTCATTTACAGCTAGGGAGCAAGGGGAGTCACACCTTCGCAAAGGTTTCTATTTCCTCATTTCTTTCTCCAAAGGGAAAAGCTATCATGTACTAATCTTCAGGAGATATTACTAGATGATGCTTTAAACCTCTTTAAAAATATATGTATATTATATTAATGTATATATTTTTGAAATATATGTGATATCTCATATGATTTTTCATTTCTGTCTGGAAAAGGCAGGTGTGCATTTTAAGGGACTAGATTTTAAAGGACTGTAATCTCTATGTGACCCTTCTCTCCATTTCTACCTATTTGCAATTTGTTAGGAAGAAACAGAAACTCTGGGATGGCTGCAATTTACCTCCAGTGCCCCATAAGTTGTTCTGGAAGGAGAAATGCTAACTTCTCAGGATGTAGCTTTACCGAAATATCAATGTGTACTTTTCATAAGAACTTCGTTAGCTGATGGCATTTTGCTTGATTACCAGCAATCATTGTTCCCCTCAGAAAGGAGCAGTGTCAGATAATTTCACCCTCTGCTTTCTCTTTGGTTGCACAGTGGCCAGAAACAAGAATTAGAGACCCCCAAACCAAGCGGAGGCCAGAGCTGTGAATGGAGCAGCTCTGTCTGAGTCTCATGCTAATGAGATCAGGAAGGGAGGAAATGTTGAACCCCAACCTCGGGCTGCCAAGCAGCTTGCCCCTGCCTCGGCAGTGGGCAGAGCCAGCTGGGAGCAGGGAGGGTCCTGAGGTACCCAGGGGATCAGGATGCTACTCAGCTGGCAGGAAAGGGAGAAAGAGTTTCGCTTATCTTAATAGCTCCTTTTGTTCAGGAATCACAGTAGCAGCCCTTATTTGCAAACTTGGATAAGTATAATGCACTCTGAGCTCTTGCACAGGTGCTGGGCACTAGGGATTTTTCTCCCTGCCTGCACAATGCCTGCTTTTTTTTCCAGAGCTGCAGGAAGGAACTGGAAAGACTCAGTCAGACAAAAGTGCTGGCTGCACATTTGGCCAAAATGTAGACTGGCTTTTGTTGCTGTGTACATGGTGCCATCCATGAGCCCAGCAACGATGACCTAGAAGGTGATCTGACAATGAGTGTTTCTTTTGGAGAATGTGTCAACTATTGTAGAAGCTTGAACTTTCGTAATGAGACTGACTGATTCCAACAGATAATTGCCTGGCAATCTGTCTTGATAGCTGTGTAGATAAACAGTATATTTTCTTTCCTTCAAAAACATAACAAAGGAGGAAAAAATAGAATCTGGAATGTCTGTAGGGATTAAGTAAAACAAGAGCAAATCATAGTAAGATAGAGAGCTTTAGAAAAACAACACACTCTTGTTGAGCCAGTTTTATAAGAAGTTACACCCAGTGAGGAACTGTCTTACTGAACTTACATGGCTTTGTACCACCTCAATGCAACTCTGCTGACTTGCTTTCTTTGAGAATCCAGTATTTGAGTATTTCCATCTTCATCAAAGGTTGCCTGCCAAATATGATGTTTTCCTTTTTCCTTCTCTTTTCTTTCTTCCTTTTGTTTTTTTGGTTCTTTTTCCTCCCTCCAGTTGTGGTTTACAGCTTGCCCAAATCCACAAGAGGAGGTGATTGATGTTGCCACATGTTGGTTACTGGATGTAATAGTCTCCAGTTCATGGACAACATCCTTTTCTTCTTAAAGATCTGCTGTCCCCCAAGTCCACTGGGTGCTGACTGCAAAACTCAGTAAATTGAATATCTGAGAATGGAGAGAGACTTATAATATTCACCTCTTCAAAATGGCAAGGACTCTCGTGGATTACCAGTTTCAGGAGCCTCAGAACTTGTGACTTTGTAATAAGCTGGTGCTTCTACACAAGTTTTTTCTTTTTTTCCTGTGTTGACCTCTACTGCAATTTAGGAGATGGAGCAGTCCACCACACGTCATTTAGGATGAAGTTGTTAGCCCACCATTAGAATACTTGAAACTAAGTCTAACCTCACAGACAAACGTAGTCTCTCCTGTAAAGATTACTGCTACAAAGCTAACAAGTCCTTGTTGTTACTAAACACGGCTTTCTCCAGTAAGGAAGGAAGAAGGGTACAAATTATCCTTAAGTTTCTTGCTGTCTGCTTTGTTATGATTAGTAACCTCCTTCTGGTAGAAGATGTTTCTTCCTTTGCACATAAGGCCATCGTCATAATAACTACTCTCAAACGTTTCTACTGTGGTACATTCAGATAACCTCCATCAGTATTGAGCAACTTTTGTGCTACAAACTTACAAATAAATGTATTTGCCAGTGTGATCAATGATGGATTATACATGTTTTGCTTCATTATTTTAAATTATGGTATTACTATGTGCTTGTAATATAGATTATGGAAATACACACTTTTTCCTTTCTGGAAGCACTAATGGAAGCCTTCATTTCCATTAAATTTTGTTCCATAAGATTTTGCTCCTTGAAAAATTGTCAACAAGCTAACCATTTTCTTAAAAGAGAAAACAGAAAGCCAAATACATTTCCTCATTCTTAATGCAAATGTGGGAGGCAACATAGTGATACATAACTTTTCCAAAACAAGGTACAATATTTCATTACAAGGAAATTACCCAAGGAAATAACTCTGTAAAAGGAAATTATTTCAGAAGAGTGGGAGATTTTTTCCCACTTTCTTTGCAAGAAAAATAGGAATTGTAAGCCGAATGGCCCATGGTGGCTTTAGTCTGTAGCTGATAATTTTTAACTCTTTCAGGATCTAGAGGACCAAATACAATTTTCTTTCCTGCTTAAAGATTTGAGAAAACACTTTTCACAAAGGTACCATGATACTTCCAGTTATGAAATGCAGAGTAGGTTTCTTACTCTGTCCCATGGATTCCTTCTTCAAAATAATTTAAATAAATATATGACAAATGGGGCAAGATGTGGACCCTGGTGGTCTTCATTTGAGTTAGGAGGCTCTCTGGGTATGGTCCAGTAACCACAGTTCCTCAGCTGGAAAAATATTTAAGCAGTCCTCAAGTGTGTAAGTAAGGAGGACTCTATGATGGATGAATTAGTGGGGATCTGGGAATCAAAAAATCAATAACTTGTACAGACTTAATTAGGATCTTGTTGCAATGCTGGAATGTAGAGGACTGCCTACCACTGGATTTTATGTTTGTCTGACCCTGCAAACCCAGAGAGCACAGTGGTGCATTGTCCTGCCTTTAGCATCAAGCTGAATGGAGGTCCACCAAAGCATCCTCCCTGCCGCTACCTGACAGCTGCCTGTGCAGGGCACTGGCGCCGCAGGCAGCAGCAGCCGCGGGATGCTCGGCACATCGCTGTGGTATGTATGGGAATGAATGGTAACTAGAGTTGTTGCTGCTGTTTTTATTTTGCCTAGTTGGCAGAGGTCTCACTATTCTTTAGCTTTTGAATTAGGATGATGTAAGAGGCCCAGGCGCTATGCTAAACACTCCACTACAAGGTTTATCAGAAAAGGCTGCCTGCCTTGAGACTGTTACACAGAATCACAGAGAAATAGCCATAAATTTTATGAAGAGTCAACAAGGTCATGGGCTGAAGGAGTGAGATTCCTCCTAATCCTCTATGACTCTGGATGACTGCTACTCTGTAGGCTGACCATGCTGTGTCTGTGGCAAGACAACCTTGTGTGTGCACCCACAAAGGCCATCTGATGCACACCGGCAGCCGTGCACAACTCTCCTCTCTGGGCTGCTTGTCCCAGGAGTCTCTAGCACACGTTGTTAAATCCATATGCTTGAGCTGTCAGGCAGATGCATCACCCCCCTATGACCCTGGCTTTTTGTAAAGCAGGAGGAAGAAGCTTGTTTGGGCGAGTGTATCAAAACCAGGGGAGCTCAAGTGCTGGTTGTTATTAACATACCACACTGGAAGCATGCACTGCCTCAGCCTTGAGCCCTCCAAGATACCAGGTCTGTCACGGTGGTTGATAACTCCCATCCTCTGGGGTCATTCCCTGGGGCTCACGCTGACTTCCTGCATGACTTCAGTTGCTGAGTATCTGCATCATTTCCAAAAACAGTTTTGAAGGGCTTTGAAAATGTAAAACTGGATAACTCATGCAGGGCCAAATTCAAAGATCAGCAAGTCTTCCCACCATCACTGGTGGCTGAGACAGTTGTCCCTCCCCTGGTACAGAAGTCTTGCTCCCTACTCCCAAAGCTGGCTCTAATTAGCTTGTGCCACATGACCTAGCCTCGAGCTGAATTCTGTTTCAGCCCAGCCTTGTCCAGGCACTGCTTAATTTTGTTTGTTCCAGGGTTGCAGTTGTCTCATGTGGGAGCGCTGACTATCAGCTCCTCTGCCCTATTGTTTGCAGCCCATGTGCAGGGCTGTGTGCCTCAGATGGAGTTCCTCAGGAGATTAATGATGTGCTGAACAATGCCTTGTAGTTGATACCCTCTTGAACTCTGACACCTGACACTGGACACCTTCAGTAAGAGTCAAGGGCTCAGCAAGTAAGCAAATTGCAGCTAGATAGCGATTTCCCTCGAAGTATCTTCTGTGAATAATAACACTTCTTTGGTGTATTTGTCACAGTTAGCTTTGCTTTTACTGGTTTTCACATAAATGCTGGAGAAGAGGTTGTTTTTAGGGTTATACATAGAAAAAGAGTTCTGAATGCAGCCAGCTGGTGCCTCTGGCCCATCTCTCTTAGATGTGGGAGAAGTAGGTAATTCAGGGATTTGTATAACAGCTTGTTGCGTCTTCAGTCAAGAATACAGACAAAAGCACCAGTTCCATTTCATCTTTTAACAGGGCCTCCCTGGGTGTCAACTGTCCTGCCTAAGGACATGCCTTAAAGCAGTTATGAATGCCCCAAGACAGAGAGCCTCAAGCCATCAGCCCTGCTCAAGTGGCATCGTGTGCTCCCGCTTGCTCTCCCTCGGCCGCCTCCCCGTCCGTCAGCCCGCTGCCCTTTGGTGACACGAACCCCATGGCCAGGAAGGCGCTGGGTATTGTTAGCACTGTTCCCTACAGTAGATTGGCAGCCAGGAGTGCCGGGGAATGACAGGTCCCATAATGCACCCTCATCGCGAAGATGGAGAGCGTCACCTCTGTAACATTCCCAGCTTTCATTAGCCTGAATGCAATTGTGCTAGGTTTAATTTTTTGAGTGTTTGCAGTTTTTCCAGCAAATAGCTGTTTGAACACAGTGTCCCCATTATATCACCACAGTCAAAGAGAGGAAAGATAAAGGCATTGTGCAAAGTTTCTGTGGCTTTGCAGACAAGGATTTATGTACTGGAGAACTCTCATCTGGCAGTCAATTTGCCTTTGTCTTTCAAAGTAGTGGAAGTATCAAGGGAGTATGCCTGAGAGTTTTATTTGCTATTTACCAGATTACTGAAGTATCGGGCATCTTTAGAACTGTTGTAAAGACAAATGCTTTCAAAATGATTTTGCAAACTTCTGCTGAGGCTGAGGGGAGAGGCAAGTGAAACCCTTGAAATGCTGTCCTTTGCATTGCTAGAGGGGTGTGTGATTGAGGAAGGAACTTGAGACTGTACAGTTTCATGAGTTTAAAAGGGGATCTGTCTGTCCAACATAGAAAGAAAAAATGCATCCACCACTATCTACTTTAGAGGGATAAGCATGAAAACAGTTTTCTCTGGAAAATAACAGTTCCTGTTAAGTGAATATATGGATAAACTGAGTTAAAAAAAAAAAAATCAACATTTTATAAGCAGGCAAGGATGAGATTCACTTATATCTTACTTAGAGTCTATAGGCAGTTTACTACTCATCTTACAACAAGCAAGAAATATTGCAGTTAATGGGATCAGTCCTGGCTAACATTTTCCCCCTACATCTTTCCCTACTATTTGCTTCTGACTGACTTAGCTAAAATTGTAGTGAAGGCAGAGCCTGTAAGACCGGGCTTTATTGTCTGAAAGCAAAACTGAATGGTATTCATCTAACACTCCTTAAAGTGGGTGAGAGCTGAAGGGAAAGCTGCTTACAAAAAATTGTAATTTAGCGTTAAAATCAAATACTGTACTGGAGAGCCTGCATTATAAATACCTTAGCCACTCCAGATGATCCTGCTATTTATGGAACAGTTAGCATTACTAACACGATAATTAACTGAAATAATACATAAACCAAAGTGATTCCCATGATGTTGAAGGAAGAAACCAGATCAGAAGCCATTGAGAAATAAAGGCCTTTATACCAGAATATAGTATGACCCACTGATTTAGGGTTATCAATAGAGACCAGTAAATACCCTGGGATTTCTAACTAGCTTGAAAGACTACCAGTGCCTGAAGCCAACATCTGCAAAGTTCCAAAAAAAATACCTACCTGAATGTCTGGCATCCATAAAGTTCTTGTAATTTCTGATTCCAGGTAAAATATTATGTGAAAGGCCATTGCTGTATCTAGCCTTGATAAATCCAAGAGCCGTGAAGCGTCTCCTTAAACAATTCTTATCTCGTATGGGAGACGTGAGACTAACCTGCTGGGTTTTCGTTATCTCATTTGAGGGGAAGTTTCCTAGCTTATTCTTCCACAGGTGTAGGTGGTGTTTGTGTTTCTTTCTGAGGAGCTGGTTCCTGGCCAGATTGCTGAGCTCGCCTCAGGCCCTAATCCACAGTGCAGAATACGGCCTCTTTCAAGACACAATTTTAAGGAACTTCCTCTGGCCAAGCGGGCCCTCCCTGATGTAACATGAACCTTTCTCCTCCCAGTGCCAGGAAGGAGCAGCTCAATGTCCTGCTTTAGAAAAGAGCAACAGTCCTGCTGGAAAGATCACCTTTTTGATGCACCACAGGCTGCATTTCAGCCTGATATGAAGCAGACATCATGAAGATATGCCAAAGGCCAGTATAGTGTCAGTGCTGCCATTATTTCAGTCTTCCACACCGTGCTGACATTTTCTTCTGTTTGTCTGGGTGATTTTTTTTCCTGGGAAAGAGATGAGCAGAAGAACACCGACCATTTCCCTGTGTAGCTGGTGAAGCTCTGCCCTGGTACATAGAGTGCTTTCAACTGGATCAGTGCAGCAGCTGCTGAACCAGCCTACAGGCATCTGCAAAGCGTGAGCAGAAAGTCTAGGAGGGCCCAGGAAAGAAACCAAGCCTTTTGTTTATAGTGCTGGTATGAGGCCCAGGAGATCATGGGAGACCTGCCTGGGTGACAGATCTTCATTACTGATTTAGCCTCAGCATTACATTGTCTGTCTGTACATCTTTCTCTGCCCTCTGCTCATGTTGCTCCTGTTTTCTTTCTCTAGGATATGTGTGCCATGGGGGCACTGATTACATCTGTCTGTGGTTGTACAGGGCTTGGTGCTGGGGTAGATCACTCTGGATACTCCCAGTAACAGCAAATAATAAAGAGAACTGTGGTAGGTTTTTTGGCATGTGATTTTGAGGAGAGAGAAATGTACTAGATATTCTAAAAATAATTAATCTCCTTTTTATAAACTGTAGAACCAGAACTCTACTCTTCTAGAGCACACCCTCATTTCTTAGGACTACACTCTTAGGACATCCTTGTAATAATGGCAATAACTTTTCACTGCTAGGAAAGAAGATGCAATTATTGTCCCATTTTTATGTATTTTGGACCACCAAATTTAACTACCCATCATCAGGGCAGAGCTGCCTCTGTGGCATAAGGTAATTTAATACTATAGGCTTCTTTCCTGGACATTGATTGTCCAAGTTTCTGCCTGGAAAATGAGGTGCTTTAGCAAAATTTAACTGCAGATTTTTATCACAGTCATGTTTACAAAGTTCTGTATATGATGCTACACCTGTACTTCTCACTGCAAAATTTCATAATAGAAATTATTAAATTAATCTGCTTCAAATAACTGGGTTGAAAACTGCTTGAGTTTGGCTACAATACAAAGAAAGGTGTTTCAGAGCTCATATATGTCTCTATATATTTATTTATATACATATTTTATATATTTCTATATTTTTTAATATATTTATATTTATTTAACACATACCTCAATACATACACACATGCTGTATGAATATGTAAAAGAGCACTTTCTGCCATGAGTTCAGAAATGCAAGGAATATTACACAGATGGAGACACTGATTTATCCTTTCTGGAGCAACTTTAAGGCAGTCTGGATTTCTTCTCTTCTGCTGTTCAGAAATAATGCCAAAAAAGAAGTTCAAGAAGATCTATATTAAACTTCAGCTGTTGATCTGTCTCTGCTCTGGACTTGACCCAGGTTGAACATATTGTGTAAGCACAATTCAATTATTCTAAGACCTTACAGCCTGGTGTATGGAAATGGATGTCCCTTATATAAGGTCCAGAAGTGAATACAAGGTTTATACTTAAGTTTTTATATATATATATATATATATATATATATAAAAGTGCTTTGCTGAATAAGATTTTGCCTGAGAACATGCTTATTCCTGATTCAAGGGCTTGATCCCATCTATTCAGTGGAACTTTCAGATGAAAGCAATAAAAACAATGGAGGCATTCATCAACATTCATCCCTGGTCCTTTCTCCCAGAGATCTCAAAAAAGCCATGATTATCTAGGTAACAAGATCTGTTTCACCATAATAAAAAGCAAAGCGAATGAGAGCCTGTGTAACATGTGCCCATGGCACTAGGCACACAGTAGTGTCACTGCCCTGGGCACTGCTCCCTGGTCTTGGGCCCTCGTAAGATCAAACCTCACATACATGGAGTTGGCTAAGTGTGGAACCAGCATGTTTGTGACTTGGCCTCAACTCACTATCAGCACACCATAAGGGTACAGTTGGGAATCCTCATATTCCTACAGTCTTTTCTCCAAAGTCATCTTCGGTTTTGGTTTGGGTTTTTTATTTGTTTTGTTGTTGTTGTTGTTTGGGTTTCTTTTGGGGGGAGGGGAGTGGGGAGGCAGGGAGAAGGATGTTGGCATTTGTTATTTGTTTTATATCTCAACTCCATCTCTTTGGGACATACTTACATTGTCCTCTTAACTATTTGGGGTAGTGTAGCACCAGACTTGTCTATGTACCAGAATGGAGAATCTGGTGCTGCAGCAGCACAAACAGCAAGTACCAGCTTTGTGCTATGATTTACCCACTACTTGATCTTGGAATCATAGACCTTTTTGGTTGGAAAAAAACCTTTAAGATCATCGAGTTCAACCACTGACCCAGGATACCAAGTCCACCTCTAGTCTGCCATGTCCCTAAGTGCCACACCTACACATCTTTTAAGTACCTCTGTGTCTGGTAACTCCACTGTTAGTGACACCCCCAGTTGGCAGCAAGAAAGGAACTGACCTCCAAGGACCCATGTGTGAGTCCTTGGTGGGTCTTTAGGTGTTGGAGTCCGAGGCACAGAGTGCATGCCCTTATCTCTGATACCTGGCTCTGACATCCAAGAAAGCACTGAATTTCATATAACACCATTAAAACAACTGTTAAAGTTAAATAAAAAAACTAAGAGCATGAGTGTGTAAATTAGAGATTTGTCTTAAGTCACTGGGTGAAAAAGTTAAAGTTTGGAGTTTAAACTAGGTTAGAGAACAGAAGAAAAGATGGAGGATTTAGGGTGTCATCTCTTTTCCCTCTTCTTTCTTCTTCATGTTCTTCTTCTAGAGGTTTTTGGGTAGTAGTAAGTGATTGGATAGAGAATGCCGCAGTGCAGCACACATGTGTTGGGTCATTGGGTCACTAAGAGAAATAATTTTCTTGGCATTTTTTGATTGGATAAATGGACATATAAAAGACCTTGAAAAAGTTCTTTGTTAGCCATTTTGCACCTTTCTATCTTAGTGCATGTAACATCTTGTACCCTGTATACATGTAATATAAATAAGACAAAAAAAACCAGCCAAGTCCAAACAAGAGAAAACTGCCTCTCTCTCATCAATCTCAGTCCAAGGGGGAAAAAGAACCCAACTACAAGTGTCCCATCAGGGCATTTAGGGTGTTGATGGAGGCAGATGTGCAGCTGGAAAGTAGAGTTCTTCTAGGGTTAATTTTGCAAGGGTTAGGCCATAAAAATACAAGTCCCACCTGCAAAGCATGTCTGGGGGAGCCAGAAAGTGATGATCCCTTCCTCTCTCCTCCACAGATATGGAGACTGAGCATAAACCAGCTTCTCTGTTTCCACACAGCACTTTTC
Source organism: Poecile atricapillus (assembly GCF_030490865.1). Lineage (NCBI taxonomy): Eukaryota > Metazoa > Chordata > Aves > Passeriformes > Paridae > Poecile > Poecile atricapillus. Next base: position 41,321,712 of record NC_081249.1, read on the forward strand.
TGATCCCACATAACCAAATCTGCGCTTGGCAAGGAGGGAACAAATCAGACATCTTTCCATCTGGAAAATCACCATCCTGCTCTTCATGTATGGGAAGAGGTGGGGGAGGTATCAATTTTCTCCTCACCATTAGTGAGCCCTGATAAACATAGTTTGGCAGCCTGAATGACAAACTTCTCATGGTCTTTTGCAGTAGTCAGCAAGCAGAAAAGTACAAATGTCCTACTGCTGAAAACCTGAAGAGCTTTGTCTTGGGAGGGTGAACATGCTACCTCTTGGGCCTGCCTTCCTCAAAAAATAATATATGCGGTGCTAGTCGGGGGAGCAGCCAGATCTGGAAGGCCATGTGCTGGTTTTGGCTCGCTGAAGAAAGTCGGCATCTGGTTCAGCTCTGTTTCAAAGTTAAATTTTCTTAAATGGAGCCAAATATTTAGATAATATTAATAATTTTATTTCCTGAATATTAACTATGGTATATGGTTAAATGACTTCTGTACCTGCAATAAAGGGCTTTTAGGGCTTATGAGCTGCTCAGTCTCTCTCTCGCTTACACAGTCATTCAAGCCAGCTATTCACTGCATGGCACATGGTTTTAGCTACACATTCACTGCTTAATTAAAAGTACTGCTTTTAGGAGAGCAATAGGTTTTGGTTTGCTTTTTTGTTAGTTACTGCCATAGTAACCTCCGTACTAAAATACTTAGTGCTAAGAAGTAATAAAAATTTATGAAATGCATGCAAACTCAATAAAATAGTACTTAAAAATTTATGACATGGTATGTCATTTTGTGTCAGGATGCACACAAACACTGTTCAGAGGTATTTGGGGGGTGGGAGAAAATAACTCTAATATACTTTGTGGAGCCAATACTCAATGCCAATTTCCATTAATTAGCTGGTATTCTCTTTTTTTCAAGTGGGTGGGAGCTTTGTGAAACTTTTTCAGGCTTCTCTCATGTTGGTGAACAGCCTACGTTTGAAGCTACCTGAATTTCTCCAGAGGGTGTGGTATATGTGTAGGATTTGGAAGGTGAATAGAAGACCCGGTGGGATCCTCATGTTTATCTCACAAGAGGGCATCTCAGGCAATCAGCTCCTCCTGAATGTCTCCAAGATCTCCTTTCCCTTGGCAGTGCCAGAGCAGTGTGGTTAGTCTAAGTGATCCTGGTAATGAGAGCTGCTCTCAAAGCAGTTTACCCCAGAACAAGGAAATTTTGTGATTTTGCCGTCTACATATCAGGAACTGAGATACAGACCGGTAATTTTTTTAGAAAAAATTTGGAAATATTAAATAAAAATTCAATAGGTTGACTGCTTTCAGACCTCTCCAAATCATCTGCAGTGATGGTGTGATGGAGGGTCTTTCACTTCCCAGAGATCATCCTATGCACAGGGCTGGTGATAGCAGGAACAGGAGACAGAGGAGGAAAGTTCCCACCGGTTTGCTTCCAGAGAAGATTGTCCTGAAGTCCCCAGCTTCAGAAATAACATTCCACAGCAGAAGTCTATGTGGAGCCAGAGGTCCCTTTCTAGCTGGGAAGAAGTTCCCTCCCAGAGCAGCAGCTTTGCCATACCTTCCTTCCCAAAATTTGCCACTGACTAGCTCTGGCAGCACTCTTCTCAGTTTTCTGTCTTCTCTGACTCCTGTTCATAGTTTTCTTGTTCTCCCTAGGTATTACACAGTCAACTCCCAAGTACCCGTGGGTGGTTTATCCAGGTGGCTGATAAGCCATGGATGTTGGGATGCAGAGCCAGCTCAGATCCAGCCAAGCTTGTTAACTCCTGTGTAGTGTTGCTCAGCTGCTGCTTGGGGCAGCTGTGATTGAGGAAAGGAGCAGTCACCTCTGTACCAGGATGAGAACAGCCTAAGGCACCTGGACTTGCAGGGAGCCAGATGGGCTCACCCTGCTTTGCATTCCCTGCCCTGTGGACAAGGGGGATGCAACCAGAGAGATACACAGACCCTCCTGCATGGACTCAGGATCATGGACCTGAGCTTCTCTGGAGCTGGCTGACCCAAGAGAATTCCTGAGGATTTACTGAGTGAGTGCTGGGACCTCAGTGCTTTTTGTTGTGCCTGTGCTGATTTTGTTCACCATGCACCTACACCTTCAGCACCTACATTTGCAATTCCTGCATGGCTTGACCAAGGCTGCAGAGCAATTCAGTGGCTCAGCCCAAATTCAGGACATCTGTCCCACAGCCCATGTTAAGTGGGTGAGAATCTCACACACTGAGAGTTCTGTGGGGCTCCCCATAGTGAACATTGGCACGGGATTCAACTATAAGTTTGTTGTTACTGCTGCTATAGAGTAAATATGATTTGAAAATTTGAGGGGAAAAAAAATATTTTTAACTCTCATTCTCTGTTCTCTTTTTTTTTTTTTTTCTCTCTCTCTCTTTGAAGGACAGGAAGTGTGCATTGATCCTAGAGCAAAATAGCAATTTAAAATATCAGAGTCAGACATGCAGGCCAGAGCAGATGCTGACTACTCCTAGAGCAATTGCATCTGGATATATTTAATATTATGTCCTCACATTTTTACGCTCCGTTTTTACGCTTGTCAGCAGATTACTTATTTCCCAAATGTGGTATTTCTGGATTGGACCTGACAGTGGTGGCACAGTGCAGGAAATCTGCTTTGGGAGCATGGGATGCACAAGCCATATGACCCACAAGTTAGCTTCATGGGGTGATATAAGGAAAAAATGTGCACAAAATACACACATTTCAAACTATATAGCCAGGAAAAACATAGGTCTGTTTTTATCAATGAGTGTCTGGGCTTCCTTCTGCCTGGATGGCTTGGAAATTTCCTATTTCACCCCAGTGCCCAAAGGTGACCTCAGTGTTTTCAAGAAGAACAGAACAAATAGCTGATAGAAAAAGGAGTTAAAGTAGCCTTACTGAACAAATAAATTGGCAAGTGTATCTAATAATTGCATGGGTTCAGCATTTTTCTGCGATAAATGAGTAAACTTTAAATGTATCTCTGAGATGTGCTATCACAGGCATTGCCATGGGCAAGTTTTATCCAATGATGAAACAGCAAGGCCTTGTGAGATAAAGATGATAGAAGGGGTACTATCAGGTGGCAGCTGGGTAATTACAACTCTCTATTTGGGCTCTGTAGTGATGCTGCATGTGATAAGTGGAGAATAATGAAGGAAAAGGAGTAGTGATAATACAGGAGCTAAATGGTAGAAAATAGCCTATCATAGCCCAGAGCCCTCTGAGTGCCTATGGGGACTTTGAACTATCTTCCTCAGTTTTCAACCACAGAAAAAATTCTCTCTCTTTCTTCTTCCTTTGCTAAATTTATGTCTGGTGGGACAAAAGGGAAAACTGAAAGGAAATCAAGGGTATGTGAAGAGAATATGACCTTTGCAAATAACACTGAAGGTCACTGTGTAATTATTCTAAAATAAAAGTATCCTGTAATCTTGTCTGTAACCACAAAAGATGTAAGACCATTTTTTAATGTGATTCCAAACAGTTTTGTTGGGGATCATGGTTTATGAAAGGTCAGCTAAAGTATTTCTAATTATATCTTGTCTAGCTCTTTGCTCAGAAGAACACAAATGTCATTTGTTGTGATGGAGTCAAACTCTGATTAAAGAGAAAAACTGTCAAAAGACAAACTCATGAAACCAAAAAACGCTATTTCCTGATTGAAGATTGGCTTTTGTAACTTAAAAAACCTCCAAAACAACAAGCCCACAGGAGAATAAAATACCTTGGAGCTGGTCACTGTTTATCCCAGTTTGTTCTTTTTTATTTTTTCCCAACAGGCAGTAATACCTACTATAGTTCCTAGTGAGCTTGGCACAACTTGCCAATTATCTGCGTAACTCTTGGTAATTTTTTTTTTATTCCCCTGAGTAAGACAATAGTTTCCTGGCACTTCTTTCACTTGGGAGTCTGCTACCTAAATGGCACTTACACTGGATGTGATATAGCGTGGGTGCATTTATACATGAGGGAACTCCACGTAAAATATCTGCTGCCCAAAGATAAGACAGAAATTGTTTTGCCCTTTTTTTAGAAGCTTAGCTAAATAGGTAGAGTAAAAAGTGTATCATGCACCGTTCATGTATGTTCATGTCTTTTTTCTTCTTAGGACATGGACTCTGCATTACCACAGATGGTATGTATTTAATTACATTAAATTAATTACATTTTAAAAGTATACATTGGAGTAATTACTGCAGTGGAACAACACAGAAGATGATGTTTTGTCAGCATATTAGCAGGATGCAGAGTGAGTCTCTCAGGAGCAGAAAGATTCAAAGGGAGACTTTTTTGGTATAGCAAACTGTGGTGTTTAAACAGTAGTGAGGCCAATAGTGGAAAAAAGGGAAATCTTAATGAGTGCCTGGATTTGGGAGACTTGCAGATTGTTGGTAAAACTGAGAAAATCATACTCAGTTTTAGGGGGAAAAAAATGAGCAGAGCTCCTGTTCTCATCCTGACAGAACATGACTGGAGTATGACAAAAGCATTTAAGCATTACAGAAATAAATGGCATATAATAAAATGCTTACAGTTGAATAGAATGGTTGTTTATAGGCTTAAATACCACAACTGAATAAACAAGGAAATTCACATACATGGAAGAAAAGGGTTTTAGAAGTATATACCTTATTGCAATTATTTTTACTATATTATTAAATTATAATGTCTGTATCAAATTTTTAAAAATTCAAATTACTATTAAGTTTATTTGGACACTGAGATGACTCACACCAAGTCCAACCCTTCCTCTGATTTAAGATAAAGATCTTGGTAAAAAACAGAGTACAAATCAGGAGTTCATGGTGTGAAGAATTATTAGGCCATCTCAGACAGGAAATATAGTTTCTCATTATTGACTGACTCCTACTCTCCTGGAGTAACAGAGTTTTGTAATGACAAAACTCATTGACCTATGAGGCCTTACTTATGTGCAAGCCACTTAGAGCTTTGGCCACAAATGTGAAATACAGCTGTGACCACCACATGACTCCTCACTGGTACCCAAATGGTGAGGTTCCTTAGGACGGGATTCAACCCTCCTGCCTTTACACACACAAAAGTTCGTCATCTAAGTTTGAGTCACCCTCCCTGCTTCTTTTTTAAGTCAATGTGGAGAAACTGGCACCTTCAGAAAGAAAATTATGTGTCCTGTGTCAGACATCCAACATAAGGAGGGATCAATTACCCCCAGGAAATACCTATTACTCCTGATGGAATACAGAGGGAGCTCAGGGTGACTGGCTTACACATTTAACTTCTAGATAACTGAAGACAGGTAAAATGAATTTCATCCTGCCTTTAAAGGAGATTTGTGTTCAGTGAGATTGAGACAGGTCTCTATATTTGGACATTTCTTTCATTTTGAATCATGCTAAGTGCTTTCCAAACCGCGGGGGTGAATAGCCTTATTGTCGTTCATCTCAGTCAGCCTGACTTGGATTTAACTCATCTTTGGCTATGCAGAGCTTACATAGAGGTTTTCAGGTGGCCATGATGACTCAGGCAGTCCTCTGCTCCTTCTCCTAAACCCCATCCTCCACTGATCATTTGTGTGGTCACACAGTGAAGCAGGCCAGCACACTGACCTTGCTGGAAACTGAGTAGGGGAAAAAAAAATAAAATGTTGCCTGCTCTGGATCAAATGACCATACAAACAACCATGCTTGAAAAATGAAAGAAATACCAGAAAAGCTGCATTAGGGCTCGAGACTGCTTCCAGACAGCCTCCATTATATGCCTTTCCATTCTGTCATCCATTTTTCTTGAGTCAACACTAAACTAAAATACTTATCAAGGCTTCACCCTGTAATTCTCAACTCATCACCCACACTGCTCGTCCTGTCCTGTCCATCCAGAAAAACCAATCCTTAGGGTGGTCTTCCTCACCCTATTCCCTCTTTACACGATCTACTCAGTTTGGGGGAAGCAGAAAATTGCTACAGAAGAACCAAGAGGTCATTCTCCAAAATGCACATCCAGTGCTCCCACTGCTTAAAGGCACTCAGTCCCTGGGCTTGTGCTGCAGCTAGTCCAGGTTCACTCTCTCTGAAATGCACAGGGTGTGGATATGAGGTCCTCAGCACGACCCTGTCAGTCTGCTCCTACTGCTCCCAAGTCCTTTACCAATGGAGATGCATCCTATATATTATCCAATGTGATAAAACTAATTTCTTTCTGTTTCATATTTACCCTCCACCCAAGACCTTAAAATAAAGTCAGAAGCCAATTGTCTCTTTGCAAAATGAAACTGAAATCAGAAGCAGCCTTTGAGGAAGATGACCAAGACCCACTAACAGGCTTTAGCTTGGTGGTCCTGATTCAAAAATCAGGAGTTTTCCCCTGGCTGTTTGCAGTCTTAGACTGTACTCTTGGGGATTGATTTCTAGCACCTTAGTCCATAAAATTTACATCCATTATATAACAGTTTAGACATGAAATCCTACACATATACACTTGCTCTCTACCGATTCCTGTCTTCTTCTTTTCTTACCAGTCTCCTTTTACCTCCTGAAATTGCAAGGCCTATATCAGGGAAACGAAGTCAAAAATTTTCACATTTTTTAAGTGTATTCATACAGGCAGGGAATAATCTGTTCTTCATGTCCCTGGTAGATAGGGAAAGAATTGATGAGCTTAAATTTCTGCAAAGGGGATTTAGGATAGTCATTAGGAAAAACTTTCTTGTTAAACCTTGGAATAGATTGCCTTGGGAGGATGAAGGATCTCTATCACGGATGTTTTTTCAAGAACAGGTTAGACAAGTGTCTGTCAGGAACATCAGAGGTATGGTTTATATTTCCTGGAGGGGGTGGACATAGTAGATGACCTCTCAAAGCCACTTCCAGCCTCTTTTTCCTGTGATCTTCCAAGGTATTCCGAATGTTTTATTTATCCATATCAGTGCACCTCAGTATTTTTAATACAATGTTTTTCCAAGACAGATATTTGAAAGATTCTAATCCTCTAAGACTACAGATCACTCAGAAGTATTGTGTCTTGTTATCCATTGATGCTTGACACTAGTGCAGACTCTGGTAGGGAGCTACTGGCTTTGGCTGGAACACTGTCCATCACATCCTGTCTTATTCCAAATTCTCCTAATAAAGTCTCATTTGTATTTGTAAATCTGGCATATTGTTCTGGATTTCAAATGTTAGTCAATACGAAAAACCTGTTTTATAACACTTATAAGACCAACTGGGTTATTTATACCACCAAATTTTGAAACCTTCCTTTCAGTCAATAGAAGTACTTTTTCAGCCAGTGGATCTCTAAAACTATCAGACTTTAAATATAAGAGCATATTTTCCTTTTAAATAATTACATGTACTGAGTGACATGACTCTTTTACACCCAAGAAAATCACACTCATATTGCACTCCAGACAGAAGAATGCTCATTAGAAACACAAATGCCTGAAACACTATAAACAAAACAAAATGTGCTTGGTTTTGTACTTTAACATTGTGCCACAATACAGTGGTCTCCTTTGATCCATTTCTATGTGTTGATGCAAGAGGGTACTTCCTGCTTATTTCTCCCTCCTTCCTATTTCCTTCTGGGTTACTATTCCCTGCTGGACTGTTTGGTTTTACCTTCAGTAACACGAGTTCATGCCCATGAACTCGACAGCAGTCTGGCTTGGGGGACAACAAAATCTGCCCAAATGTGCCTGTTGAGAACGCAGCCCTGTGCTGGAGCTACATGGCACTAAAGAGCTTCTGTCCCACACAGCACAGTTAGCCAAAATGGAGCAGTTAGCCAAAAGCCACCATCCTCCTTCTGTGTCCAGCTCTGACACCCTACTGAATTCAAGGGCTTCTCCTGAGCCAGAACTTCTGGTTATGCTATGCTGTGTGATACGGCAGGACTCAAGGAGGAGAGCTGCACTCCACATCTCTGAGAGATATCTGCTATCTTGTTTGAAAGCTGATATACCCTCCAACTTTGCTGAAGCTATTTTAGTTAAGCTATAACAACTCAATTGGCTAAATCCTCACTAGTGATATGTAGTTAGAGATCACCCAGAGCTGATACTGGGACTGTGGATCTTGTCCTTAAGAAACTTTAAGGTCTTCTTTATTTTCTCAGAAATGTCAATGGAAAACATGATAATAGCAAAGGATAGGCAGGGACATATTTGTCAGCAGTGACATCAATTCAAATGTGCATCAAAATGCAGAGGTCTGACAGAGATGAATGACAAAAAACCCCAATTCTCCCATAAAACTTACATTCTTGCTGTACAACAGGCAATTATTTTGCTTAATCAGATTTTCAACTGAGCTGCCTACAGTGTCAGAAAGCCACAAAGTCATTTAATAGACAGCAGTTTGAATGGGTTGGAGAGGAAATATTTAAGCTGAACTGTTGCTGATGAGATTTCTCAAGCTCAAGAAATTCTCACATAAAGGACATTATGGAAAGGAAATGAGTTGGCTTTAGAAGGTCCAAATTTGCAATTTTTTTTCTAGATTTGAAATATTGAGCTTAAATCATATAGTATTGGTTGTTTTTGCCATGAATACATTGCACACATTTACAAATATATTGAGCTTCTGTAATTGCTGTGTACAAATGGATCTCCATTATTATATTATGGTACAAGTCAGAGGAATGACTCAGATTCTAATTTTCTCAGAAATGTTTCTCTGTGTTGGACAGAAAGGAAAAGAGATGTCCATGAGATGATAATGTAAAGGGTACATTAATTATACATATTTTGGAAGTGTAGATGTGAAAGCAAATGAACCATCTCTCAAAATAGCTACTTCCAAACTCCTGTCCTGCAATAGATACTCAGTCCCTGAACAATCCTTCAGAGAGCAATTCAGGTTTCTAAACATAAAGCCATGTTTAGTGCCCTGGGTATACTGCCCAGCCTCCAGCTCTGCCCCAGCAGACCTCCTGCAGCTCCTGCCTGCCATCTGCCATCCCCATGCAGATGTTTTGGATATCATCAGATGTTTACAATGACAGTAGATCCTTCTTACATTTAGGCTTGTGAATTGTACCCTTGATTTTTATGTGCTCCAGTTTCCTGTCTACAAGATGAGAAAACAAGCCTTGCTTCTTCCCAGCTTCAGCCTGAGCTAGTGTTTGTGGAGCTGTCACGAGCATGGACAATTCTGAGAATGCCAAAGATATTTCCACTGCAAAAACCTCTTGGGTCAGGTTTAAGTCCATGCACAAAACTTGACATGAGATCTTTACAGGCAGCAACCTTCTGCCTGTCTGCTTCTTGTGGATGGCTAATTCCTTCCCTTGAAGCAACTTCCATAGGTTGATTGTGGACTACATGGGCTGACTCTGCACCCTGTCTGCATTGACATCTTGTCTAAAGCAGCTGCAAACCCTCCTTTTGGAGGGCTTTTCCCTATTCCATGTATGCACAGGGGTGCCTGTAGTATGGCCTCAGCTAGAGCCTATCATTCTGTAACAGGAATAAATGCCATCACTTTCCACTCATTAATTGCACATTGAAGGTATTTGTGTAGAATAGCACAATCTGACAATAATATAAAGCTGTTCTTTTAGCTGACATCCAAACAAAAATTCTGCCATTAATCTATTTTCTTGTTTTGTAAAGAAATTCAATCAGGTATCTGTCATTTTAAAAAGTCAATCTTCTCCTTATTTGAAGGTATTAAGCAGTCCTTCATTCTGGTGGCTGCTTTTCAGATGCTTCAGGCTTTCTGATCATCAGAATATCACCCACTGTCCTTTGGAACTGGGATTTGTGACAGCCCATGGTAAATGGCCTGGAACAGGAAAACATTCCACAGATAATTTAATGGAACTAAATTATTTCAGGAAGAGGACACTGCACTTCAGTGATACATTTATTGATTTGATATAAAGTATTAATTTTCTGGTTGTATTATTTTATCATGTTAGCTGTCTATTGAATTTTACTTTTCCTTTCCCAGGAATTTGTTCTCAAAACAAAGGCAACCAGTTTGAAAGTATTTTATTGAATCTCTGATTGTGTTTTCCCCTCCAGCTGACTTGCATTTAATCATTTTGATTTAAATATTTCCCTGTGTAGGAGTTGACAGATAGGAAGGACTATAACATCAGGATACCTTTCACTCCGCCCATTTTTAAACATTTCCCCTGAGGAATTAATTCAACCACTGTAGGACCCTGTCAAGAAAATTCATATGCCTCCAGACTTGATTCCTTGCCATTGTGGGTATTTATAATTTCTTATGCTAGTTGGACTCAAGGGGGCCAAACGCAAATATAACTAATGGAACTGAGGAGCTGCTCCCAAGCTCCATACTGGCCTGCTCAGTATTCTCAGATTAGCGGCCACCCATCCATGGGAGCTGAGAAAGAGTTTCAAACCCTTTGCCTCACACTCATTAGTAAAATATCTAGGAATTTTCTAAGTTGTTTAGTTTCTTTATTACTTTGACTTTGGAGAGGTCTCCAAGCCCAAAGAATGAGAAATTTGAGGTAGTGCAGAAAAAGGCATTGGCCACTCATCTCCTTACAGCAGGCACTGAGCCTTGGGCCTCAGCTAAAGTTACTGAAGTCAATAATATGATTCAGATATATTAGTATGTGTTTCAATCACACGTCTAATTACAAAGTAGAAAATCTCTGTTAGTATTCTCTGGGGGAAAGTTCATTTACCTGCCAATCAGCTTGTAGATTAACCTTCCAGCTGTCATGATCTTATCCTGAGAAACACCTCTGCTACTGTATGACCTGAAAATGTTTCATGTTCACAACAGCATCGTCAAGTGAACCTCCCCACTCTGCAGTGAATGTATTGCAGTAGGAACGTTTTATTAATACATTGCACATCTATCTATCTATCTATCTATCTATCTATCTATCTATCTATCTATCTATCTATCTATCTATCTATCATCTATCTTCTCCATTTCCTATCACTGTGGTCCTGGTGCATGTGTTGTGTGTACAGAGTAGCCCAGATTGCATCTTTTCCTTCTGCAGATGTAATCATAACAAGTAATCTGTAAATAGGCTCTAGCTGGGGTCAGTAGAAGTGAGATAGTCCCCAGGACTTTCTCACATGCAGGTCTGGATGGAGAAAGAAGTCTTGAACCATACGCTTGGTCAGCTTGAAAGCAGCTTAGTATTCATCTTGCTCTTTATTGAAGTCAGATATGTCCACAGTTCTACAATACATTAGCTGATCTTTTAAATTTTTATGTAGATGTTCCCAAGCAAAACCTCCTTAGTCGTAAATCTTAAGCCATCAAAACCTTACTAGGAATTACTATGCAAGAAGTATCCAAATATATAAATGTATTTATTTATATTAATAGTAAGAATTTTTAAAAGATCGTTTATATCATCACTGCTTTCAGATGAGCTGTGCAGAGTGCAAGATGAAACGGATAAGCAGCTGAAATATGAAATTAATATGTAGACAGGAATTTGCATGGATGAACAGAAGCAAAATCTCCTTCAGCACAGGTTTTGTGAGCAAATAGTCCTGAATGAGGAGTTTGTTCAAAATCAGAACCTCTGAATGTTTCAGTGTCCGTCCCATTTTATTCAACGGAATCAAGAACTTCCTTAGAGGGACCAGGTGTGTTCTGGTGATTGGTTAAAAATTGGTGAAGTGCTACAACACACATAATATTTACATAAATTATGACATTCACAGTGTAGTGTATAAGGAATTTGAAGAGTGTTTGTGCCATTAATTAGGAGGATGCATAGGAAGAATCTGCACAGATATGACCTGATATAAGAGATGGGAATTTAGAGGTGATGGAGAACCCTCTAATTGAAACCAACATACTCAGTAATCCTAAGAACTATATCTCTCAGATACACATCCACACATCCACATTTATGTTCTACTACAAAAGTATGTAGATCATAAAATTTGATCTTCAGTATGTTAGACCTGTTGCTTCATCACCCAATTAAATCTGTACACAACCCAGTAACTTCTGTTTGATGAAAGGATAATTCGTGTTTGACTAATGCATAACTTCTAGAGAATATCTAGTCTTGATCTCACAATAGCAGGAGACAGGAAATCTATTTGGTAGTTATTTTGAATAGTTAATCCCACTCACTCCTAAAAAAAGAGGTATCTAACTTCTGTCCTGGATTGACTTAGCTTCCAATTTCAACCACCATTTCATTCTCTACTAAATTCAAGATCACTTCAGTGCTCATGTTTTCTCTCAGGAAAGAGATTTATGTACTCTAATCAAATCCCTTCTCAATTTTCTTTCTGATAAGACTTTTAAGAAAAAAAAAAGAAAAAAAAAAAAAAAAAGAGCATTTCCAGTTCTTAAATAACTTACTGCATTTTTTCAGCACTTTCTCCATGTTTTTAATGGTTTTTAAAAAAATACCAAAACAGAACCCCTTTCCTAGCTGTTGTCTTGGCAGAGCAACATCTGCAAGTGCTGCCACCCTTCTACTCCTATTTATTACTTGAATGTTTGTACAGCCAGCTTGTGTCCCTCATGCACAGAATTGCATTGGGAGGGGCTGTTGAGTTCCTAGTAAGCAAATACCACACTTTGTAGTTTACTATCAGCTGTTTGGGTTTTTTTTGTTTGGCAAAGCAAAAGAAGCAGCTCCTTCTCCTGAGTTGTTTGCTTTCTTGTTCTGAGTGTTCTGCTTCTGCAGTCTTCCTACAGGTTGTCTTGGGATTTCTTAGAGCCACACTGTCCTGCACTGCCGCTCAATACATACAGTACAATACAATACAATACAATACAATACAATACAATACAATACAATACAATACAGTTGTTTGGATTTTCGTCATTAATGCCATTTCCAGGTACTAAAAAGCTCTTCTGTGGAGAGCGTCCCACTTCTCAGGCTTGGCTGTTTCTCCTGGAGACACCCTGACTCTGTGTCATGTGAGTCTGCACACATACCAATACCCTTCTACTGCCATCCCTCTGGTTTCTAGGCCAAGAGAAAAGCTGTCCTGGCTGGAACACCCCTGCATGCATCTAAGCTGAGTCTGTGCCAGACCATGATCCTGAAGAACAAGCTGTGCACATCAGAAGGCAAAGACTGACAGCTGTTGTCTGTCCAGGTGGTCCCAACACATTTAAGTTAGAAAGCAGTAAGTTTCAAGATGACATAATAAGCCTTTTTAAAGAAAGCAATAAAAGCAATAACCAGGCTTGGAAGTGACAGTGAAGAGAGAAAGGATTCAAGAGTAAGATGGAAGAGTGAATATGATATTGAATTATCTGAGGCTTACAAGTGGGCAAAGAGAAAGTGCCAGAAGTAGAAGCTGGCAGCTGAAATCTGTACTAGGGGTAACAACCTATTGACAAGCCAGAGAAGAATCATTTGAGGAACAGAGGTCTCTGTCAGGCAAGGGGAGACATGAGAGATGCTGAAGGGAAGAATTATATGTGTTCTGAGGAGGGGGAACATAGACACACGAAGACTGCCAGCAGTACAGGCTGGGAACAGAGACAACAGTCTGACTGTACGGACGGTTCCCACTGTTCTCAGCTTACAGCAGTGAATCCTTAGGGAGAAAGAGTTTACACCTCCCACAATTCAGAAAATTCTACATCTATCTCTGAGCCCACCTACGGTTCAGATAGGAAATTTACTGTAATATCAGGCATAAGATCCACTAAACAAAAAGTAGCAGCCATCTCAGGGTATTTTTCATTGGGAAGTTATTTTAATTGGTGCCTGATGCCAGTCAGAGCTGTACTCACCCCTCATATAATTCTAAACTAAGTTTTAAGGAGAACTTGAGGCAAATAGGTGAGGTTCACCATGGAAATATCATATTTGACAACAAAGTTTCTTTTTCTTAACTGATCACTGGGGTTCCTTAGAAGAATGGGTACTGTACTGCTTACGTAGCCATTAACCAGAGAAGCAGGTCAATATTTCACTCTTGCACAGCTCAGTGTAGGCAGGCAATTAAGTTACAGCATTGAGAGTGAAAGATGGTGAAAGCCAAAAACCACTGTCAAAGACAGTAGGTCCCTGTGATAAGAGAACCTCATTCAACAAAGTGGTAACATTTATAAGTTCACAAAACCTTGTCATACTGGTCTACTGCCAGGAATCAGATGTTAAGCAGATTAAAGAATGGACTGGCTCATCAGCTGCAAGTTGAATGAATGCAGAAAGTTTCATTTTGGATCAATGGTCTCCAAAGCAGGCTAAAGCCTGCTGGAGAGGGAGCACCTATACCCCAGCTTCTGCTCCTTGTGCCAGGAGGGCACCACAAGCTGCTGATACTCAGCTCCAGCAGAGGTAAAGCAAGTTCCCTAGCTGCTTGAGGAACAGAACTTTTTGTTGTTTTGTTTTCCGAAAACCCACAGTGTAACAATGTCCCCAAACTACCAGATGATTATCAAAAGTTTAAGATACATGCAATTTGTCTCCTTGGAGTACTTCACAATATTACATTTAGGTTTCAGGGTGTTGAGTGTTAAATTACTCATCACAAACAAAAGTTCTGCTGCAGGATAGGTGTTGATAATAATGCCTGATAGCTGTGCATAATGTTTCGTTTGGCAGAAGGTAGTCTGACTACTACAGGAAGCAATTGGCCAGAGGATCTTGTTGAGGCACAAATAGTCAAAATGCAAAAATTGTACATGAGTGAAAAATTTGCACACAGAAATTTGGAGCTCTGACTATTAATTCCCTACCAAATAAAAAAGAGCTTTTCCCTTACTGGTGGATTTTTCTCCTATGCAACACAAAGAGAAGAATGAGAGACTGAATGGAGACACTGAAGACAGACTCTGACAGAGATGGATATTTTCATGCAAAGCAGTTGTGCCTTAAGCAGCTTTTACCCTGTGGTCATCAGAAGGCAAATGGGAATTTAGGTGTGTGAACAACTCCTCATTAAGGTAAAATGTGAAATAAACTGTGAATACAGGACAGAGTGGGAAAGAGAGAAGTCAGAAAAACACTCAAGGAAGTACACCAAAACCTGAAATTAAAAAAACCCATGATGTCCTCAGTCTGATTATGAAGGCACCAACACAACATGATTGGAGGGACAAGGGACCAAGACAACAAATCTTTTGTGGAACGTATTTTCCAGCAGACATAGAAGTTTCCATCAGAGGCCAAGGCAAGAAAGACTCTTCTGTCTTTGTTCAGTTCCTGGTCTGAACTGCTCATGGTCAGTTCCCACTCCCTTAAAACCCAGACCAAAAGAACAGCTGGATATTCTTTTCTCTTTGTGAATCAGTGGCTGTAGAAGAAAATATAAGAGACACTTTGCTATGTAGGCAGCCAAGAGAATTAAAGAAATATGCATAACACGGCTGTTTCCTACTGTCAACAAAGAGAGAAACTGTGAAAGACGGCTGATGCCAAGCACTTTTCAACACTTGATAAGTCAGCAAGGTTCTGGCAGGTGTCCTTAGGAAAACAGAGCACTCGTCTGAGCATGTTCAATACCCCCTTGGGAAATGCTGTTTTCTCAGACTGTGTGAAGCACATGATGCATTTTTACTAGAAATGAAACTTTTTTCAAAATACGTAAACCCCTGAGATTTACCCATTGAAGGTCCTGAAGTACATCCCCCCACCCCACACTCTCCAAAAAAAACCAACCAAAAAACCAACCAAAAAAAACAACAAGAAAAACACAAAA
Source organism: Poecile atricapillus (assembly GCF_030490865.1). Lineage (NCBI taxonomy): Eukaryota > Metazoa > Chordata > Aves > Passeriformes > Paridae > Poecile > Poecile atricapillus. The sequence continues at coordinate 41,337,341 of NC_081249.1, forward strand.
AAACAAAAAACAACAACAAAAACCCAAAAACCAAAACCAAACAAATAAAAATAAATTTTAAAAAAATCACCAAAAAGAAAAAACCCACAACCCACTAAAAATGGAGAATACAGCTTTGGTACTCTGAGAAGCTTTGGAGAAAAATCTGCTTTTTTGCGTTAAACTTCAGCAAAATGTTGACAGTGTGGAAGGGAAATTACCTACTGCTGCTGGTCAAACTATGGTACAAGCTGTCAATTGCCTCTGGCAGGAGAGAGAGGGACACAAGGACTGGACTCCGAAGGAAGAGTCCTTCACAGGACTGTTGGTGTTGGGTGTGGGTGCATGACTGGCACCCTAGGAGCAGTGGTGTTCAAAGATGGGCAAAGGACAAAAGACGGGCAAGTTGTGATAAAGAAAAAACAAAAATGTTAAATGGATCTATGTTCTGGAGTAAAGAATTCTGAGGGTGAGCTTAAATTAAGTGGTGTCCAGATGCTTTTAGGAAGGTCCGGACACAGATCTCCTACACCATTGCATCCAAGATTGGGTTTTGCATATCCCACTTTCTAATGAGTGTTAATTTACTCCAGAAGAGCAGGAGGAGAACTAGACAGATTCTGGGTGTTAAAGAATTTCAAGTTTTTATATATGGGAGGTCAAGGTTAGCCTAAATTACCATAAACCACTTCTTGCCATTGCCAAAAAGGAGCTGTCAATTTTCCCATTTTCATGCATTAGAGCAGGGATTATTTTTCCAGGTACTAGTGTATCATTTGCAAATTAAATATGAATGAGGAGTATTTGATTGTTCAGCCATAATCTTTGTCATCTGACAAAAAGGTGGGAAAGGGAAGTCTATGTTACATTAAGTGCTTGAAAACTTAAACAGTTACAGAGGATAGCTCAGAATGTTTTTTGTTTAAATTGGAAATTAATTAATTAATCTTAATTAATTATATTAATTAAGAGCAGACACACAGATACAGCTCTTGTTATCAGTTTAAGAATGATCTCTAAGAACTGTCAGAACTTATTGATCATGAGCACAAGTAATTTTCAGAGAAATTCAGGTTTAGACATGCAGCTGCTAGCACCACATGTCTCAAACATGACAAACACCTAGCAACAGCACATCTCATTGAAGTATTAAAATCATGCTCTGATCATACTCTGATCTTCATTTTGAACTGTTAGGCACCAGGACAGCTCCAATAAAAGATATCACTATCTTCTGGAAACACCTTAAATTAGTAGAAAACCTAAAATAAAGCATGAGCATGTTTAGAGAACAACATTAGAATACACATCTGACTGCTTATATAGAAGGGGAAAAATGAAACAACACAGTCAGTCAAGTTCATGGTCCCGGGCCTCTTTATTAGAATGACAGTGGAATTATTTATATCCAAGCACAATGTGTTGAGCCCTGAGGTCAAATCAGGTACCTCAGTGCTGGCAGAATGCAGAGACATTCTGGGATGCTGAATTACCCATTTTCCTCAGACAAGTCTAAAACTGAAAACAGTTGCATAATTTTGAGATTTCTGATTCCCAAACATAAAAGGTTTGGGACAGATGACCTTTCCAGTGTTCTGTAACACAAGGAATAATCCACACAAGGATGTCAAAAGACTCCCATCATGAGCTATTTAATAGACTTGTCATAAGTGTTTTGGATTCTGATGCTTATTGCTAATTTTTGATGGCCGTATGCTTAACTGTGAAAGGAAGATGAGCAAACTTTATCTCCAGGAAGGTAGAGCAGGAGCTAGTTGAAGAAGGGAGTTATGTTCTTCAGTGCTTCACATTGTGTAATGTTGACCAAACTAAACTCAGACATTGAGTGGAGCAGATCTCTGTCTGGTTCTTTGGCTCAGCCTTTGCTCAGAAAAAACACATACTTCTCCTACAGCAAGCCTAAGATTATTGCTTTCTATTTCTTTAACATTGTCTGGATCATTTTCCAAGATAGGTTCTTTACCCTTCTGGAGAACTTGCAGCAGAGCACACAAGTGGTTTTTCAGCAGACAGCACCTTCTTTTCTCTGTTGTATTTGATTTATATAGAGAGAAATTTCTTTCAAATATTACTGTTGCAGTTTTCTCTCAATAAAAGACTTCTCATGGACTTCTTAGGGCTCTTCCTTTTATTTTCGTTATGCTTACTTGCATTTAGATGGAATGTATTCTGGTTATATTCTCTCTCCTCTCATTTACTTCTAGATTAGTTTTGAATGCTCAGGTATTGCTAATTACCATAGCTAGAGCTTTGGTACCATTGCATCTCTGGCTGCTTTATTATAGTATTAGTGGGTAAAATTATTTCAAAACAGTCTTCAAAAATTTTGAAGTCTCTTTTTGTCTCTAGAATAATACAACTTTGGACTTTACCATTGCCTTTCTTCTCCTTTTGCATCTTTGCTAAGGTTAATTTCTTCAAAATCTCTCATTCAGTGACAGTCAACCTGCATCTTAAGTTAAGCCCCAGAAGTTAGTCCCAGTCTAGTCTGCACACTGTGTCCTTGGGGGTAATTAATAGTGATGCTGCTGCCAGCTGCTGCCTTGGAAATTATGTTGTGATACTGAAAGTGCTCACTCTAAAACAAGTCTGGGTACAGTGGATGTGCAGTCCAGTTCTCCTGCAGTATGGGCAAATGTTCCCTGGTCTGCTTGGCAAAGGAAAAGGGACACTGCACATCCTCTCACAGGAATCAGACCAGCACTTCATAAATACATAGCACCCACATATTCTCTGGTTGAAAACAGAGAATGAAGTCTGAAACACAATGGTAGAATTATGAAATTAAATATTGAAGAAATTAAGTCTTTTTTATAAAGCAATATTTGCATGGCATATCAGAAACATTTGATTTCACCCTGAATTGAAACAATAACAAATTCTCAGATGTCAGCACTTCTTACAAAAATGATATTCCATATCTCAGCTGTTCTTGTCTAACAGGATTTTCTCATTAACCTCCCTAAAATATAGCATTAATACCTCCATGAAGACTTTTATTTTTCTCTCTTCATTACATTTTTTTAACATGTTGGTGTACGCATATTGACTTAGTAATTACCATTATTATGCTGGATATAATGAAACAACGAGTGATGTCTTATTGGAGAATCTGATTCACCCTCTATTCCTTTTGTTTTATATTAAAGCATCATTACAAAGTCATCTGGTCCACCTAGGCCTGCTCAAAGCAGGGCTAACTTCAAAGCTGGATGCTGAGTTGCTCAGGGTATTGCCCAGTGGTTTTGAACATCTTTAAATCACCCAGGCCTGTATGGTGTGAAAACTTGTAAAGGGCTTGGAAAAAGGACCTGCATCTCCTATTTATAGCACCAGTACCTGCATAGTGCTGTGAATTATTTTGAGGTATAAAGTACATAAGAATAAGTAACCTTTCTGTAAGACAAAAGTGCTTGCTTTATCTACTTGCACATGGTTGACATACAAAAACAATGGACATCAGTGTACAAAAGGTGGAAACATACAAAAATGTACAGTCACTGGGCTGGTTAATAGACACAGAAAAAAGGAAAGAAACCTGGAACAACTGTGCTCACCAAATCAATATGGGATTTTTCTTGTTCACTCTTTTTATCCCCTAACTTTGAATTCCATAGGACATCCACGTTTTTCTGGACCTGCATTTTAGACTGCAAGAATTTAGGGCTCATATGTAGCTCTCGGAATCCTGAAGGGTCAATAAATAAAGGCTAAATAATAATTAATATAATTGAAGAATTAGTATCAATATCTCAACAGACACTGCAATTAGCAACACACAATTTGCATCTTAAAAGATCTACATAAAGTAAAATTAAAAGAACAAAGTGCTGTTCTCTGTTATTACATCTTCCTCCCATTTCCAGAAGTGTTCTCTAACAAAATCCTAAACATGCTGCAAGCATGCACTAGTCTGTCATGCCACTGTTATGTTGCCAAACAGGTAGTATGAATTTCCCTCAGCAAAGTATAAAAAGTGCAGAAGTCAATGAAGCAGGATTTATGGTTAGAGAAAGAGATTACAGAATGAGACTTAAGAACATGCTTAACTGCTTTGCTGAGCTAAGGCATATATGGGGACACTGATAACTTCAACACTTGCAAAATCCTTCATGATAGCAAACCACCATTAACCCTAAAATGGTTATATCAAATGACATCATGCCAGCAGCTTATTAACAGAGCTTTTATTTTTAATGGAAGTTGAACTGCTTTGCTACTTTATCCTATTTCTGGGTTTCTGTCATGTTGTTGCATAGATAATTTAGACTGATATCAATTTTTGTCATGACAACTCAGTTCTGCAAGATAGCATTGTACTTTCATTCTTAAGGAATGGATCCTAAACTCCAAATGGTGTAGAAAAAATACATGAAAGCGTTGAAATTGTCATATTTTTGAGGACAATGGATGAAATATTAAAAGGAATATGTTTAATCAGTAATTCTTCTCTGGAAATGGTACATGTCATTATTTTAGAACAGGCTACAGATGCAGTGTAGAAGCAGTTTTTCTACAAAGGCTGGTTACAGTTATAATAATAATTCAAGTTCAGAGGGGAAGTGGTATAATTATATGCATGGCTTTGCAGCTGTAGGTTACTGATTCTCATCCAGGTCAGATAACTAATAGCAGGAATTAATTTTCAGGAATTATGACTGATTTTAGTACTGTTTGAGACACTTAGATAATAAAAAAGGTGACAGTGTAGTGTTTATTCAATACTTCACCATCATGAATTATTGTATATGCTGTAGCTTCAGAACAAATCAATTCTCTCAAAATTTGATCTGAGATAACATGTGATTAGAAAGTCTCTTACTCTTTAGCATGATTATTTTAAATATATGGCCAGACAGTCCCTCACATCAAGATTCTCACACACATGAACTCTTTTATCCTCCCTAATCCTTGAGCTGTTCCTCAAGACGGTCTAGTCCTTGTGGAGCTGCCAATGGATTTGCAAGGTATCAGATCCCAACAGTGGCTGGCAATGGGACTCCAGCCTGCTGTGTTTTTAGTAATTTCCTCCCCAGATCTGGCAGATTTAGGCTGGAAGTCTTCTCCTCTCCAGCTGGGGACTCCCAGCTGCCTGTTATGGGAAACAGATCCATTGACCCTGCATGTAGTGAAGATCTAGTCATAAAATACTGCCTTTTTAAAAAATAGAAAAAAAAAAAAAAAAAAGGAAATTATGTCACAAACAGAGAACTGCTATTGATTTACCAGTGCAGATTATGTTGTCTGGATATTTAACTACTCTGTCAAAGCTACTGGCATCCCTTGCTTGAGATATGAGAGACACATGGCTTCCCCTGGGTATCTCCTCTATTTATTTCAAATTTTGTGTTGATTCGGGCAGGTACTGTGCATAAAATCTACACTATATATATAAACACTTATTTTCTGAAAGAGCAGGATCTTGATCAAAGCACCATTTTGTCTTTCTACCTTTCTATCTGGTCAGTCTTTTTTTCCAGTGTGAAGGACAAAGAAGAGCAAGAGGATGTATGAGAGAACCACAGCACAACTGAGGTGGGAAGACACCTTTGGAGATTGTCTAATCCAGCTCAACTGATTATATAGGGTCACTTACAGCAGTTTGTTCACTATTTAAATGGGGCTTAAGTATCTCCAAAGCTGGAGAGCAAACCTCTCTGGGAAACCTGTTCCAGTATCTGACCACCTTCACAGTGCAAAAGTTTTCTTCTTATGTTGAAATGCCATTTCCTGTGTTTTGAAATGTGCCCATTGACCCTTGTCCTCTTGCCTGGCACCCCTGAGAAGAGCTGGGCTCCACCCACCTTGCACCCTCCCTTCAGGTATTTATGTACATTCATAAGATTTCCCCTGAGCCTTTCTTCTCCAGGCTGAACAGTCCCAGCTCTCTCAACCTTTGCCCATAGGATGGATGCTTCATCATATTCTTAATCAGGCTCCTATTCATCCTTGTGGTTCTTTGCTGGACTGAGGAGCCTAAAGCTGGACACAGGACTGCAGATGTGTCTCACCTATGCTGAGTTTAGGAAGGACCACTTCCTTCAACTTGCTGGAGATGAATTCCTGCCAGGATAATGCATAAGATGCTGGTGGTCTTCTTTGTCATTATTGCTGGCTGATAATGCCCTTAATGACCACCAGGACTCAGTGAGGAGTCCCAGGCACCCTGTCAGCCCCAGACCCAGACAGCTGAGTCCTCCTTCAGGAGCTCAGTCTGTGTTAAGGTCACTGGTAAATCAAAGTGGTGCTGGAGACCATGCCCTGAGGTACCACTACTGCCAGGCATAGTTTCTGGTCCTGTTTCCTGCACCCTTCTTCACAAGGGAGTGCCAAAAGTGCAGTACCTGTTGGCTGCTTCTGTCAGCTGCCCTGTCAGGTAAGGGAGAATGAAGGATTCTTGAAGAAGGTAAAGCTGTCTGGAGCTTTCCATGGGACCAGCGTGGATTGCACGGCAGGAGCAATACTCATGCCATAGGATTTAAAGCAAGGTAGCTGCACTAAGACACAGTTTAAGACCTGTGAACTTGCAGACGAGTTGAAGTTAAGTTCATCAAAGCAAGAAAAAAAAAGAAATGAAGAAACAAGGTGAAAGGAAATACCCTTTGCAGGTGAGGTTTGGAAGGGGTTAATAACTATGCTTCAAAGCAAGGCAGTTGCAAGCACCAGTTTTAGTAGAGAACAAAGCTCCCATACAAATAAACAAGTGTTGACATTACTGAATGAAGACGTGATTGTAAAAACAGAAATAACAGTAACAAAAAAACAAAACACAAACCCAAAAACAAAGCAAACAAACCTGAAATAAATTCTTAACAGCATCATTCTCACTAGGAATGGGGCAGGAATTCCTCTTTCTCTTTCAAGGCACTTCTGTACAACATCTGGACAAGCAATCACATATACCCCTAATGATAATCCAAAGACTGGCACAAAAGCAGCAAGAAAAGAGGAGTCGTAAATGGCAGATCTGAAAGATGCTTTCAGCATCCAACAGAGTAGTTTTTCCCACAAACCACTTGCCAACATCCTGACACACAAACACCTCTATATTTATACAGTATGTGATTTATATCTTGCCAATTGCAATATATGTGTCTTTAGGGATGGCTCCTATCCATACTGGCACCAGCAAAGAGCTCACAATATTTCTGCTTTTCAGAGATTAAAAAGAAAATAACTATGTGGTGTGTCAAAGATAGGTAATAGAAGCTGGATATACATCAACAGAAGCCTTTTAGCACTAAAATACTAACAAGGTACCTGATATGCAGATTGTTCTGAAATTCATAACTTTTGAAGATAAAGCATGCAATTAGAAGGTTTTTCTTCTCTTTATGTGATGATTTATAACAGTGCTATCTCTAAGAAGACACTGTGCAAATGCCTTTTCTTCTTACAGGATTTTAGGATTTTACAGCTTAAACACTGTGCAACTAATACAGAACAGACACCAGTGAACACACCTGTCTCCTCCACTAGTGAACCAAGTGCAGAATGGCACATTCTGTGTGACAAGGCAGAGGCAGTTTGTGCCCACCATTTCGTCATTGCAGTGTCCTGAGGACAGAGCCTCACACAGGTGTTAAAAAAGGAAATTTTATCAACAGAAATGGTCAGGATTTTTCTTGCTTTTGCTGGAAAATGCCAGCTCATGAAAATCGAACCTATTTTAAGGAAGAGTCTTTGAGAATGTCCTGACTTGGGGCAGGTGTTTGAAAGTGCTGGAAGAAATAATTTTAATTGATTAAATTAAATCTCACCATTTCTTTGTGAACATAATCCAAAAGAAAACACATGTAGAAATTTAAGTTGCTCAGTAACACATCCTGTGTTTGTCTCCAATGCTATTTAGAGTGACGTGCCCCACATTATTTAAGCGCAGTCCTTCCTTCTGAAGCTGGGCCACTCTCCAGCAGGAATACAAGTGTCACGGTAGTGGGTGGGAATACTAGCAAGCAGACTAACAATTCTTGCTCTGAGTGCTCTGGATATGTATTCTGCTTTCTAAAGATACTCTCTACAGATATGGTTTATTCTGATAGTTGGCAAAAACTGTGGGCTAGCTTCACACTTTCCCTCCCCTGTGTAGAAAACAACCAGCACCAAGAACACGACAAGATTCATGCAAAGAAACCCCAAACACAGTATGTCCCTGTGGTTTTGTGGCTATGAGCCTTATGGGGAATGGATTTTTGCCTGTTTATTAATAATTCCTTAGAGAACCAGATGAATACCCTTTATCATCACAGTTTAGAGTAAGGAAACTAGGCAGAGAGATCTAAGCAGTGTTTGTTGCTGAAGAGAGGACAGTTTTAGGGCAAATATTGCACTTCAGGAAAGGTTAGGGCTTGATGGACAGTTTGTCTGGTGTCCAGCAATGGTGTCAGCAGTTAGCCCATGCTTCTGCTTGTGGTGTCGATCTACCAAGAGGACACTGGAAGCAGTGATGGCAACTTCAGCTTGACCTAGTGTGATGAATAACCACCAGTTAGACTTTATGTTAAGACATCAGTCTTAAAACTGACAGAGGTGAGAAGCTGACATGTTTCCTTCAGCCATCCCTGTACCATATGTGCTACCTCCTAGCGAAGGAAAAGCATAAGGTTGGAAGGGATGTTACTGGTTTAAATGCCTCAGCAAGAAATCTATTGCCAGTACCCTCATCTGTCAAACCCCACTTCTTTATCTCTACGTGATCAAGCACTACATCACCTTTTCTGGGACTGCTGAGACAAAAAAACCAAACAAAACCAAAACAAAACAAGAAGCAAAACTAATTTCACCACTTGCAAAATGTAATGATGTCAATCAAAGCCAAGGAATGCTCTTTCAAATTTCAGTTTCCTGAAGTTTAATAAGTAAAAAGTAAAAAATAGACCCAGATATCCGGAACAGAGCAAAATAAACCAGGTAGCAAAAAAAATTCCCAAACACAGAAGAAATTTTTCCTCAAGCAAAACCCTGTGAGCTGGCCCTGATCTGCACTACATTTCTGGCACAGGTAGATACAAGAATCTCAGCCTTCCACTTCTGTGGGCCACTAGCAGAAAAAGGAACTTAGCCAAACATTTTGGCACTATTACTTATCATTATTTAATATAATTACATCATTACTTAATATAACTTATAAGGTCCATTTTCCAAGACCTCTCTAAAGATCTTCTGGATAACATAAATAACAAAGATCTGTATTATTTCTTTAATGCTACTAGATTAATCTAATCTGCTGATTGTCATCAAGAGAAAATATACTCCACAGCCCACACATGTATTTCAAAATTAAGCAGAAAAGTTTATCCCCTCACATATTTAAAATAAAGTTTTCTTGACAGTAAACAAAAAAATGTGATTTGAATCAAATATTTTCTGCCCCTGTGTTCAGTAATTTTGTATTTGAATGGGATTTGAATTTGAATGGGAAAAAAAGATGCTTATATGTTCTTGTAAAACATATTCAGGGATACAAAGTTCCATGTAATAAAAATTAGAAATATGTTATGTACCCTTGTCCAATAATATTGTAGCCAGAACGTGAAGATGCTAATAGCTCAAATGTAAAGATAACTGTGGATAAAAAAATAAAAATCATATGCATTATTAAAACTATTAATAAGTAGATAACAGCTGATGATGCACATACCAAAAACTGACACTCCCAGTTTCAGACATCTAAGTTAAAGTAAACATTGTATCTAGTAGCCCTTTTCATACGGTGTTTGCATTCCATATATACATTTACATATGTAAATACAGTCTGACTGTTTGTCAGTTGTGCATCACAAACTTTGTTTAATGTTGTCCTCTAACATAAATCCCCTTGATATATTTGTGACAGAATGAAGAAACAATCCCATTGTACACACACATACACACATATATAAATATATATATATATATATATATATATATAATGCATGTTCTAATTCTATTCCTCTTTCCTGCTGAACTTGTTTGGACGCTCATCTGGCAGTGCTGATCTGCACTGTTCACATCAACAGAGAAACTGCATATGCTGTGAGATTGTTCTAGAGTTCAGCTCTACAAATATTTGGGTTCAGGACTGTAGAATCACGAACACAGCATAAAAGTAATAAAAATGGAGCACTTTATCAAAGGCCACAAGCAATTTCCCGATACTCAAGGTACCAGCTCTGCCAAGTCTGCAGTGATAGACAAAAATGGGAAAAGATTCCTATTTCCAGTGCCCTTTTCTGGATGTAGTGGGTTGTAAGATTCTCCTGGAGTTAGTTATTTTCAGGACTGTGTCTTGGAGCACTACACGTGAGTCCCGTGCCATTCTGTGTACAGTGTGGCTGCCAAATTTAGATCTTCCTTAAGTTGCAGAACAAGAACATCTTCTTCTTATTTCTACATTTCTGGCCTGGTTGAAATAAAAGGATTTCACATTTGAGTCGTGCTGTATTCACACCCCGACCTGTAATCAAAAGTCTGAGCGTTGTAAAAAAAGCATAGGACAAAAATCCTCCACAGCTGCCAAATTCATAAACACAAGAGCTGTTCCAACAAAGTAATTTTTTAAACATTTCATAAAAATTAAATTAAGAAAATGTTATTCGTTAACCCCCGGAGTAAGATTTCACGGTGTGTTATTATATTCTGAAGTAGTTACCACTTTGTTACTGATCCGGGTTGGTGAAACAGCACTCCAGCCTTGATTCCCTGGGCTTAGGTAACGGAGCAGTGAGTGGAAACCTGCGAGTCCTCTATTCAGTTTGGTAAACACGGTCTTGTCTGTCACTTCTCATTGTTCCTCTTCAAAGTACAGTCGCCACCTTATCTGGCAACAGCTTTCCCGAAGAGTGCTGCTCATGTGAAATAATCTTTCACCACCGAGGCCAGCATTTCCCTAACACAAGAAGAAACATTTATCTTGCTGTTAATGGTTAATTAATTTTGAAAATGTATATTACAACACAATAAAAAAAAAAGAAAAAAAAAGCCAGGCTGGACAATGGAGCAAAATGTCTCTTCCTCAAATTGACTCCTATTTAGTTCTTCCAATGTCATCCAAAACACAGATAACTTTTCTTTCATGAATTGTTCTCCTGAATGATTTATACATGTTGTGTTATCTGAAGCCCTTTCCAGATCCCCTGTGGTTTCAGCCAGCCATCAGCTGCATAATTGTTAATTTTAACACTATAAAAGGTTCTGATGCAGAGGAGATAAAGCGTCGGAGGAAGAATTAATTGAAATGTATCTTCCAATCACACTGGTTCCCTACTTCCAGTTCCACAAAAATTATACATTGGATTTGAGGTTAAAATAAATTTACATTTGTGCTACCCATAAAGCTTTTGGACTAGTAGAAAATAGATAAGTTAATTGTTTCTAAAACCCATAAAGGGTTTATCCTGAGAATAATTCAGGGCAGTCTCCTGTTCATAGCCCACAGCACCGTGAGCAGACGGATAGGGGATTCTTCCCAAGCTACTGCAGACATAATTGGTCAGGAGACATGTGACAGGAGTCTTTTACAACAGCAGGTGATAGACTGACAGAAAAGGAGCTCAAGCTCCACCAATATTTAATCTGGATATTAAACACTCTATGCTTCCCAGAGCTACTAATACTTTTTTTTTTTTCCCTCCAATGTTTACTCTGCCTGTACGCTTCATGTGAAGTATTATAAAGTAAAGCTACCAGGTTTTGATTCTTTCATTTACATTTTTATCATAAATATATAGAAAATGTGCAAAATGAGTTTAAAAAGCTGTTTGGAGGAATACAGTTGGGGCACATTAATTCAGACATCATGGGATCCACCTTTAATTTACAGTTATATAACTGCAAAAGGCTATCCTCATTTAACAGAGCCTCCGAAAACAGGCAATATCTCTGCTGAGCCTTTGTTTAAACATTATCACTATTATCAAATGTCTTTTGCCAGATTTTTTAGAAATGGACTGAAATATATATTTTCTGGGTGCAGAGGAGAGTAAAAAACAACAAGTTCTGAAGCTTTGCTTCTTCATCCTCTGTGCAGCTATATCAGAACACCAGTAAAAACCCCAGTTCAAACCTGGCACTGGGAAAAAATACTGAGAAAGTTTCATCTCAGAATCCAGCAAATATTTGTCCACACAATAAAACACTGCATTTCTACCGTAAGGAGGTACAGTGTGAAAACATCAACAATCTGAGATGAAAGGGGACTTGGAGAAGCTGAGAGGGAAAGCTTGTACAAGCACCTGCCTACACTGTACTTGGATTTAGTCCATTTCTTGAGTCCTACTTTCACGAATACCAAATTCAACAACTACAGTGTAAGAAATAGACCGTTATTAGAATTTGCTTTATGCTAAAGTATTCAGTATTATCACTTGAAGAACATTTTATTGCTGAGTAAAATACTCAGCATTTTCCCTATTAGGTCTCTCACAGGAAATAACAGCATGTTAGTTATTTCAAGTCACAGAGCAAATGCAAGGATTATACATCTTATATTTTAGGACACAAAGACACAGCACTCCAAAGCAAACAAAGATGCCAACTGAGCTGAGAACATATTTAGATATTACACAGTATATTGTATTAAGAATGTAAGAGTGCCATCAAAAGCTCTCCTCAGCTAAGCTCAAATATGGTAAATGGGGCCAGAAATGGACAAATTTTCATCATTATGATTCATGGAAAATAATTCCCGTTTCTCAACAATCCATGTCTCTAATTGCATTTTCTGTATAAGCTGAAAGTAGGTAAGTAGAACCGTAGGCAGAATCATAACACAGCAACAGAGCACCAATGATTTTCTAACCCTGGGATACTGGGTATTTAATTTTGCTTTTAAATCCATACTGTGGTGGGCACTTACGCACACAATAGAAAAGGAGACATGTCCCAATCAGTTTATAAGATAGTATGAAGAAAATGTGTAATAGAGCTACCAGATAGATATAAATAGAATAATACAAAGAAATCTAATCTACTGCAAAGCTATAATTCAATCCTTCTGCAACACAAGTGCAAAGCTAAACAGGCTTATGAATAGCACAAAAAATCCATATAGCCAAAATTTTATAGCCTATGTCATCAAATCAAAAACCTTGAATTATTGCTTATCATTGCTATTTCATTTTAATAAAGGAAAAAAATCTAATGACTATGTCAAGGAATAAGCATTATTAAATTATAATTTTGTACTGAACACATATGAGGAATTATAAGATTTACATGCTCTCTTTCTACTCTTCCTTTCTCCTCCCTTCTTATCCCTTCCATTTTTTTCTCCGTATGTTTATGCATTCATGTTAGAGGCAGGGAAAAATGAATATTGAACATGGGAGGCAAATTCCAGTCTGGCTTATATCTTGTGCAATTCTCCTGATTTCAGTAGGGATTCGTCTCATATCTTTTGACCTGAACACTTAATTTAAGTTCAGCATCTTGTGATTTTTTTTTTTCCTTTAGAAAGAGAAATTTCCTATGGAATCAGATCTCTCTGATAAATACTATTTATCCACAAAGTCTTTATGAATCTGTTCACCGAGATCAGGAAGATTCAAGCATTCAGCTCAAAGGCTTCCTTTCTTCTTTTTTCTATTGGCCACAGTCTTATTATTTTGTACATGCTCTACCTAATTTTTCTGTATTTATTCTTGTAGTGCTTTTCCTTCCCTCTTCCACACACACAGAGACACGCATACACATTCTTTTCCATCAAAAAACACCAGTCAGCTAAACCCCTCTGCTACACCCTTCAACCTGAGCAGCCCATATGGGTACCATGGGTTAGAACAGTGATACATGCTCTTGTTTGGGGAGGAGGTTGCTCTTATTTCATAAAGCAGATTAACTGTTCCTTACAGCTGCATTAAAGGAAGGCAGTGGGTACGCCCATAGCTTCAATGACATTTCACCCAACCCACAACACAAGGAATGTAACTCAGAATAGGGTATAGCCTAAGATGCCAGAGACGAGTGCCATCAGAGATGTAGAACACGTATTTTTATGTAACTGACATAGTATATGACAATTGGGAGAACAAAACATGATTCAGTGTTAAGTGAAGGCCATCATCTGCAAGCAGCTCTGGAGAGATCATTGATGGGAATGTTACTGACTGTGCTCTGTCTCTCTGGAGTGGCTGATCAGGTGCTCTAGCTCAGGGCCTTGCACCAGCCATTGCCCCATGGCTGGTGCAAGAAAGAAGCCCTGGGACAATTACTGTGTTGAGCCACACCTGGGAGAGGCAGGAAGGACAGCTGTAACTTCAATCAGGAGTAAATATCTGAGCTTTGTCTAACTGGGGACAAATGAGAAAAGCACCTTGAATTATTTGAGGCTGTAAGATGAATCTACATTAACTACTTTTCATTAACCCCTCAAGTGAATGCCCTCTTTCATTTTCTAGAAGTAACTCCTGTGGAGTTTCACATTGAAGGTGAAGGATTAAACATTGATGAAATCAAGTCATTACACTTGAACACATGTGTGCAAGTTTCAAAAAGCTCAACTTCATACCTTTGTACCAGGGTTTTTTCCTATTTTTTGAATTCTTTTAAAGATTGTATTCAAGATCAAAGCAATTTCTTCATGGACACAAATATGCATTATGGACAGGTTTATCTTGTTGAGGTGAAGATCTTATTTTAATAGTCTGTCCTTGAAAGCTAATGGTTCCAGTTCAGTTTTTGGGTGTCACTGATAAAGATTGTAGTGCAGCTTACATATCTCTGCTTCTTAAATTTGTTGTCATTTTTATTGAGGCAAATGATCTTGGCACACTATTTGTGGTTTCATCAATGACAGAGACAATGAGACAAATTGTCGACAAAGATAAACAAATGTGGTGCCAGGGATTTCTCCACAGAAATTTCCCAGCTCAGCCAGGATCTGGTCGAATCCATCTGACACATAGGCTATTAATGAAACTCAATCATTAAGATATATATGAAGCTATAGCAATTTTCCTGCAACAGGTTTCAGTTCTGTGGATAAGTGTGTTCCTCTCTGCTGTGCTTCTTTAATCCTGGAAAGTGTTTAGGAGAGTCAGGAGAAGCCAGAAGCTCGGAAGTGCTCACGGATCAGATGACTTTGAAGAGCCTTGAGGAGCTCATGGGGAGGGAGGGAGGGAGGGAGGGAGGTGTGATAAGCTGCATGTCACGAGTTTGGGTGTGACTACAGTGTGACTCGGAGCTTTGGAGACGTGTTTGTGGGGAAGGTAAAGAATCACATTAGGGGAGCTGCAACCCCCATGCTCCCAGCTGTTCCTGCACATCTAGTCTCAAAACGAACCAGCCAGAGACTTACGAGTTGGCAAGTGCGAGCAGTGATGGAGTCTCCCTGGACCTTTTACCTGTGCTACCACTGCCTCTGCTGGCTAGTGATCCTACTGCAGTGGAACCTCTCCTGACAGTCAGCTGGGTGAGAGAAACTCTGGTTAGGACTGGGATGGCTGAAGAAGTCATAAATGGATTTTCCTTCTTTGTTTCCAGAGGTAAAAGGAAAGCTTTAGGCTCCATTCATACCTTGTTGATGCTCCAGGCCAGATCCCACTGACTGAAAAAGCCTGTTAGAGGCTGCTCTGTAATGGCCTTAGACATTGATAATTACTGATAAATCAGCTTCAAACGTCTTTCTTCGGTTCTTCATTGTCATAAGTAAACATAGCATACAAACAAACTGCCAGTAAAGACAGAGCTATGCCAAGTCCTGATTTTTAAATACTATTTGTTGGCTGCAGAGCAGAAGAAGAATGGCTCTCTTCCTCCCACCGTGGCAACTCTGAAATTGTGATCACCAGGGCTGCTGAGGGTGGCAAGCAGCTTCGAGAGCTGGTGGCAAAGGAGAACTTAACTTCATAGTAATTTTTATTTCAGACAAGAATTACCGTCTCTAAGAGAGTAAATGTGGTGCTTTCCTTGCGTGAATTTCAGCACATAGGATGAGGTTTCCCAAATAAGTTATGCTGATCTCAGACTCTGCTGCTATGGAAGACCCCATGTTTCTCTCTGCATTCACTCTTCCACTGCCACTCGTTTATCAGTGTCAGCAGTCAGACATGTGTTTGTGTGACTGGTGAAAGCTAGCGGTTTTTTTCTGGGACGGTTGTTTCTCGGCTGGATCAGTTCACATCAGACCACAGCTTTGGGTGCTGGTGCAGCGGAGGAGAGGAGTTCTGGAAGGAAGGCTCCAGGAGTATGTGTCTTCAAACTATAATATGGCTATCCTTCTGGAATGTATTAGATCCTTTTCTAGCAGTGGTGTTTGTTTTAAAAATGGGCATCCAGTTTCAGTCTTGGCACTGCTCTGTCTAGACACTGGCCTTCCCTTTGGAAGGAGCTTGGAAACACTGGCAGTGACGTTGCATGGCATTGCAGTGTGTCTTGTATGAGCTATCCCTACACTCCATCAGAGACCTCGCTGGTGCAGAGCTTTGCTGTCAAGTTCAGTGAGGGGCTTTGTGTGGAGGGCTTATGTTCAGATCATTATTGGACTGAGTTCTAGGCCTCAGTAGGAAATAATAATGTTAGCAGGTGTGTTGAGTGCAATTGTTCCCGGTTAACTCAGGGACAGCTGCTCTCTTTGAACTCAAGAGCCTGGAGAGATACTGTCTAAAATTTCTATGGGTAGGTTGGAGGCAGGCCCATTCAGTGAGGCATTCCTGCTGATATCACTTTGAAAATCACTTTGTTATTTACCTCCTCCCCTATCTGCCAGGACTGAGATTTGTTGGCCCCTGCATAACTCAGCAAGGCTTGTTTTTGCAAGTTTTTTCTGGATGAAAAGAAGAAGCAATAGTAGAGTGCCATGGAAAAGTCCCAGCTGTGAGGTTTGAGATGAGACAGGGAAATGGGACTAACTCTTGTCCCAAAGTTTTGTCTGGCCTGTGAATTTTGTCCAGATAGCCATAGACTGGGACCAACTCTGTATTTGAATTAGACCAATTTAAATAAATAATCATTAAAAGAACAACAATCACCTGAGCTCTGATCACCAACTGATGTAGAAATGAGTTTGTTATCTACACAGAACTATCTGGTTGGGTTGTTTGTGTCAGCTGAATATAATACCTGCAAGTTCACACCCAGCTATTTACATCTCTATGTTAGGATTCAGGAGCATGTAAACTAGAGAGAAATCATGTTGAAATTAACTGTGCTTAGATTTCTTACCAGAGAAAACAGGGAGTAAGATACACAGATAAGAAAAGTGAAATTTTCTTGTATAATGTTATCTCTAAATAACCCTAAAGATCAAGTACCCACTGAATTATTTCTGATTTATTGTTGGAATAATCACAATGAGCACAAATACACTAAGAATAAACTTTGAGTGTGTTTTTTATTGTTAGACTTTTCATATCCCAGATTCCCCATCATGTTCAGTCCTGTGTAGATAGTTACAGTAATGATCTTTTATTAACTTGGCTGAAATAACTGCCATGACTCTCAATGATGACATTAGTGCTTAGGTATTTGTATGTCTAAGCACTTACATAAGTAATCATATCACAATGTCAAATTATCATACTTATTATTTTGCAAATGCTACAAGTGCCACCTCCTGTTAAACACAAAAAGAAAAAGAAAGAGCAAAAGAAAAAGAAAAATGTCAGAGTGCCTGAAGGATTCCTCCCAGTTTTAATTTATTGTTTTGTTTTAAACTCTGTGCTGTGAGCCAAAATAAATTCATTGCACCTACACTTTGAGGTGAAACTCTCCTGTTAAACTCATCTCTGCCTATAAGATCAAAACATCCATAAGCACAGCTCTGTCTGAGGGAAACATACATACAGCAGGGAGGCAGGAAGGGTTACACTTTTCTGAAGGCAAAGGGTATTATACTTTCAGTCTTTCCAGCAATGGTAGGAACTGAATTTTCAACAGTCTCCTTGTCATTAAGGTAACCAGTCACACAATTGTACAGGGAGAGAGGAAAAGGGGCTGGCAACAAAGTAGTTTAATGAACTAGATTTTTACCTGGGAAGGCTTGAATTTAACAGTGAAGTCATGAAAGACTCAGTTTGGGCAATTTACTGCCTGCCTCCAGTGAACCTGGGAGGCAGTTCAGGGTGGCCCATGAACTTGAGCAGGCCTTCGGTTTTTGTATTTACTATGTCCAAGATCTCTGGGGTTTTTTTACAGCAAACAAGTAAACTATTTCTTCTTTTCCATCTACCTCTCACACACATAGCACATGGGGGAAAAAATTGCAGTAATCTTATTCTAGAAAATCCCAGTATTAATACTGATGGATTGTCTGAATGTGTTTTAGGTTCTACCTGTCCATATGATAACCAGGAGAAAAAAAGGAGAGCAGTTTCTCTTTTTCCATGAGACAACAGGAACAATTCTCTTCTTAGCTGGCTGGGGTCACACCTTGTGTTTGTGATTTTATGAACTATGTTTTAAAGTATGGCTCTTCTGAACTACAGCAGCTTTATTGATATTTTTAACAGGGTCATTATTTCAAATGAAGCAAGAGAAAGCACACAGTGTTTGTTGCTCAAATACAAGTACTGCTATTGTTTTGTTGGACAGCAATATTATCAATTCTAACAGGTACACCTGCAACATTTTATAGGATCACAGCAAGAGAAGATTATTCATTAATTCTTTTTTTTTTTCCTGGCATTTAACAACTTTGTTAAATTACTTTGCAAAATAAGGGCTTAACACATGCTTTAAGAAAAGTTCTTTAGGTGACAATAAGAGGTAGAATATCTTGTGGTTAAGATATTGAACTATAGAATGGTTTGTGTTGGAAGGGGGCTTAAAGCAAATCTAGTTCCAATTCCACTGCCATGAGCAAGAATGCCACCCACTAGGTCAGGGCCCCAAAGACACACTTCTGGTGTCTCTATGATATGACAAAAGAAAGATATGGCACTCCTGACCCAATTCAACCAAAGACCTTGGCAAAGCCATCCACAAGATCTCATTTTAGGTCTCATCATCTCAGGAGCAAGTCCTTGCGAGGTAAGATACACCACAGCACATCATCTATGCCACTGGAATTGCCAATCATCCCATATTCTTACAGTGCTTCTGACATGGTTCATACATTTTTTTTCCCCTGAAGGATATTTTTCAGTTACTTTCCTTCTTTTATCCCTAGGCTGCCATGAACATAGGCAGTTAGCACTGAGTATGGTCACATACCAACTTACTTCATGGGAACTTGTTCAGGTAACTCCTAGTGCAGCAGGACTGGGCTTTGTTTGGAAAATGGAGTAAAGACACAGATGAATCCAAGAAAATGCAACTTTATATAGTCTTTGTTCTAACCATTGTTTAACCATCCTACTTGGAAAACAGTTGAAGCATTAAGAAACTGGAGGGGGTGAACAAGAAACAATACAACAATCTGTTTCTATCATAAGGAATAAATGTGCTTTGGGCTGATTCCATTCAGAGTGTACAGATATTTTCAAGGAATTTGGGGCATAAAATCCCATTGAATCTCCTTGAGGGAATTAAAATCAATGGAACTTAGGCACTCTCATACTTTGAAAGATCTGCACTTAATTCTTCTTGTGTCTTTTAGAAGTTCCAAGTCTGAATTATTTACTTTCTGGGCAAATGAGTACTTTTTGGCATGACCTTCTTCATACTCTATAAACAACATCTGATAATATGTAAGAGAAAGATGACAAGAGAATTGAAAACCAAAAGAACTTCTTCTGGAAATTTTGATTTTATTTTACCCACTGAAATGAAAAGGCATCTCCAGGAAGGCTGCAAAACTTTTTGCTCTTTTAAAGTCCATTGCTTTTTGTATGTTCTGCTCTCTTATTCCTTCTACAGAATCAGTAATAAAGTCAGATTTTTCAACACTAACAAAAACCACCTTTCTCTTTTATATCACTAATAATAAGCATCCTCACATGGAAGAATATTATGTAAGAAATTAAACTGTCTGTAAAGGATTACAAACTTCCCTGCATATTATCAGCAAAGAAACTCTAAACAAATTTTATACACCAAGATTCAAATTTGTCACTGATTTTGCACACCATTGGCAACTTTTTGCCAATGCTATCGATCAGTGGTGACCTTTCCTTTTTTCGTGAGATTCAAATGACATTGACATTGCATTGACATTTCATATAAAGGATAATAAATTATAAAACTATTATAAAATATTCTAATTACAGATCTAGAGAATGCAGTTGGAAGGGAAACTCATACAGAAATGATGCAGAAAATTTACTTTCAGCAGAGATTTGAAACACAATGGAAAGGTGATAAAATGGGGGAGGGAAACAGCAAAGCTGAAACAGGACTTCCCACTGACAGTGATAAAATTTTGCTAAGAAAGAGAAGGCCAGAACCTGCTAAACCACATAGTAAAACAGAACATTTCTTCAGTGTGTCAGTGGGAGACATGCTCACATATGATCATTTTGGCAATGCTCATTTAGGGGAGGAGCAGTGCTGCTCATCACACATGTAGGAGAGGAACAGCGAGTTTGCAGGCTGTGAACCAGCAGGATGTGTGGGCTCTGAAGAGTGGAAAAACTGCATGAAGAACTAAGTTAAGACTGATTCTTCCCATGTCAAATATCCATACAAAGAGAGGCAGAAACAAACTCCTGTCTTAGGGCTTTGTCACTCTTGATGAATTATTCTCACCTGTTTTAACATCCCTCATCCTTCTCCAAGCAGAGGCAGGCTCTGCATATCTATACCCACTATTTGAAGCTTGGTTGTTTTTGGTTTTTTTTCCAGGATTTAACTGGAATTCACATCTTAAGATCATTACCTCTTGTTTATCCCCACAAACACGATTTAATCCTCTCATTTTTGCATTTAACTTTTATACCCTTAAAGACCAGTTCCTTCTCCTCTCCAGCTTAAGTAACAACGTTGCTTTCAATCTTCACTTGTGTATCAGTGCATGTAGCACATTTTTAGACCTTTATCAGACTTGCTGCATTCTGTCCACTCACTCCACATTTTTTTTTAAGTCTAGCACTGCGTACTATACTCCATCAGAAGCCTTCGTGATGCTGACAAAATAAAAGATCTGAGTCTTTCAGATCAGTAGTAGCAGTAGTAGTGTATCTGCTTAGTAAGAGATGATTATACACACCTGACAAGTGTTTATAGAGACAAGTTATTGTAAAATAATAGATTACTTTTTAAAATGAGAGAAAAATCTAAATTTGGAGATAAAAAAATAGTCTAACAATTATTATTATTAAAACTGCACACTTAAATGAGGAAAATAAATAAAAAAAATTGAGGCAATGTTTACCACTATAAGATTCAACTATTCAACTGACTTTGGAAAATTAGAACAGTTTCCATTCAATGTCCATTTTTGTGAGGATGATGTAATGCCTAGCAAAATCCTAAAAGCTGTGTTAAAGATGCCAGCCAGGCAACCACAAACTCACTGGTCCTTGGGTTTTGACTATCTATACCTATGGTGGCAAAACACCCACAAAGTGGAGCTACTCCTTGCCAGTGGAACACTCATGCAGAGGCAGAAGTGCCTTTTCTATCCTCCACCAGAAAAAATCATTCTGAAGCACCTAAAATAAGTAGATGCAAAAAGTGGAATGGTCAATGGTCACCTGTCTGAATCAAGAACACTAAACAGAATCTATTTTGTGCTACTGGTGTCTTGCTGATTTAGGCTGAGCTGGAATCTTTGCAGACCACACTCTGCAAATGAATGAGAGCAGATGAAGAGAACCCGGTGACTAAGTCTCACTCGAAACTGCTCCTCAATGGAAACCAAAGCATGACGAGTGAACACAGTGAAGAGATTTGCTTAGAAAGCTGTGGCACCATTGATCCGAGCTAAGAATGCAGGTGCAGGTACTAATGTAGGTGGTGTGTAGGGGTAGGCATCCTCTGTGTTTAACTTGTCTGATCATTAGAACTGGCTTGGGACCATTAACTTTGAACTTTCCTGAGTGGCATTCTGATTCCTCCTAACAAATGGAATACAGAAACTGCCCATTCTTACAAACCAATAAACAAGACACTGACCATAAAGAAATAAAGGCCATGAGTTTAAACCCAAGGAGATATAGATTCTTTCCATTATGGGCCTCCACTCCCTAGTTGTTTGTAGTTAATTAAAAAGTCATTATAATCAGAAGCAAACAGCACAGATTTATGCTTAACTCTTCTTCAGAGGGGAAAGGACCAAATTCTAATCTTTCTAGCCTCCTTGGGTACACTTACAAATCTTGAAATGCCTGTCAAAGGTTTCCAAACAACAATCTTATCCAGTGACATACAAGACCTTGTCTTCAAAATTGCATAGATGTTTTTGTGATCTGTCTAGCACCCATGACGAGCAAAACAACCTTTTGTATTTTAGAGTTATGAATCAATCTGCTGGACACCCTAAGAAGTGAAACAAGATTATTGTTGTCACTGTAAAATTTTGATGGAATTTAAATGTAAAAGTCTTTAGAGGTTACATATGTAAAGAAGCTTGTAGTAGAAAACACCAAAAATCAAGGCTTGCCTCTCCTAAAAGGGAACTATAAAATTATACAAGGCAGTGACACCACAATGATAAGGTCCATTTATTTGGAAAAAAGAAGCATGAGCACTGCTCAGCCTTTGAAGAAAATTTATAGGCAACTGCCTAAACATGGAAACCTGGACTCTAGGAACAGCAGTCTCTATCCATGTGAGCTCTGATTTCATCATATGAAGCAGGGAAAGTTTACACATCTGTAGTACTTGATGAACTTTCAGTAGTTCCTCGTGCTGGAAAGGTATTTAGCTGCATTTTCTGGAACATCTAAGCCCGTCCAGGAACTCTGCCGGGAGACTAATTCTCACCTTCACTTCCCCAGACAGGGACTAGCATGTAACCACACAACATCATCTTTTTTTTTTTTTTTTTTTTGTTACAAGACTTCCTTGGCTGTGGTTCTGATCATTCTTCCTAGGCAGCTAACAGGATTAAGAAGCAGCAAAAAATTGACTCATTAAAGTACATTAAAATAGCTTGCCTTACAAATGGAGTGCATACAGATTAGATAAACATTATGTAGGTCTCTTAGCAAGTTCAAATAGGCTGGATTTTAAAGGTTTCTTTACTTCTAAGAGTAGTAAGGATCCCGTCACCACCTTCTGATCAGAACTGCTATTAATGGTTTTGTGAGATCTAGGTCTGGTGTTCCTGCAAGAGCAAGCCCAGTGTCCTGAAGCACAGAGACATAGATTGGGCTTTGCTTTTAAAATAATACACGTTAAGTCACAACCCTTACTGAAATCATAACATTTAGTTTTCAAAAAAGTACAGGACCTCTGTACGCTTCCCAAATGAGTAAAAACTTTGTTAATTCTCTTCTGACTTAAAATAGCAAACCAAATGAACCAATGTTTTTATAATAAAAAGTTTACTCTCCAGCTGAGCATTTGAGTGCCAAGTTCCATCCAGAATCACACTTTCACAGCCAAATTAGAAACTATAAACTTAGAAACCAGTGTTTTATGATAGAATCCTTTGCCAGGCACTTCACTAGAGCTTGGGCTACCAGCTGCTCTAATAATAAGCGAATGTTATTGAAAAATAATAATACCGAGCATTTGGAAGCACTCTGTAAAAGCAAATGAATGAGTTTAGCGTATTATGCGCAATAAAGAGCTCACGGGGTAAAACTCCCTTTCTTGCTACAGGTGTACTGCATTTCACAAGAGGAAAAAGACTTAGGAGTGCTCTCAAACTGCCAAGCTTCATACAAGCAGAATGATCAGCTTGCCAACCTGTTGGCGTGCTTAAGATTCCAGCCAGCCCAGCAACTTCGGACAGCTGCAAGTGAGGTGAAATCGGTGACTGATACCCTACACGAAGAAAAATGTCAGCTTTCAAAGTTGTTGGATGGAAACGCTTCGGTGCACAAGGGAGCCGTGAAAACGCGATGTGACTCTGCCAATGCAAGGGAGTGCTGGGGCTGCCGAGCTCGAGAATCAGCTTTTCGATGGGGAGGCACGGCGAGGCGGAGATCGCTATCGGGATAACCACTGTTCTTCAACTTCTTTTTATCTCTTTGATTCGCTACCTGATTGTTAGGCTCAAATAAAAATTAAGAGGAAATGAGCTTGCTTCCTTGAAACTCACTTCAAACTCAGCTTTAAAAAATACGAGAGATTAGATGTTTGGTAAGAATATGAAAAATCGGACACTATTTGGAGCGGGGTATAGTTACTGTAAGCAAGCTGGCAGAATTAATACACAGTTATCGAGAAGATAGTCTAACCCCCCCTTTAGTATTTTTTAAAGCGCTCTCATCTTGTTGGATGGAGTGTGGCACTGCATTCTGGAAAGCCTTGTTTAGCCTCCGTATGATAATGCATCTGCTCGGGTTTTTGCTTCCCCCCACAATCACCCCTCCCCTCCACCTCCCTCCGGTAGCAGAAGGAAAGATCGCGCCCTTGAATTTGCATGCGTCAGGAATTGACAGGTCAAAAGCAAGTAAATCACATTATACACGACTGTATTGTTATTGTATCGATAACAACACATTATCAGAACAATTAGCACACTCGCACAACTACGCGGAGATCACAGAAGCGGTTTAACAAAAATCCAGATAAGTAACTAAACTCCGATAAAGCCTTCCCTTTTTGTGTTTGGGGATTTGAAGGCTCTCCGAGAGAGTGCCTGTGCCTCTGCGTTTGTGTGTGTGTGTGTGTGTGTGTGTGTGTGTGTGTGTGTGTGTGTGTGTGAGTGTGCGAGGGATGTGCAGGCAGCCGCTCCGCTCCGCGGCCGCGGAAATGCCCGCGGGGAGAGCAGCCTCCTCCCCCGCGCCGCGCCCGCCTCGAACCGGGGCAGACCTGGGACCCTCCGGTCGTTCCTAACAGCAGTCCAACCTTGCTCCAAGCGGAACTGATAAGAGTTTCCATCACTTGGAACTGTCTTCAAAGCAGATTACCAGGGAAAGGCAGGCCCCCTGTAACTACCAGCATCGCTGAAATAACCACGGGTGGTTGTTTTAGTAGTCAGTGGTTGCCGAAAACCTTAGGTGAGGGGAGGGGGAAAGCTCTTTTGAAAAGGAGACCTTCGAATAAAGTATTTAATTTGCGACTAGAAAAACAGGCTTGAGCCAGTACTGAGCCATTCATAGATTTCAGCCTGTGAACGAGTCGTGTACAATAATTTATGACCAATAAATTCTATTGCCGTTTGCATTATTTGGTGGACTGAACGCAATCAGAAACACGTGCAGATGACGTAATGAGTTTGCAAATGATGACATTTTTGGAATACAGTCCATGAGTTGAGGCATCTTCTCTGCTGAGAGTTATGCAAATGCTTCTTTTTAAGACCAATTTACCTGTACACGACTCTGTGAGGACAACCTGCGAGCTGGTGGTTGTGCTGTTCTCAGACAAATGGTGACCCTAGGAACCTCCCCGAGCCCCGTGCCGACAGCCGTGGCCCATCCCCGCGTGGTTTCCGTGGAGCCCGCTCCCTGCACCCTGCTTTGCCATTCGCAGAGCCAGAGCAGCAGCCCTGGTGCGGCAGTACCCACGGAGTGACCAGGGGTCGTGGTGGGGACACTCATCTGTGTAGGAGCTGTCACACAGGGGTTCACCCATGTGCCCGCCTTGAGTGCTTCACACGGCTCTGTCGCGACACCGGGCCACCGCCATCCTCTACACCGCACCCTGCTCTCGCACCGACGGGTTCGGGTCACAGGGAGAGGGAGTGCGGTCGTGAGAGAAGCAGCGTGGGAAGGCAGAGCGGGGAAGGAGCCTCGCTGGAACCGAGCCCGCTCTGCTCCCCAGGGCCGCTGGCGGGAGCGGGGCCGGGAGCCTTCGGGAGCCGGGGGTGCCACTGGTGGTGGCATCAGTGAGTCGCTGCTGCTTGTCCCTCCCCGCTCTCCCTCTCCGCCCCGATCACACTCCAGTAGATATTACTGATTCTCACCCTGCTCATGGCTGCGGCCGGGAGTGTGTGAACCGTGCTCTTGCCTTCCCCCGAGCTGACTTTATCCGGGCGCAATCCCGCCGGCACGGTGCGAAGGGAATGGATCAAGCTGGCATCCGATCTGTGCGGAGAGAGACAGGGGATGAGTCCTTAAATGTCAAACACAACAATGCTACATGTGATCGAGAGATGTAGGAAAGAGTTTCCCTAGACAAACGGAGGGGGGTGGGTAGTTTACGCGGTTGAAAATACTGTCTGTTCATCCCAAAAGGGGAATGCGCTGGCCGATGTGGTGATAACCTGATCTCCAGAGCAGAGTTACCTGCGCCGGGATTAGCCCCTCTTGGTGAGGACCCACTTTCGAGAAACCCCATTTCCCCGCCAACCCTGTACACCAGCCAGCGCCGGTAGATATCTTAATCTCTCCGTTTTGACAACCGACGGGTACTTTTTTTTTTTTCACGGCTAATTGGATTGTAGGAGGTCAAGCGTTGGCAAGGTGGCTTCGGAGATTGAGAGAATTACGTTTAAGTAGTAGTACATGGGTCGTAAAACACGAAACGAGAGAAGAAGCAGTTTACAGAGGAGCTGCTCGGTATTTTACAGGGCACTGTGGCCGTAACAGGCTGCCGCGGGACCGGGCGGTCTCACCGTCGGGGAAAGCGCCGGGAACCACCCTCCGGTGGAAGGTCGGCGCTCGGACTCTCTCCAAACATCCCGCCAGCGAAGCAGCTGCGGGTGATGGTGGCGGGCAGAGGTGCTGTGCGGCTGCAAGGAAGGTGCGAAGCCCAGCGGCTGGAGCGCGGCTGGAGCGGGGGACAGAGACCGGCCGGAGGATGGAACAGGCTCCGCAGAGAGGAACCCGGACGAGACGGCAGCGGGCGGCGTGACAAAGGAATCCCGGAGGCGAGAGGACATCACTCCCCCCGCCACCCCGCGCGATGTCCCAGACGGCGGCCGGACCCTGAGGCGCGTCCGGCGGGGATTCGGTGCTGCTCCCGGAGGGGCTGCGACCCCAGGCGTGCACCGCACTCGAGAAGCCCGGTTCCGACTTTTCCTTAAAAGGACGGCGGAGCCGTCCGGGCAAAGCCTAGCCTGATGCCAGCACGGGAAGAGTTAATGGTTTATTGGAGTCGGCGCTTCCACATACCACAGGGGTAAGTCAAAACCGACCCGCCGAAGCACAAACAAGGCGAGCAAGTTCACCCTGACTGACAGGAGGTGAAGAACACGGTCGGACAACTCGGGCTGGGGGCACTGTGAAGCGGCGTCCCGAACGGCCAGGAAAAGACGCGTAATTTTTGGGGGGGGATATCCGCTGCCCGCACCCAGGGATGCTCTCCGGGGCGGCAGCCTCTCGCCTCCGGCAGCACCGGCCCCGAGCAGGGAAAACCCCAAACAACCCAAAACACTCCGCATGCGCGGCGCCCGTCCCCTCCCCGCGCTGCCGGGCCCGACGAGGGGGCGTGGCCACCCGCGGTCCCGCCCCTCCCGGCGGGGGCCCCGCCCCCCGCCCCGCCGGCGGCGCGCAGGCCGCGTGCGGGCATATAGGGCGGCGCGCGGCGCGGGGGCACGCGGGGCGCGCGCTGCCTGGGGCCGCGCCGACGGGGCGAGAGGAGGGGGCGGCCGCGCCGGCTGCGAGCCCCCGCCGCCCGCCTCACAGCCCGGCCGGCGGCCCGCCGGGCGCGGACCGCCGAGGATTTTAATTAGGTGTGTCCCCCCCCGCCTCCGCCGCCTCCTCCTCCTCCCTCCGCCCCTCGCCTCTCCCGCCCGCCCCGCCGCCCCTCCGAGTCGGCGGCCAAGAAAACCCAGAGAGACCTGGCGGCTGCCGGAGAAGGGGGAGCCGCGCGGCAGGCGGAGCGCCCCGTATCCCGCCGAAACTTGGCGAAGTTTGTCCGGCGGCGCGAAGCAGGAGGCCCGCGGCGCCCAGCGGCCGCTTGCGAACGGCGCCCGGCGAGTATGTGCGAGGAGCGGGCTGCTCGCCGCGCCCCCCCGGGCGGAGCGGGGCGGCTGTGAGCGGGGCGGCCCGCGCCCCCTGGGGCCCGAGCCGCAGCGCCCGAGCCGCCGCGGACCCCGTCCCGCCCGGCCCCGCGACGCGCCGCGGCGGGCTGCCCTCCGAGCTCCGCGGCCGGCGATGGCACCGGGCGGGCTCTGACCGCCGCCCCGTCCAGGGCTTGCCGCCGCACCGGAGACTGCCGAGCAGCATCGCGTCCGCAGCGAAGCGAGGACACTCACGCCCCGCGCAGCTCGCCTGCCGCCGGATCCTGCCCTCGCCGTCGAGACTTCTCTGCGGTCCCGTCTGGACTCCGGCCGCTGTCGCCTGCGGGGTGTTCCGTGGAAGAGCCCTGGCCCGGACATCGGCGGCGCGGAGAGAGGCTCCGAGGCCCAGGCGGGGAACGGAGGCCGTCCCGCCCGAGCCGCCCGCTGCAGCGCCCTGACGGGGAGGCGCCGCCGCCGCTCGGCAGCGCCCCGCGCCCCGAGCGGGGCCGCCGGGTGCCGCCGACCCGCACCCGCGGGAGTCGGTGCCGCCGCGCCTGGGCACCCGCCGAGATTGCTTTTGGAGGAGTGGACCGCGGCGGGGGCGAGGAGGAAGAGGAGGCGGGAGACAATCCCGGAGGAGGCGGCCGCCAGTGCGGGGCGGGCGGCGGCTCGCCGGGGCGGCGGGGGGACACCATGTCCAAGCCGGTGGATCACGTCAAGAGGCCGATGAACGCCTTTATGGTGTGGTCGCGGGCGCAGCGACGGAAGATGGCCCAGGAGAACCCCAAGATGCACAACTCGGAGATCAGCAAGCGCCTGGGCGCCGAATGGAAGCTGCTGACCGAGTCGGAGAAGCGGCCCTTCATCGACGAGGCCAAGCGGCTGCGGGCCATGCACATGAAGGAGCACCCCGACTACAAGTACCGGCCGCGGCGGAAGCCCAAGACGCTGCTCAAGAAGGACAAGTTCGCCTTCCCCGTACCCTACGGGCTGGGCGGCGTGGCGGACCACGAGCACCCTCACGGGCTGAAGGCGGGCGGGCTGCATGCCGGAGCGGCCGGCGGGCTGGTGCCCGAGTCGCTCCTGGCCAACCCCGAGAAGGCGGCAGCCGCCGCCGCCGCTGCCGCCGCCCGCGTCTTCTTCCCCCAGTCGGCCGCCGCCGCTGCCGCCGCCGCCGCCGCGGCCGCCGCCAGCAGCCCCTACTCTCTGCTGGACCTGGGCTCCAAAATGGCCGAGATCTCATCCTCCTCCTCTTCCTCGGGCTCCGGGTTGCCCTATGCCTCCTCGTTGGGCTACCCCGGCGCTGGCGGGGCGGGCGCCTTCCACGGGGCCGCCGCTGCCGCGGCAGCCGCCGCCGCCGCCGGGGGGCACACGCACTCGCACCCATCGCCCGGTAACCCGGGCTACATGATCCCCTGCAACTGCAGCGCCTGGCCCGGGCCGGGGCTGCAGCCGCCCCTGGCCTACATCCTCCTGCCGGGCATGGGCAAGCCCCAGCTGGACCCTTATCCCGCAGCCTACGCCGCGGCACTATGACCCGCGGCCGGAGGATGCCCGCGCAGAGCTCCGGTGCCCGCTTGGATGGCTGCTGGCACATTCGTGCGGACGGGGAGCGGGGCGAGCCGCCGCCGGGGCCACGGAGGGTGACCGGGACAGGCGATGGGGGAGCGCCGGGGCGGTGGCCGACCTGTTGCGTGTCTCCCGCCCGCTGCCTCGGGTAGAGCTTGTGTGTGTTGCATGCGGTCTGTGCAGATAGCCCAGCTGAAACAGAAGAGAAAAAAAAAAGAGGAAAGAAAAAAACAAAAAAAAAAAAAAAAAAAAGAAGAAAAAAAATTATAGAAAAGGACCTATCCGTCCTGCCCCCTAAAGTGTGTGTTCGGGACAGACACGGGGGTTGACTCCCGTCCGCCGGCTCCGGCTTTCCCTTCCCTGGCTCCCCGCGTGGTGCTCGCTCAGAACAGTCCCTCTGCAGCACCCCCGCCATCGAGAGGAGAGACGGGGCTGGCTGGGGGGGTAGTGAGGCCCCGGCTCGGCACGGCAGGGCCAGGTGCAGCCCCGGGAAAGGACAGGGTAGCTCTGTCCTTGGTTCGTAGCCCCCCGTGGAGTCCACGCAAAGGAGGATGTCGGCGGTGCGGGGTGCTGCCCGTCCCACTCCCTGCCCTGTCCCGCGTGGGTTTCTGCCCTCCGCTGCTACGGGATGCTGAGAAGCGCGGGTCATGATTTCCATAGGATAAGACGCATGACTCGGACCCCGTGTGTCTCCCCCCTCCCCTCCACTAATTAAGTCTCACCCTCAGACTGTAAATTTGTATATCTCTGTGGAAATGTTAGGTCTCGGATGGAAAACTCTGTTAGTTACTTCGCCCACGGTCGATTCAGTTTTAACCTGAAAAAAAAGATGAAAAAAAATGGAATGCCTTTCAAAGGGAATAAAAATATTGCGAGACTGCTGAAGGATCGCAATATTATCTAAGGTTAAATCAGACTTTTTTGTCTGAGTGATAATTATCTATTTATTATTTAGCTGAACTGAAACAGAGCTTTGCTTTGACAGAAGAGTATTCTCATTTAAAAGAAAGCCCATCTCCCCCACCAACATGAAGTGTTTCCTATGTGTTTTGGAGTACTCTACCTGTTTAGCTTATTTTAGAGCGACTGCAATTCAATTGCAAATGGCGTTTCAAAAAAAAAAAAAAAAAGTTTAGAGAAAAAAAATCCTTCATCAGTTTATAGTTCTTTTTTTTGGTTTACTTTTGTAATGTGTATATTTTGACTAATGTTTGTGAATGAAGCTGGCTAACATGTATTTAGTTTCATTTTGGCTTTATGTAATATAAAGTGAAAAAAAAGATTAAGTAATGGTTTTAACATTTACGTGTAAATGGTTTTCTTGTGTGATCTTCTAATTTAAAGTTAGACGTCTAAACTATATCTGTAAATTAGATTCCGACTACCACTCTGTTCATTTTTGAACAAAGAGTTTAAATAAAGCCTGAAGCAGGGAAAAGAGAAAATCTTCTATTTCTTGTTGAATTGCTAACAAGATTTTTATCTGAATTGCCCTTACGTGCCTGATCCAGGTGAGGTGTAAGGTATCCTCTAAAGGCTGTCTTTGTTTCACTTTTGAATAGATTTACTAGGAAATCTAAATCAAACCATTGTTATTCAGAGCCAAAAACCTGATTTATCACATTTTTAATCGTGAATAGGAAAGGAGATAAAAAAAACCCCTAAGTTGTTGTATTATCTTAAAAAAAAAGCATTCATGGACCAGCAGAACAGAGTTCACTGAACACACTGAGAGCGTTCACAGTATTTCATCGGTTTCCAGTAACGTTTTCAGAGTGGAAAGTTGCCTGACCACTTTATCTGGTTAGCCTAAGAGCTTCGCCATTTAAACCCGTGTAATTAGTTCACCTATCTGAGCAATATTACTGCTTCATACCTGGAGTATTTTTCGCGGGCCTTCCCAGTTGATCGCTAACTAAAACTTAACACCTTTCTTTCCCTCTAAATGGCTTTTCCCATTTGAGTGCCTGAAAATGGTGTTTTCAAAGGGAAAATCCAGCAAAGGTCTGCAAGGACATTTGCATGCAGAAGGAAATCAGGAGCAGGATGAAACAGTCCAACCTTTCAGCAAGGGAATTGCGAGCATCTCACAATGTGAAGCAATAAAACTGAGCCAGTCCCCTCACGGAGGTAGAAACCCCCTGGCTCGTTTTATGTGTGTGTGCACGTATATGCAGTATGTGTATGTATGAAGTG